>NC_083571.1:110525943-110873443 GCF_027579695.1 Neoarius graeffei | reverse complement strand
TACATTTTGGAAAGTTATAGCGCCCCCTAATGGCCAATGTGCACCAAATGTGGTATGGGACGTTTTGGAGGGGTGGGGCATAATCCCACCAAGTTTGGTTAAGAAAGGTCAAAGGGCTGCTGAGATATGAGAACACTTCCTGTTTCACATCTGCACGGCCAAATTTGATTGGCAGCCACGGCCAAACGCTTAAGAAATTCGAAAAACCGGGTAAGTTTTTTGTGCAGCTTAGTGCAACGTTGCCATCTACCAAGTTTGGAAGGAATTGGTCAAAAATTGAGGGAGGAGAAGCATTTTAATTGATTTTCACATAATTCAAAATGGCGGAAAATATACAAGGTGGAATATGACGGCATAGGATGCGTTGGATTCGTTTTGACCCAAGGATTCCAGCGATACACAGATTTTGACGATCAGACATACGGTTCAAAAGTAACAAGCAGAAATGTACATGCAACTTTGGCCTGTTGTTGGCGCTAGAGAGTTTGAGGTGGTGAGTTGAAATTTGCTGACAAGAACCTTGAGCCAGCCTAGAATCAGTGTGCCAAATTTGAAAACCTGTCGTCAGACGGTTCTATGGGTTTCCATAGAATTTCATTGATTTTAACAAAATTCAAAATGGCGGAAAATCCTCAAGGCAGAATATGACGTCATAGGGTGCGATAGATTCGTATTGACCCAAGGATTCCATAGGCAGTAGAATTTTGTTTCTAGCCAAAAGGCATCATGAGATATGAGCCAAAAGACATTTTTCCTAGTTATAGCGCCCCCTAGCAGCCAATTTGTTCCAAATTCTTTGGGGTCCTTCATGGAGGGGTGGGGCATAAACCCACCAAGTTTCGTTAAGATACGCCAAAGGGCGGCCGAAATATGAGCACACTTCCTGTTTGGCGTCTGCGCCTCCAATTTTGATTGGCTGCCACGGCCAAACGCTTATGAAATTCTAAAAACCGGGTAAGTTTCTTGTGGAGCTTAGTCCAAAGTTGCCATATACCAAGTTTGGGAGAAATTGGTCCAAAATTGAGGGAGGAGAAGCATTTTAATTGATTTTCACAAAATTCAACATGGCGGGAAAACTATATGGGCGGAAAATGACGCCATAGGGTGCGTTGGATTCGTGTTGACCCACGGATCCCATGGATACTTAGATTTTGACGATCAGAAGTACGGCTCAAAAGTAACAAGCAGAAATGTACCTGTAACTTTGACCTGTTGGTGGCGCTAGAGAGTTTAAGGTGGTGAGCTGAAATTTGCTGACAAGACCCTTGAGACAGCCTAGAATCAGTGTGCCAAATTTGAAAACCTCTAGTCAGACGGTTCTATGGTTTGCCATAGAATTTCATTGATTTTAACAAAATTCAAAATGGCGGAAAATGCTCAAGGCTGAATATGACGTCATAGGGTGCTATAGATTCGACTTGAAGCAAGGATTCCAGAGGCAGTGGAATTTTGTTTCTACCCAAAAGGCATCATGAGATACGAGCCAAAAGTCATTTTTCCTAGTTATAGCGCCCCCTAGCGGCCAATTTGTTCCAAATTTTTTGTAGCCCCTTTTGGATGGGTGGGGCATAATGCCACCAAGTTTCGTTAAGATACTCCAAAGGGCGGCCGAGATATGAGCACACTTCCTGTTTGGCGTCTGCGCAGCCAACTTTGATTGGCTGCCACGGGCAAACGCTTATGAAATTCTAAAAACCGGGTAAGTTTCTAGTGCAGCTTTGTCCAAAGTTGCCATTTACCAAGTTTGGGAGAAATTGGTCCAAAATTGAGGGAGGAGAAGCATTTTAATTGATTTTCACAAAATTCAAAATGGCGGGAAAACTATATGGGCGGAAAATGACTTCATGGGGTGCTTTGGATTCGTCTTGACCCAAGGATTCCAGGGATACCAAGTTTTTGAAAATCGGACCAACGGTTCAAAAGTTACAAGCAGAAATGTACCTGCAACTTTGACCTGCTGGTGGCGCTAGAGGGTTGGGGGTGGGGACCTAAAAATTGTTGTGGGGAATGCTGAGACTGTCTAGAATGTGTGTGCCAAATTTGAGCATTTTCCTATGTGTGGTTCTATGGGCTGCCATTGACATCCCATAGGAGAAGAAAGTTGAATAATAAATACAGCTGCAAGCAGCAATGCGGGGCCAAGCAGTGTGACCCAGCCTAAGTTGCCATGGCAACAGAAAGAACTGACCAGGCAGACAGTCATAGACACGCACAGGAAGTGTTTACAAGCAGAAATGTACCTCCAACCAGATTGTTAGAGGCATACACGGCTTCACCGTCAAATTCGATTGACTGTGATGGCTGAAATTACTTCAAGTGTACTAGGTGTGTGTGTGTGTGTGTGTGTGCTAAAAGACTGCTGAGATATGAGCTCAATGATATATGAGCCAAAACACATTTTGGAAAGTTATAGCGCCCCCTAATGGCCAATGTGCACCAAATGTGGTATGGGCCCTTTTGGAGGGGTGGGGCATAATCCCACCAAGTTTGGTTAAGAATGGTCAAAGGGCCGCCGAGATATGAGCACACTTCCTGTTTCGCATCTGCACAGCCAAATTTGATTGGCTGCCACGGCCAAACGCTTATGAAATTCAAAAAACCGGGTAAGTTTTATGTGCAGCTTAGTCCAAAGTTGCCATATACCAAGTTTGGAACGAATTGGCCAAAAATTGAAGGAGGAGAAGCATTTTAATTGATTTTCACAAAATTCAAAATGGCGGAAAATATACAAGGCGGAATATGACGACATAGGGTGCGACAGATTCGTCTTGCCCCAAGGATTCCATAGGCAGTGGAATTTTGTTTCTAGCCAAAACGCATCATGAGATATGAGCCAAAAGACATTTTTCCTAGTTATAGCGCCCCCTAGCAGCCAATTTGTTCCAAATTCTTTGGGGTCCTTCATGGAGGGGTGGGGCATAAACCCACCAAGTTTCGTTAGGATACGCCAAAGGGCGGCCGAAATATGAGCACACTTCCTGTTTGGCGTCTGCGCCTCCAATTTTGATTGGCTGCCACGGCCAAACGCTTATGAAATTCTAAAAACCGGGTAAGTTTCTTGTGGAGCTTAGTCCAACGTTGCCATCTACCAAGTTTGGGAGAAATTGGTCCAAAATTGAGGGAGGAGAAGCATTTTAATTGATTTTCACAAAATTCAAAATGGCGGGAAAACTATATGGGCGGAAAATGACGTCATGGGGTGCTTTGGATTCGTCTTGACCCAAGGATTCCAGGGATACCAAGTTTTTGAAAATCGGACCAACGGTTCAAAAGTTACAACCAGAAATGTACCTGCAACTTTGACCTGCTGGTGGCGCTAGAGGGTTGGGGGTGGGGACCTAAAAATTGTTGTGGGGAATGCTGAGACTGTCTAGAATGTGTGTGCCAAATTTGAGCATTTTCCTATGTGTGGTTCTATGGGCTGCCATTGACATCCCATAGGAGAAGAAAGTTGAATAATAATAATAATAATAAGAAAACCGACAAACTCATTAGGGGCCTTCGCCAGCTTCGCTGCTTGGCCCCTAATAATAAGAAAACCGACAAACACATTAGGGGCCTTCGCCAGCTTCGCTGCTTGGCCCCTAATAATCGTGGTCATACTTCCTTCTTTTTTTTTTTTTTTTGCTTGGCCCAGACTCTGTCTCCTCACTCACTGTAGCTTTAGGTACTAAAATTCGATCCATTTTGTCTCTGGCAAAGGCTAGCTGAAGTTCGCTAAATGTCCGCAATAGTAACTTATTCTGGTTTATTTTTCCTCACGTTGCGCCCCACACTTTGAAAAGCCCTGTGCTAGGCTATTTTATGATCAGATGATGCCTCCAGCAGTACGCATGTGCAGAAACCCTAGTTATTTAGAAGGCTCAGTGGCGCGTGCGTTATGGATTAGAAATAAAATGGAGGATAAAGTTTTCTAGCATGAACATGGCTCTGTATTTGGGAACTTGTTTGTGTTTGGCTTTATCACTTAAACTGGCACTTTACTCAACTAAACTACAATTAAATCTAATCTTTATATTAGTTCATTACTTAGAAATAGTTTCTTCACCATTTTCATATCTTGTATATAACCATTTAACAAATTTGATCTATTTTTTAGACCAGTGGTTCTCAACCGGGGGGGCGCGCCCCCCTGGTGGGGCGCGGAGGTACTCCAGGGGGGTCGCGAGTAGGCTTCATGTATGGAGGAAAAAAAAAATCTGGGGCTAACAGGCTATAAGCAGATGCAACACATTTACCCATGTCAAAATGCAGGACATTGGACTATTACATACAAATCAATACTATTATAAAATCTATCATCAATCTATCATAAAATCTTGTGTGTAGGCAAACCGCACACTAATGCCGAGAAATTCGTTTAGCCAGCTGCGCAGGACATGTGCAGAATATTCTTCGGGGATAGTGCAGCAGCCAAATTAGGCACCGTGCCACATTCAAATGACACAGTTGCTTGGAGAATTGCTGATATGTCCAATGATATCAGAGAGCAATTAATACAGTTTATTAAAAATAGTCCATACTATGCCTTGCAGTTGGATGAGTCTACCGATATTGCTGGACAGGCACAGCTTCTTACATATGTCAGGTATGTCAGGGATAAATTAATTGAGGAGGATGTCCTTTTTTGCCGCCCTCTTCAGTCACACACAACTGGAGAGGCCATCTTCAATGTCCTTGATTCATTTATTCGCGAGAATGGGTTGGCGTGGGCAGGGCTCGAAATTAACTTTTTTTTCTTTGTGTCCCCCAGTGGTCCCGAATTCTGTGTTGTATTGTCCCGAATGGAAGCAATAGTGTCCCCATTTTTTTCCTCTCTGAAATAACCAGTGGTTAATATTATCATATGAAGTTACTATTATATTTGTAACTATGCGATTTTGAACCCTTTATATCATTTTTACAATAAGTCACAAGACACAAGTGACACATGTACTATACATCATCTACTTCAAAATTACAGTTATTGCATTTTCAGTTTATTAAACTTTGGCGATCTCACTGTATGAATAGATACCCGTTTATTTAAAGGGGCCAACTAGCTCATTCAGAAAATGTTTCAACTCACTACATCTGCAGTACACTTTAGTTGAAAATAAGACCCCTTTTATGTTCATTTCATCTACTTATACCTTGAACATCTGTTGGCACTTATAAGGCCAACTTATAATTTTCACCATTACCGTTATCCATTTTTATGAACTTTCCGTTATCCATTTTATGAACTTTCCGTTATCCATTTTATGAACTTTCGCTGCCGGGTGCAAATGTTAGCAACATCAGCATAGTGCCAGGTCCGAGCCCAGTTGTGCTGCTGACTGACTAAACTTTCTGAACTAGAAAGACACCAAGAAAACTCACTTATTCTGTTGAACGGTATCTTCCGTCAATATCATCCACATCATTCCTGTTGTATTTTATAACGTGTCTAACAGTGTTCATTAAGTTCATTCAGTTGCTAGCGTTGCCTGCAGACCAGGCGATGACACTTTGGATCCTGAAGGTCCCGGAGACGTTATGTCTGGGCTTTCAGTTTCTTCCCCGCGGTCGGTCCGCTTCAACCACTTCAGCATTTTTGTTCTGGCGCAGCGTGTGCGGTAGCAATTCCATTCCAAGTCTATATAATGCGGACTCCGGCCGAAGATTCTAGAACAGAATGCGCCGCTCTGTAGCCTACGGATGCAGGGGCATCGAAAGTGTAGCTACTATGTATTTTTCGCTGTTAACGTTTTAAAATTAAAATTGACAAATTAGGTGAATGTCTACGTATGGTTTACGGCTTTGTAAATAATATTAATGTAGAACTTTTTTTCTAGATCTATTTTTTTCCATTGTCCCGGGATTGTCCCAGACATGATAATTTTGTGTCCCGATGACATTTTTTATGGTCCCCGGGACATCGGGACACCGTTAGTTTCGAGCGCTGGGCGTGGGACTGATGCGTTGGCTTGTGCAAGGATGGCGCACGAGCAATGACGGGCCGTGAGCAAGGTCTAGCTGCTCGCGTTAAGCAGGTAGCTCCACTTGTAAAATGGACCCATTGCATGGTTCATCGCGAAGCACTCGCTGCAAAAAAAATGCCGTCTCTGTTGGAATCCGTGCTGAACCAATCAGTAAAAATGATCAACCTCATCAAGTCACGGCTGCTAAACTCTCGCTTGTTTGAGGTCCTCTGTCAGGAGATGGGGTCAGAGCACGAACAGCTGCTTCTGCACACTGAGGTTCGCTGGCTGTCCAGGGGGCGGGTGTTACAACGTTTGTATGAGCTGCGAGATGAGGTGAAGTGGTTTTTGACACAAACCAATTCAGACCTGGCGAAAAATCTGGATGACCCTTTGTGGCTGGCGTGTCTCTCCTATTTGGTCGATATATTTGACCGCTTGAATGGCTTGAACCTGTCTTTGCAAGGCCGAGAAACTCACATTTTGCTTCTCGCAGAGAAAGTGGATGCCTTCAAGCAAAAACTTGACCTCTGGTGTGGCCGCATCAGTCGGGGGAACTGTGATATGTTCCCAAGCCTTGCAGACTTTATCAGTAATGCAGGCACTTCCCACGATTTCTCATCTGTCTTTCAAGCAGCGTCAGAGCACCTGTCGGTAATGAGAAAACAGTTTGCGGCATACTTCACAGAGGATTATCGCTCTTTTGCGTGGGTTCGAGATCCATTTGTGTGTACTGCTGACGAACTTCCAGTTGACATGCAGGAACAGCTTATTGAGCTGAAGAGTGACAGTAGACTTAAGGCAGTCTTCACCTCATGCCCTCTTTCGACATTCTGGGCAGCATTGATGCAGGAGTACCCGCAACTGTGTGACGTAGCCTTGAAACTGCTCATCCCATTCGCATCGACCTACTTGTGTGAGGCAGGATTTTCAAAAATGACTGCGCTCAAAACGAAATATCGCAATCGTGCGCAAATTGAGGATGACTTGAGACTGTGCTTGTCAAACATTTCGCCAAGAATCGAGGATCTTTGTAAGGCAAAGCAGGCTCAGGTCTCGCATTAACGCAAATGCAGATCACAAAGGCACAGTAAAAAGTAAAACCTAAATTCACGCCTGGTCCCAATTCCCAATGATATCAATAGCCAGCTAATGATAAGCCTAATAAAATACCTAATAAAAACACTAATAATAATAATAATATCAACAACCAACAACAGCAATAATAATAATAATAATAATAATAATAATAGGCCTAATAATAATAATAATGCCTGAAAGAACATAAGTCTTGTACTACTGCCAACAGCTTAGTAATGATAATAGGCCATAATAATAATAATAATAATTATAATAATTATAATTATAATAATGCCCGAAAGCAGATTAGAAATGTGGTGCTACTGCCAATTATAACAACAGCCTAATAATGATAATAGGCCTATGTATTTCTATGGAATGGATAATGCTACTACTGCTGCTACTACTACTACTAATAATAATAATAATAATAATAATGATAATAATAATAATAATAATAATCTAGCCCAGGGCTATCTATCTATCTATCTATCTATCTATCTATCTATCTATCTATCGGTCGATATAAGGTGCTGTAGGTCGGTGGCGTCACTGCGGGTGAGTGTGTTTGGGGGGGGGATGGGGGCGGGGCGAGAAGAGGGGCCCCCAACTGCAATGAACCAGCTTTGGTGGGGCCCAGGTTGCAAAAGGTTGAGAACCCCTGTTTTAGACCATATTTTGGAAAGAATCTGTGATTGAAGGTGATAAATCCACTCAAATAAAATGGTTTAAAACACACTGTATATAGCACAGTAGTATCTGTATATGATTGGATGAGATTTCATAGCAGTGATGTTGCAGGTATGTATGGTGTGTGAGAAACAACTCAGTATGACAAAGTCTCAAATTTACGAGAAACAAAACTTGGAAAAATAGTGGACTTTTTTTTTTTAAATCAAGGAATCACAAAGACTGCATTTCCTATAACTTTCAGCTCAGCCGTTTCAAAGCAAGGGTAATATCTCACTGGGCTGCGACAAATTGCGAACGTCATTCGTGAGAGAGTTTCAAAAGTGTCTTGAAACATTCGCAAGGCTTCTCAATTTCCTCGCATGAGTCGCAAAGTGTCGCTCCTTCATCGCTGAAATTTTGAACATGTTCAAAAAATTTGTGCGACAAAATTTCTCTCAAATTAGCCACAAATGCGTCGCTGGTGTCGCAAAGCCGTCGCAAACCCTTCTCAAGTCAGTTTCCGTGAGGCTTCCTCTACTTCCCTGCCTGCCGAGGGAAAGCCGGGCTGCGACAGCCTGCGACTAGTTAGAGACACAACAGTTGCGGTACAATATGCGAATATCAATTCAATGTGATTCCAAGTGAAAATTGTCGCTCATTCGCATATTTTATCGCAATTGTTGTGTCTCCAACTAGTCGCAGGCTGTCGCAGCCCAATGAGATACTGGCTTAACAGAGATTTGGGTAAATGAGAAGAATCCATGCACTGAAAGTAACAGGAAAAACTCTTTACAGAATGATTATACATTTATAAACAGCTAAGATTAAAAAAGGACACGGATAAACACACCTGCTAGGTTTTTACATTCATCTCTGTTTGCATCAGGCAGCACAACAATCAGCTGCTTGCTGGCTGCAGTGCATTCAGGGAAATATAGTTGAAATATTATTTTCTATTGTGGATAAAGAGGAAAGATTGCAATTCCTATAACTTTCTGCTCAGCTGTGGCATCTGTGACGCGACAACATTGATCCAATCTGGCAAAGTGAAGCAGTGTGGTTCCTTAATTTAAAAAAAAGACTATTTTCCTGAGTTTTGTTTCTTGTAAATTTTTTACTTTCTTGTAAATGTATTAGTTTAATCTCGGAAAGTCTGGGGTTTTTCATATATATGTATGTATATATGTATGTATATATGTGTGTGTGTATATATATATATATATATATATATATATATATATATATATATATATATGTATATGTGTGTGTATGTATGTATGTATGTATGTATGTGTGTGTATATTAGGGCTGTAACGATATGCGTATCGAAATCGCGATACGCAGAACCACGATCCGTATCGCGATACAAGAAGGCAGAATCGTGGTACACCCTTTCAAACTTCTCCTCAGCCCAAAAACAGAGGCGCTTCCAAACTTCAATTTATGAATACTTTACTTTTTATTTAAATTACATTTTAAACTTACTTAAATTACTTTTTTTTATATCTATTAGTAAGTCGTTTTTTCGCCGACCTGCGACAATCTTCTGCGAGTCACGCAATGTCCACACTCGCCACTGGCAGAGCATTCATTTCTTTTAAGCGGTCGCCATTCTGGTTGCGACGCGGGGAGTGAATCTGTAAACAAGCAGCTCACTGGCTGGCTAGGTGTGCCACAAGCCAATCACAATCACTTGACCGGAAAGGCATGCAGTGTTGCCAGATTGGGCAGATTTAGGTGCTTTTTGGCTGGTTTTGAACATATTTTGGGGTGGAAAACGTTAGCAATATCTGGCAACACTGAAGGCATGTCTGCTTGGGCGGAAGCCTTCTGCGGCAGTTACATTTTGACACGCGAGCAATGTTTCACCATAAAAATTCCGTAATTTCCATCTGTTTTCCGCGATCACAGAAAATCATTGGCCCTATGAGAGTGAGACAGTGAGAGAGCCACCCCCCCCCCAAAAAAAAAAAAAATCTTTACGGATTTACACGATTTGGAAAAATGACTTTTTCAGAACCGAAAAAAACAGAGCTTCCGGCTCAACAGTATTATTTTGAGAAATAAAACAATCTTTGGATATACATTTGTTCATTTTTGCATACATATTACTCATTCTCTGCAGTGGTCTGAATTATTTGTTATTAAATAGTTAATGTAAGTAAGTAAATGTTAATAAGTCAAATTTACTACTTTAAAAAAACATTTTTAAAAAAATCATGGGCGTATCGAATCGTGGGTCAAAAATCGCGATACGAATCAAATCGTGAGTTGGGTGTATCGTTACAGCCCTAGTGTATATATATGTATGTATGTGTGTGTGTGTGTGTGTAGATAGATAGATATAGATGTGTGTGTGTGTGTGTGTGTGTGTGTGTGTGTGTGTGTGTGTGTGTGTGTAAATCTACAGTGACCTTAATATGCCATCATAACTCAGTGACGTTCCTTTCAACACACGTATATACAATGCTGTAAGGCTTTACATTATACAGTTCTAGAAGGATAATAGTTTATAATTACACTGTCCAGTGTCACCCAGAAGAAGATGGGTTCCTTTTTGAGGCTGGTTCCTCTCAAGGTTTCTTCCTTATTTTGTCATCCTCAAGGGTTTTACTTTGCCACTGTGGTCTCTGGTTTTCTCATCAGGGATTGAAATCTGCATTCCTATTTCTGTTAAGCTGTTGTGTGTCAATGTCTGTTGTTAAAAGTGCTATAAATGTTGAGTGGAGTGGAATTGAATTGAGTCGATTGGATTACATTCCAACCTTTTTTTTAATAAGTCAGTTTCGATCTGTGGTGTCTGTCAGTTGAGTAAATGTAAGCATTTATGTTTTACAGTCTGCAGAAGTGTATTGCAAGGAGAGAAGCGGGTCAAGCACAGACACAAAGGAGAGGAGACGATCGAGAAGCACAGGTTAGTGTTTATGAATCAGAGACACCCTGCACATTTTATGGGAAGTTGTAAACCTTAAGTTACCTAACTTTAAGTTTTAAATATTACCTACTGCAATCTTTATTAGTGTATAAAGTCAATCATAGTGGATGTTGGTGCCAATACACATTAAGACTTGAATTTATCACATTGTGTTTGAATTTTAACTTTGGGTGGCTATTGGTGCAGTTTTGCAATGGGTAACTTTGCCACCTCATAACTTTGGGGTCTGCAGTTTGAGCCTGAGCTCTAGTTACTGTCTGTGCAAAATTTCACACGTTGTCCCAGTGTCCGTGTGGGTTCCTTGGTTTCTTCCCACTTTCCAAAAAACATGATGGTGAGTGAATTGGCCACACTAAATTGCCCATAGTGTTGTGTGAGTGTGCCGTAGCTCTCTGTGATGGACTGGCGACCTTTCTGTTTCTAAACCAAGCACAGATTACTAAAGGGTAACAGGAAACATGAGCACAAATAAGAAGACCAACACAACAGGAAATTATGTCCAAATATGGGAAGCAGAAAGAGGTCAGAGCCACAGTAGAATTGGAGTGGATTGGAAGTGCGAAACAGAATGTTCATATTGACTGGAAGCAGCAGGGATAGTAGCACAACACAAAGCAGCCAAGATCAGATCATTAAGAAGTCACAACAACCAACAGTATATGCGTTACAGTTTCATAACGTTCATAAAACTGAACAGTTGATCTGTCTTTGTGTTATAATGGATAACAAGATCAGATTTAATTACTGAGGTTTTTGCTGAAAAATGTTTGTCTGGTCTTTGTTTCTGTGTTGGATTGATTGACAGGAAGAGGTGAAAAGAAGCAAAAACGCAGCCGAAGCAGATCCTCATCGGTCAGTTCATCTTCCTCCTCATCTTCATCATCGTCGTCATCATCTCGCTCCTCTTCCAGTAGTGACTCGTCACGCAGCAGCAGCTCCAGTAGCAGTGGTAAGTTCATAGGACACTGAATGCAGTAAGAGCAGCTGATTTACAAAGGACATCATTTTGGTGTATAATTGGGGCAGTTGCTCATGTTTATTATTCATGAAACCTAAAATCACCAGATTTTACAGATATACCGCATGCCTCTGTGACTCTGTCCCAGTGGGGGAGGAATCAGTAGTATCGTCATATTAAAACCACCCTAAATTAGATAATGTACAGAAATGTTGGTATCTTTAGTATATCTTTAGTATACATTGTACATGACTCGTAGTCATCCTGGAGGAGATGTACTACCGCAAACTATTAGGGTGTTTTCACACCTGGTCCCCTTTAAAGGAACCAGACTCAGTCCTCTTTAAGTGGACCAAAAAGTGGACCAACAGAGAAAGAACTCCAGTTCTTTTTGTGTTCACACTCTGAATTTATTACAAAGAGGACTGGGTTCTCTTTCTGGTCCAGTTAAGCTTTGATGGGGCCTCAGTCCTCTTTCTGTTCACACCAGGTCCTCTAGAGCCCTCAGACCCCCAGTGCACGGAATTCTGGGTAATTTTCTCTTGAATCAAAATGTCTGCTGCCATGCTTGCCCTGCTGTATTCTTTGATCAAAATAGTGCGGATTAAGGAAAATAAATTTATTCCAGCTATATTTATTCAGTCAATACAAAACATGGCTGGTAAGTTCCAAAAGGAAGTTGAGTTTCCCTGCTACAGTCACGTGACCAACTACGGCAAACGAAGGTGGTTAAACTACAGTGAAAAAGGCGAAGTGAACCCGGTGCGCTTTTTGTTCACAATGCGCAGATTAGGCGAAGCGTACCGTTGATTTTTAGCGAACCGTACTGAGACCACCTCCTGAGGTGGTCTCAGTTCGGTTCGCTTTAAAGGGGTCTGGGTACGGTTGGAGTGTTCACATATGCGCAAAAAATGCTGAGTCATCAATCTGAGTTCGGTTAGATGGCTGAAAGGGACCAAGTGTGAAAACACCCTTAGTCATTAATAAAATAAATAGTATATAAAATTAGTTGATTCATATTAGCCATATATTTATTTGTGAACTTACTAATATTAAAGTATACCAGGTCCTCATTGTTGCTTTGCTGGGGAAAAGTTGACATATCACTTTGTTCTTTCTCACCAGATTCTTACCGAAAGAAAAGAAAAGTTTCAAAGAAAAGGAAAAAGGAAAAGCCTAGCAGAAAGGTATGTTTTTATTATTGGATGTAGTTGTGTTCTGATGTCAAATAAAACCCCAAATTAGAAAAAGTTGGGACGGTAAGGAAAATGCAAATAAAAAAAGAAAGCAGTGATTTCTAAATCTGCTTGACTGTATTTCATTGCAGACCCAAGATATTTCATGCTTTGTCTGGTCAGCTTCATTGAATTTGTTAATATACATCCATTCCTACATTTCAGTCCTGCAACACATTCCAAAATAGTTGGGATGGGGCAATTTAGGGCTAGTAATGAGGTAAAACAATTAAATAATGACATGATTTGAAACATGTCATGTCAACAGGTGATTGTAATCATGATTTGGTACAAAATCAGTATCTAGGAAAGGCTGAGTGTTTGAGGAGCAAAGATGGGCTGTGGATCTGTAGTTTGTCAACAAATGCGTAAGAAAATTATTGAAATGTTTAAAAACAATGTTCCTCAAAGAAAGATCCGAAGGGATTTGGATATTTCACCCTTTACGGTGCATAAAATCATTCCACAATTCAAGGAATTTGGAGGAATTTCGGTGTGTAAAGGGCAAGGGCACAAGCCTAAGCTAAACACCTGTGAGCTCCGATCCCTCAGAAGGCACTGCATCAAGAACCATCATTCATCTATAGCTGATATAACCACATGAGCTCATGATTACTTTGGCAAACATCTGTCAAGCACTGCAATATGGAGTTACATCCACAAATGCCAGTTAAAACTTTACTGTGCAAAAAGGAAGCCTTATGTTAACTGTGTCCAGAAGCGTTTTCAACTTCTCTGGGCTCGGAGGCATCATGCAGTGAAAACGTGTATTGTGGTCAGATGAATCAGTATTCAAGGATTATTTTTTTGGAAGAAATGGACGCCGTGTGCTCCGGGCCAAAGATGAAAAGGACCATCCAGACTGTTAACAGCAATAAGTCCAAAAGCCAGGGTGTGTCATGGTACGGGGTTGTGTCAGTGCCCTTGTGAAAGGTAACTTACACTTCTATGATGGAGCATTAATGCAGAAAAGTACATTGAGATTTTGGAGCAACATATGCTGCCTTCAAGATGACAGCTTTTCCTGGGATATTTCAACAAGACAATGCAAAACCACATTCTGCACACATTACAAAGGTGTGGCTGTGGAAGAAGAGGGTGCCTGTCCCCTCTATCCCAACAGAGAATGTGTGGCGAATTCTGAAACAAAACATATAACAGTGACGAAACTGTACTGTTGCAGACCTTAAGACCTGTTTGCAGATAGAATGGGACAAAATAACACCTGAAACGCTTCATCCCTTGGTCTCATCAGTCCTTAAACATCTTTTAAGTGTTGTTAGAAGGAATGGCAACATTACAAACTGGTAAATGCTTTCCCATCCCAACTTTTTTGAAATGTGTTGTAAGAATCAAAATTGAAGTGTGTTTATTTTGAAAAGAATAAAATTAATGAGGTAAAGCATCAACTAATGTGCTGTTGTGTATTGTTTTGAGTGCAATACAGGTCAAAAGATTATGTACAAATCGTTTTCCATTTGAATATCAATTTCAACATACCATCCCAACTTTTTCTTGGTGTTGTATTTACATTGGTGTTAGTGGTGTTAGTGCAACCAAATCACTGAAAGTCATTCAGTGATCTTGCACTGTGTTAATTTCAGTTTAATCACTCTACATGTGTCCCAAGCCTCTCTCTCACGCATACACTACAGTAGTGTACAGTACAGTAGTTCAGCGTTCTTCCTCCATAGATAAAATTGGTTGCATTTTTTAATTAATTATTTTTTTTAATAGAAGCAGAAAAAAGACAAAGCACGCAAGCGAAAGAAGGACAAGAAACATAAAGGAGAGGACGCTGCCTCTGGTCCTGTTCAGATTTCAAAGGTACTGGTTTTATTTTAAAATTCATAATCAACACTGGGGTTCAAAAATGAATTCCTGTCATGCTGATGTGCGGCTTCGTTGTAGTACCTGAAGGAGAAGAAGCGGAGTGGCAAGTACAGTATGATCTCAGGGAAGAAGATCAAAATGAAGGTGAAGAAATCAAAGAAGGACAAGCAAGTGAGTCATCAGTTTACTACAGTTGTATTTTTGTAATGTTAAATACTGTAGTTATACTGTGTGATGTGCACCATTTCTGTTTTATTTTATCTTTTTTTTTTTATTTATCCCCCCCCAGAGAGACAAGAACCGTGCTGAGCTGTTGGAGTTTCTGAACTCGACTTGCTAATTTGGACTCTGTGCTTCCACTTTCCCCATAATTATTTTATTTTTTTATTTTTTATTAACTTTGTCTTGGCCAATCAGCTCTCAGGGAAATGCCTGCAATTTCCTGTAATGGACAGCACTGTGGGGCCTCTCCACAACTAAAGAAACATCTTATTTTGTTATCTTTCTATATTATTTTGTTAACATGCAGTGCTACTCATATATTCCTGTTGTAAAGCATCACTCTTGTATGTGTTTGCTATTTTGAATATTTCATTACAGTTAAGGTGATATTCTCTACTTTTAA
Source organism: Neoarius graeffei (assembly GCF_027579695.1). Lineage (NCBI taxonomy): Eukaryota > Metazoa > Chordata > Actinopteri > Siluriformes > Ariidae > Neoarius > Neoarius graeffei. Next base: position 110,858,163 of record NC_083571.1, on the reverse strand, counting down.
ATCACCTGGAATTAGACCAATATTATTGTACAGTGACACTTTTTTTTTTTTTTTTTTTTTTTAATCCAGACAGGGTTTTTTCTTTTTTTCAATACCCAAAATTTCTGAATTACAGCAAACACCATTACCACCTAAAAGGGAATTATGAGACTTAAGTGTAGAAAATATCTCTCATAAGGACTTATGAGACATTAAAAGTAGAAAATATCTTTAGACATAATTGTGATGGCACATTTTACATAAATATGATAACATAGTGGTGCAGCATCACAAAATGTGTGTAATTTGTCATGTTAAATTTAAGTGGGTAAAAATTGAGAACATGCAGACATCTGTAAACATTCTTAGATAAATAAAAAAATAAATCAGTCCAAATGTGCTGCTGGGTTTATTTAAAGAACTTCTTTACTGATGTAATGCAAAAAAAATAAAAATAACTATGCAATACTAGGAATATGCCTGGGAATAATGAGCCTTATAAAAATGTTATTTCAAACTTACTGTATACTTGTATATGAATGGGCTGACAAATATCTTTCAGATCTTGAATATACAGGGTGTTTCGAAAAATTTGATATTTCAGATCTAAATATCCCAGAAACTACATAGTCTAGGCACATTAAACTGAACAGGCTTAATGTTGAGCAATATAAGATTTATTCTTCAAAATTTGAATGAGAAATTCAAAGGTATGTGGATTCCATGAACGATTTCACAAATGCTAACATTATACTTGTTGACTTTGCCATTTGTATGAAATGTGGCCTCATCACTGAAAACAAAACATTCATCGAACTCTTCTCTTTCAAGTTTCTCTTGCATATCCACACAGAAATGTTTGCGCTTTTGCTTGTCATCTGCCTTTAAGGCCTGAACGAGCTGCAACTTGGGTTGCATTCGCAAACGTTTCCTCAGGACATGCCAAACTGTTGTTGGAAGAATCTGGGTCTCCAGGCATGCTCTTCTTATGGACGTCTTGGGGCTTCGCAAGAATTTTTCACGAACCCACTCGACCGTCTCTTCCGATGCTAGTGGTCGTCCAGATCCTTTTGCCCAGCACAGACAGCCTTCCTCTTTTGAACTTTTTGTGCCATGTCCAAATCTGCATTGCAGTTGGTGCATTTTGAGAGAATTCTCTCAGAAATGCACACTGCACAGTCTTGTTGGACTGGGTTTGAGCGTACTCTAACACACATACACAGCGCCTTTTCTTTTCCAGTGAATGGCATTTCTATACCTAAAAAGATAAAAACAATTAAACATAAAATTTTGATCTGTTTCCACACATGCTGTTAAAATTTGAGGTCAATTGAATGAGAACTGGAAAAGTTATTAGATTGTGAAATAATATCAAATTTTTTGAAACACCCTATACATTGATCAGCTATAATAATGTTAAAATCACTGGCAGGTGATGTGAATAACATCGGTTATCTCATTACAGTGGCACTGGTCAAGGGGTGGGATATATTTGGCAGCAAGTAAACAGTCAGTTCAAAAAGTGGATGTGTTGGAAGCATGAAAAATGAGCATACGTAAGGATCTGAGTCACTTTGACAAGGGCCAAATTGTGATGCTTAGATGACTGGGTCAGAGCATCTCCAAAATGGCAGGTCTTGTGGCGTGATCACAGTATGCAGTGGTGAGTACCTACCAAAAGTGGTCCAAGGAAGGACAAACTGTGAACCAGCGACAGGGTCATGGGTACCCGAGGCTCATCGGTGCACATACCGTAGGAAGCGAAGGCTCATCCATCTAGTCTGAGCCCACAGAAGAGCTACTATAGCACAAATTGCTGAAAGTTGATGTTGGCCATGATGGAAAGACATCAGAATACACAGTGCATCACAGCTTGCTGCGTATAGGGCTGTATAGCTGCAGACTGGTTAGAGTGCCCATGCTGACCCCTGTCCACCACCAAAAGCACTCTACAATGGGCATATGAGCATCACTGGACCATGAAGCTATGGAAGAAGGTGGTCTGGCCTGATGAATCATGGTGCACGTGTCATTTACCTGGGGAAGAGGTGGTACCAGGATCTTTTCTTCTTCTTTTGGCTGCTCCCAATTAGGGGTCGCCACAGTGGATTTTTCATCTCCATTGCTCCCTGTCTTCCGCATCCTTCTGTACCACACCTGCCACTTTCATGTCCTCTCTCACCACATCCATGTATCTCCTCTTTGGCCTTCCTCGTTTTCGTTTGCCTAGCAGCTCCATCCTCAACATTCTCCTTCCCACATGCTCTACATCTCTTCTCAGGATGTGCCCATACCATCTCAGTCTCATCTCTCTTAGCTTAATTCCCAAGCTCTCCACATGTGCTATCCCTCTGATGTGCTCGTTCCTTATCCTGTCCAATCTTGTCACTCCCATTGCAAACCTTAACATCCTCAACTCCGCCACCTCCAACTTTGCGTCCTGTCTCTTCGTTAAAGGCACGGTCTCCAATCCATACATCACAGCTGGTCTCACTACTCTCTTATACATCTTACCTTTCACTTTTGCTGGGACTTTCCTATCACAAATGACTCCCGAAATCCTTCTCCAACTGCTCCACCCTGCCTGCACTCTCTTTCTCACCTCACTATTGCAGCCTCCATTTTCCTGCACAGTTGACCCCAGGTACTTGAATTCACCAACTTTCTTTACGTCTATTCCTTGCATCTTCACTACACTCTCATTCCCATTCTCATTGATGCATATGTATTCTGTTATCCTACTGCTCACCTTCATTCCTCTTCGTTCCAATGCATACCTCCATCTCTCCAAACCCAACTCAACCTCCTTTCTACTTTCACCACATATCACAATATCATCCGCAAACATCATGTTCCATGGTGACTCTTGCCTCACTTCGTCCGTCAAGCTATCCATCACTATGGCAAACAAGAAAGGACTCAAAGCAGATCCTTGATGGAGTCCCACCTTCACCTTGAACCATTCAGTTGTTCCAACTGCACACCTCACTGCTGTTTCACTGTTCTCATACAGTTAGGTCCATAAATATTTGGACAGAGACAACATTTTTCTAATTTTGGTTTTGTACATTACCACAATGAATTTTGAACAAAACAATTCAGATGCAGTTGAAGTTCAGACTTTCAGCTTTAATTCAGTGGGTTGAACAAAATGATTGCATAAAAATGTGAGGAACTAAAGCATTTTTTAAACACAATCCCTTCATTTCAGGGGCTAAAAAGTAATTGGACAAATTAAATAATTGTAAATAAAATGTGCATTTCTAATATTTGGTTGAAAACCCTTTGTTGGCAATGACTGCCTGAAGTCATGAACTCATGGACATCACCAGATGCTGTGTTTCCTCCTTTTTAATGCTCTGCCAGGCCTTTACTGCAGCGGTTTTCAGTTGCTGTTTGTTTGTGGGCCTTTCTGGCTGAAGTTTAGTCTTTAACAAGTGAAATGCATGCTCAATTGGGTTGACATCAGGTGACTGACTTGGCCATTCAAGAATATTCCACTTCTTTGCTTTAAGAAACTTCTGGGTTGCTTTGGCTTTATTTTTTGGGTCATTGTCCATCTGTATTATGAAACGCCGACCAATCAGTTTGGCTGCATTTGGCTGGATTTGAACACACAGTATGTCTCTGAATACCTCGGAATTCATCCGGTTGCTTCTGTCCTGTGTCACATCATCAATAAACACTAGTGACCCAGTGCCACTGGCAGCCATGCATGCCCAAGCCATCACACTGCCTCCGCCATGTTTTACAGATGATGTGGTATGCTTTGGATCATGAGCTGTACCACACCTTCACCATACTTTTTTCTTTCCATCATTCTGGTAGAGGTTGATCTTGGTTTCATCTGTCCAAAGAATGTTCTTCCAGAACTGTGCTGGCTTTTTTAGATGTTTTTTAGCAAAGTCCAATCTAGACTTTTTATTCTTGAGGCTTATGAGTGGCTTGCACCGTGCAGTGAACCCTCTGTATTTACTTTCATACAGTCTTCTCTTTATGGTAGATTTGGATATTGATACGCCTACCTCCTGGAGAGTGTTGTTCACTTGGTTGGCTGTTGTGAAGGGGTTTCTCTTCACCATGGAAATTATTCTGCGATCATCCACCACTGTTGTCTTCTCTGGGCATCCAGGTCTTTTTGCATTGATGAGTTCACCAGTGCGTTCTTTCTTTCTCAGGATGTACCAAACAGTAGATTTTGCCACTCCTAATATTGTAGCAATTTCTCGGATGGGTTTTTTCTGTTTTCGCAGCTTAAAGGAACAGTCCACCGTACTTCCATAATGAAATATGTTGTTCTCTGAATTGAGACGAGCTGATCCGTACCTCTCCGAGCTTTGCGCGACCTCCCAGTCAGTCAGACGCGCTGTCACTCCTGTTAGCAATGTAGCTAGGCTCAGCATGGCCAACGGTATTTTTTGGGGCTGTAGTTAGATGCTACCAAACTCTTCCGCGTTTTTCCTGTTTACATAGGTTTATATGACCAGTGACATGAAACAAAGTTCAGTTACACAAATTGAAACGTGGCGATTTTCTATGCTATGGAAAGTCCGCACTATAATGACAGGCGTAGTAACACCTTCTGCGCGCTTCGACAGCGCATTGATACCTGCACTCAGGAGTGAAGGTATCAATGCGCTGTCGAAGCGCGCAGAAGGTGTTAGTACACCTGTCATTATAGTGCGGACTTTCCATAGCATAGAAAATCGCCACGTTTCAATTTGTGTAACTGAACTTTGTTTCATGTCACTGGTCATATTAACCTATGTAAACAGGAAAAACGCGGAAGAGTTTGGTCGCATCTAACTACAGCCCCAAAAAATACCGTTGGCCATGCTGAGCCTAGCTACATTGCTAACAGGAGTGACAGCGCGTCTGACTGACTGGGAGGTCGCGCAAAGCTCGGAGAGGTACGGATCAGCTCGTCTCAATTCAGAGAACAACATATTTCATTATGGAAGTACGGTGGACTGTTCCTTTAAGGATGGCTTGTTTCACCTGCATGGAGAGCTCCTTTGACCGCATGTTTTCTTCACAACAAAATCTTCCAAATGCAAGCACCACACCTCAAATCAACTCCAGGCCTTTAATCTGCTTAATTGAGAATGACATAACAAAGGAATTGCCCACACCAGCCCATGTAATAGCCTTGGAGTCAATTGTCCAATTATTTTTGGTCCCTTTAAAAACAGGGTGGCACATGTTAAGGAACTGAAACTCCTAAACCCTTCATCCAGTTTTAATGTGGATACCCTCAAATGAAAGCTGAAAGTCTGGACTTCATGTCCATTATATAACTATAACTTGAATATGTTTCAGTAAACAGGTAAAAAAAACAAAATTTGTGTCAGTGTCCAAATATATATAGACCTAACTGTACGTCTTGCACCACTCTAATATACTTCTCATTCACTTCACTCTTTCAAATACAATACCATAACTCATCTCTTGACTTCTCCAGTTCTACAAACACACAATGTAGCTTTCTCTGGCCTTCTCTGTACTTCTCCATTAACATTCTTTTTTTTAAGATTTTTTTTGGGCTTTTTTCCACCTTTATTGGATAGGACAGTGTAGAGACAGGACAGGAAATGAGTGGGAGAGAGAGACAGGGAGGGATCGGGAAATGACCTCGGGTCGGAATCGAACCTGGGTCCCCGGATTTATGGTATGGCGCCTGAGCCACGACGCCCCCCCCCCCCCCCCCCCCATTAACATTCTTAAAGCAAAAATTGCATCCGACGTGCTCTTCCTTGGCATAAACCTGTACTGCTGTTCACAGATTGCTACCTCTCTTCTCAATCTCACCTCCAATACCCTTTCCCATAGCTTCATGGTGTGGCTCATCAATTTTATTCCTCTGTAATTACTGCAGCTCTGTACATCTCCCTTATTCTTGTATATTGGAACTAGCACACTCTCCATTCATTCGGCATTTTCTCATTCTCTAGGATCTTATTAAACAATCTCGTTAGGAACTCCACAGCCGTCTCACCCAAATATCTCCAAGCCTCAATCGGGATACCATCTGGTCCGACTGCTTTCCCAGTCTTCATTCTTTTCATGGCTACCCTCACCTCACCCTTACTAACCAACTCTGCTTCCTGATTTGCTGTCTCTAATGAATCTGAACTTTTTTCTCTTGGATTCTCCTTATTTAATAAATCCTCAAAATACTCTTTCCACCTTCTTAATACACTATGTCAGCACATTTCCATTTACATCTTTCATCACTCTTACCTGCTGTACATCCCTTGCTTCCCTGTTTCTCTGCCTAGCTAGTCTATACGGGTCTTTCTTTGGTCTCCAGTCTTTCATACAACTCCCGGTATGCATCTGCTTTCGCCTTCACTACCGCTCTTTTTGCCTTCTGTCTCATTTCTCTGTATATCCGCCTGCTTTCCTCGCCTCTCTGATCGTCCCAATTATTCTTTGCTAACCTCTTCTCTTTTATAATTTCCTGCACTTCTTTGTTCCACCACCATGTCTCCTTGTCTTCCTTCCTCCTTCCCGATGACCACTCTAGCACCTTCCTTGCTGCCTCTCTTACTAGTACAGCAGTAGTATTCCAATCTTCTGGCAGACTTCCATGACCACTCAATGCTTGTCTCATTTCTTCCCTAAACTCCTTCTGATGTTCAACCTCTTTTAGTTTCCACCACTATGGAAATAAGTCAACCCGGCAAAGGCAGCATGATGCTCTAGACAAAGTTCTGCTGGGAAACCTTAAGCCCTGGCATTTGTGTGGATGTTGCTTTGACACATACCACCTACCGTACCTAAACATTGTTGTAGACCAAGTGCATCCCTTTGTGGTAGCAGTTATTCCCTAAAGGCTGCTTTCAGCAGAATAACGTGCCTTGCCATACCTTAAGTATCATTCAGGAATGGTTTGAGGAACGTGACAGAGTTCAAGGTGTTGACTTGGCCTCCAAAGTCCCCAGATCTCAATCTGATCAAGAATCTGTGGGATGTGCTGATCAAACGACTCCGATCCATGAAGGCTCCACCTCACAACTTACAGGATTTAAGGATCTGCTGTTAATATCTTGGTGCCAGATTCCACAGCATACCTTCAGAGGTCTGGTGGATGCCATGCGTTGATGGATCAGAGCTGTTTTGGTAGCATGAGGGGCTTCTTCACCATGTTAGGCAGGTGGTTTTAATGTTATGACTGCTCAGTGTGGGTACAAAGAGAAAGTATTCTTGTTTCTAGCACTTTAAGTTGCTCCTTCTCTTTTGTTAACTCTGTACATTTTGTCTGTAGCCATGACTATTTATAATTTCAGTAAATTAACTTAATTAAATTTGCAGGTGTAATCAGAGGGGAAAAATGCTCTTGCAATTTCGCTAAGTGAATTAACACAGTCTGCTGCAGGTCACTTATCATACATTCTAATAAGGAAGCCACAGACAAACCACTTAACATCCATAGTCATCAGAGCTGGTTCAAGCTGACAGAAAGGCAACAGTAACTCATAACCACTCAGTATAATTGTTGTGAGCAGAAAAACATCTCAGAATGCACAACACATCGAACCTTGAGGTGGATGGCCTACAGCAGAAGAAAACCAGGTCGAGTTTCGCTTCTGGCAGCCAAGAACAGAATGCTAATGCTGCAGTGGGCACTGGCTCCCCAAAACTGGATAAATGAAAACTCATGAATCTCAATTTCTCCTGAGATGCACAGATAGTAGAGTCGGAATTTGGCGCCAACAGCGTGACTGCATGGACACAACCTCCAGGCTGGTGGAGGTAGTGTAATGGTAAGGGGAGCGGGAAGAATGTTTTCTTGGTACACTTTGGGCCCATTAACACCAATCATCACCTGAATGCTACAGCCTATTTGAGTATTGTTGCTTACCATGTGCATCCCTTCACGGCCAAAGTTTACCCATCTTCTTACGGCTACTTTCTGAACCATATCACAAAGTGTGTGTGTGTGTGTGTGATGTTCTATTACCTCACACTCATTTCAGTGTACAGCACATTATGTCCTGGCAAACTTTGGAAATGATAAACAAGACTTGAATATTAATGCTTGTATTATGAATGTTGCAACTACATTTACTACATTGTAAATGTAGTTAAGCTACAGTGGAGCTTGAAAGTTTGTGAACCCTTTAGAATTTTCTATATTTCTGCATAAATATGACCTAAAACATCATTAGATTTTCACACAAGTCCTAAAAGTAGATAAAGAGAACCCAGTTAAACAAATGAGACACAAAATATTCTACTTGGTCATTTATTGAGGAAAATGATCCAATATTACATATCAGTGAGTGGCAAAATTATGTGAACCTCGAGGATTAGCAGTTAATTTGAAGGTGAAATTAGAGTCAGGTGTTTTCAGTCAATGGGATGACAATCAGGTGTGAGTGGGCACCCTGTTTTATTTAAAGAACAGGGATCTATCAAAGTCTGATCTTCACAACACGTTTGTGGAAGTGTATCATAGCACGAACAAAGAAGATTTCTGAGGCCCTCAGAAAAAGCGTTGTTGATGCTGATTAGGGTGGAAAAGGTTACAAAACCATCTTGAAAGAGTTTGGACTCCACCAATCCACAGTCAGACAGATTGTGTACAAATGGAGGAAAATCAAGACCATTGTTACCCTCCCCAGGAGTGGTCGACCAACAAAGATTACTCCAAGATAAGATAAGATAGAGATCCCTTTGGGAGGGTTCCCTCAGGGAAATTAAGATTCCAGCAGCATCATTACAGATAAACAGAGAAAAGAAATAGAGAAAAACTTCTAGACACATTAAAATAAATTAAGTATTTACATATACAAATATAAAAGAATAAGATATGGGGAAGAGAGGAGGGGGGGAAGTGGGGTTAGGGTAAGTGTGTGTCTGTGGGGGGGGGAGAGCAGGAAAGATATTGCACTTTATATTGCACATTGTCCAGTATTGCTTATTGTTAGGCTAGACTAATGCTCCTTCCCATCCTCTGTCCTCCTGTTACCCCTCCTACCCCCCAGAGAGGAGTTGTACACTCTGATGGCATGAGGGACAAAGGAGTTTTTGAGTCTGTTCGTCCTGCACTTGGGAAGGAGTATTCTGTCACTGAACAGGGTCCTCTGGTTGCTGATGACAGTGTGCAGAGGGTGACTGGTATCATCCATGTGTTCAATAGTTTGTCCATAGACCTCTTCTCTGCCACCGTCACCAGAGAGTCCAGCTTCATGCCGACCACAGAGCCGGCCCGCCTGATCAGTTTGTCCAGCCTGGATGTGTCCTTCTTGGATGTGCTGCCCCCCCAGCACACCACGGTGTAAAACAGGACACTGGCGACCACAGACTGATAGAACATCCACAGGAGTTTCCTGCAGATGTTAAAGGACCGCAGTCTCCTAAGGAAGTATAGCCTGCTCTTTCCCTTCCTGTATTTTTTTTCTCTCTGTGCTTCCACGGAAGGCGGTCGCATTTCTGCTCTCCCTCTCCCTCCTTTTTTTCCCTGCTTGTGCCTGTGTCTTGTCTCGTCTGCTGTACTTTTTGAAGAGACTCTTCCTGCATTACTTTCTAAACTAAAAAGCATGGAATTGATAAACTGGTCTCCTAACGAAATTGACACAGTTTTCTCGACGAGAAGTTTGGGTTTGGGGGAACCCGTTTGTCCTGCCGGAACGTTTGCGGCTGGTTACACAATGGATGCGTGGGAGCGGTGGCGGGTCGTGTGCCTGGCGATTCTTTCTGTGGAGGACATTGAAGATATCTACCTATTCGGAACCATGATTACAGGACTTTTGCTGATTGGATTAGGCATTGGCCTGGTATATCGAGGAAATCAGAGAATGGTGACAGCTGTTCAAAGCCCCACAAAGCTGCCTGATATGATTGGAGTGGTGGGCAAAGCTGTTGGCACTTGGACTGTGGACATTCAGAACTTTAACCACAAAATGGTTGTTATCTCGGAGCAGCTTTCAGCTTTGCAAGGAATATGTTTTTCAGAGATCAATTTGAATAGAATGGGCAGATATGGACGAGCAGTGAGGACGTGCAAAGACTGCATCTGGAAAGACCAAACAATTCATATCTTATCGACATTCGGCGCCCCGAGACAGCTCCGGCCTCGGTTTAGGCCGTTCCTGAGAAAACATTTCCCGCTGAAGGTCAATGCCGGGAGACACTCATTCCTCGCATTCCTCTCTAACTCTCCGTGGTCGCCATTTTTACCCCCAGTGTGACAAGCGGGTGCATGACCAGCGCCTTCATGGCTGCAGGAGCGGACGGCTGCTTGCTTGCACTGGATTACCTCCTCCCCTCCCCTCCTACCCCTTCCCCTGATTCCCCCCCTTACCCCGATTCCCCCCCTCATGTCCCGTGTTTAAAGTGTACCTGTGTGTAGTTGTGCTTATGCAAAGTTTTTTTAAAATGTTCCCACACTGTACTCCTGACAGGAGCATAGTGTGGGGGTATTCTTTTTTTTTTCTTATCTCTCCTCATGTTGTGTTTCCTTTTATCTTTATCCCTGTCTTCCTGTCCTGTCTACCCTATGTCAATTGTATGTTGTATATGTACGGACAGGTTGACGGCTAATTTCACTGGTACATGTGACTAGTCACAATAAAGGGCATCATCATATCATCATATCATAAGTGATTGGTTTTCCAAGTCCAGTCCAGCTTGCTGTCCAGCCACAGCCCGAGGTACTTGTAGGAATCCACAGCCTCCACCTCAACTCCCTCGATCAGAACTGGTCATGACCTTGGTCTGGACCTCCCAAAGTCAGTGACCAGCTCCTTGGTCTTCAAGATGTTGAGCTGCAGATGGTTCCTGTTGCACCAAATGGCAAAGTCCCTCACCAGGCTCCTATACTCCTCCTCTCTGTCGTCCCTGATACACCCCACGATGGCTGTGTCATCGGTGAACTTCTGAATGTGACACAGCTCCAAGTTGTAGCAGAAGTCCGTGGTGTACAGGGTGAAGAGAAGAGGGGCCAGCACCGTGCCCTGGGGTGCTCCGGTGCTGCTAATTACAGTGTCAGACGTGATGTCCTTCAGCCTGATGTACTGCGGCCTGTCAGTGAGGTAGCTGGAGATCCAGATGACCAGGCAGGGGTCCACTCGCATCCTGTTCAGTTTGTCCTGAAGCAATAGGGGCTGGATGGTGTTGAAGCCACTCGAGAAGTCCAAGAAGAGGATCCTCACTGTGCCATTTCCCTTATCCAGATGCGAGTGAGCTCGGTGTAGCAGGTAGAGGATGGTGTCTTCCACACCTACACCTGCCCGGTAAGCAAACTGCAGACAGTCCTGGGCATGTTGTATCTGGGTTCTGAGGAGGCTGAGGAAGAGCCGCTCCAACGTCTTCATCAGATGTGAAGTGAGTGCCACCGGTCGGAAGTCGTTCAGCTTGCTTGGCTGATTCTTTTTGGGAACTGGAATGATGCATGATGTCTTCCAGAGGGTTGGCACTCTCCCCAGCTGCAGGCTGAGGTTGAAGATGCGTTGGAGTGGTTCACCCAGTTCAGCAGCGCAGGTCTTCAGTAGTCGTGGACACACCTTGTCCGGGCTTGCTGCTTTCCTGGGGTGAAGCTTCCTCAGTTGACCTCTGACCTGGTCTGCAGTAACGCATAGAGGAGTCTGTGTTGAGGTGGGGGAGGAGGGGGCTGCTGTGATGACTGGGGGGAGGTGTGTTGAGGGAAGAAGGAGAGATGGCTGCAGTGAGGGAGAGGGTGGGGGGGACATGGGCTGGTTGAACCGATTGAAGAAGTCATTCAGCTCGTTCGCCCTCTCCACTGTTCCCTCAACGACTCTGGTCTTTGTATTGTGGCCTGTGATGGTTTTCACACCTTCCCAGACCTCCCTCATGCTGTTTTCCTTCAGCTTCTGCTCCACCTTTCTCCTGTAGCTGTCCTTAGCTTCCCTCATGCAGCATTTCACCTCCTGCTGTGCTGCTTTCATCACCTCCCTATCCCTGCTCCTGAAGGCGGCCTTCTTCCTGTTGAGGACAGCTTTGACTTCCTGTGTTACCCATGGCTTGTTATTAGGGTAACACCATACAGTCTTAGTGGGGGAGACCACGTCTGCACAGAAGTTGAGGTAATCTGTCAGACAGTGCGTCAGCCCCTCTATGTCCTCACAGTGTGGGCTAAGCAGCACATCCCAGTCCATGATGTCATAGCAGTCTCTGAGAGCATCTTCCATTTCAGGGGACCACCTCCTGATGGACCTAGTTGTTGCAGGCTGCCTTTGAACCAGGGGGGTGTATTTTGGCTGTAGAAGAACCAGGTTGTGGTCAGATTTCCCTAGTGGGGGGAGGGGGGTGACTCTGTATGCATCCCTCACATTAGCATACAGCACGTCAATTGTCCTCTTGTTCCTTGTTGGACAATCCACAGCCTGGTAAAAAGCAGCCAAAGTAGCATGATTAAAGTCCCCAGAAATTATGATAAATGCCTCAGGGTGCTGTGTCTGCAGCCTTGCTGTGACAGAGTGAATCCTCTCACATGCAGCGGCTGCGGCTGCCCTCGGAGGGATGTAAACATGGTGATCACATGACTGAACTCTTTCGGCAGATAATATGGCCGCAGGCTAACGGCTAGCAGCTCCAAGTCTGGGCAACATAAGACTGTCTTTATGAAGATATGTCCAGGGTTACACCAGCGGTTGTTAACATAAATGATAAGTCCCCCACCTTTGCTTTTCCCGCATGTGTTAGTGTCTCCGTCAGCTCACACAGCAGTGAATCCCCGCAGGTCCACGTTAGCATCCGGTACGAGGTGTGTTAGCCATGTCTCCGTAAAGATAAATAAACTGCTCTCCCGGTAAATCCGCTGGTTGTTTAGAGCGGAAAGCTCGTCAATTTTATTCGGCAGCGAGTTCACATTCCCCATGATAACGGAGGGAATGGATGGTTTGTAGCACTGCCGGTTGTCCGCTAACCTAGCCTTTAGCTTAGCTCCAGCTTTGCAGCCCCTGGGTTTCCTCCTCAGCTTGGCCGGGATGGGGTGTCGTATCCCGGCTTGTCCCATTGTTTTCAGGGCCAGCAGCTCCTCTCTCGAATAAGTGAGAAAACTGGCTCCTGGTTGCATGTTAAAGTTAAATATATCCATGTTATATAGTAAAACACACTATGTCTTCGTAAGAAGAGCAAAAAAGTAAAAAAGGTTGGAAAAAGAGGTTTAAAGAGCTAAAAACTACAGAGCAAGGCGTGTATTAGTCGGCAAGGTCACAAAGGACCCCAGGGTAACTTCTAAGCAACTGAAGGCCTCTCTCACATTGGCTAATGTTAATGTTCATGAGTCCACCATCAGGAGAACACTGAACAACAATGGTGTGCATGGCAGGGTTGCAAGGAGAAAGCCATTGCTCTCCAAAAAGAACATTGCTACTCATCTGCAGTTTGCTAAAGATCACGTGGAGAAGCCAGAAGGTTACTGGAAACATGTTTTGTGGACGGATGAGACCAAAATAGAACTTTTTAGTTTAAATGAGAAGCGTTATGTTTGGAGAAAGGAAAACACTGCATGCCAGCATAAGAACCTTATCCCATCTGTGAAACATGGTGGTGGAAGTATCATGGTTTGGGCCTGTTTTGCTGCATCTGGGCCAGGACGGCTTGCCATCATTGATGGAACAATGAATTCTGAATTATACCAGTGAATTCTAAAGGAAAATGTCAGGACATCTGTCCATGAACTGAATCTCAAGAGAAGGTGGGTCATGCAGCAAGACAATGACCCTAAGCACACAAGTCATTCTACCAAAGAATGGTTAAAGAAGAATAAAGTTAATGTTTTGGAATGGCCAAGTCAAATTCCTGACCTTAATCCAATCAAAATGTTGTGGAAGGACCTGAAGCAAGCAGTTCATGTGGGGAAACCCACCAACATCCCAGAGTTGAAGCTGTTCTGTACGGAGAAATGGGCTAAAATTCCTCCAAGCCGGTGTGCAGGACTGATCAACAGTTACCGGAAATATTTAGCTGCAGTTATTGCTGCACAAGGGGGGTCACACCAGATATTGAAAGCAAAGGTTCACATACTTTTGCCACTCACACATATGCAATATTGGATCATTTTCCTCAATAAATAAATGGCCGAGTATAATATTTTTGTCTCATTTGTTTAACTGGGTTCTCTTTATCTACTTTTAGAACTTGTGTGAAAATCTGATGATGTTTTAAGTCAGATTTATGCAGAAATATAGAGAATTCTAAAGGGCTCACAAACTTTCAAGCACCACTGTAAACCACTGTCATTTTCTTATATCACAGTTGTTATACACATGTACTCCTATGTCATCAGTGGAAGGGTTTAAAGGTCCCATGGCATGGTGGTTTGTTGATGCTTTAAACGGGCTCGTGGAGGCTTCCGGATGTTATATCCGCAGCCTTTCTTGAAATGAACCCTCGGCACGTAAATATAGCCTCCTGGGAGAAAGCCCCATTTCAGCGCTTTTCCCAGTGCGTCGTTTTGCTAATGAGAAGCAGGAGGCGGGGAAGGGTAGAGGGTGGGGGCGGGCTATGGGGGGAGGGGGAGGGGCTTGACCAAGCTGCGCGCGCACACATACTCACTGCTATCAGCGCCTGTAGCCACGCTGCTAAGACAAAACCCCGTTCTCCCTCGGACTCCTTTCGTAAACTCAACGTGACACAGAGAACAGAGAGTGAGAGTGTTCGGAGTGGTAGTTTACGAACGTATAATACCCTAGGCTTGAACACGCACTCCATAACCAAAGAGGATAGAAGCAGCAACTACAACAACATAGCGCTTATCCAACAGATGACATGCATTGCGGAACAATAGTCAAACATAAGCTCATAAGTTACAGTCAATTTCCAGACTAAACTCAGTTTAACAGAGCATGCTGCATCATCTTTAGTTTTGTAGCGCAGATTACCTGGCTAACTGCAGGAAGCGGTTAGCTGCACAGCTAATGTAGCCATTGCTAGGCTAACGCACTGATTTTAAAACATGGCAAAACGACTAGTTATACACTTACTTGTTCGGTGTTTGTGGCTGATGCAGCAGGGATGCTTGGTACGGACCCAGGCTTCAGTGACAGTTGATGTGCAAAACCTGCCCTGTACTGTCCCAAGTTGTGGAAACATTCCTCAGGAAAATGCTTCCGACAAACATACACCGTCTTAGGTAGACTCGACGGCGTATTATTGAAGTAAATAAAATTAAGCCACTGCGTCTTCAGGGGCTCTCCCGTCGGCAGTAAAAACAGACTCTTTTCTGTGTTGTCACATCCATGTACAGCGCAATTTCCATGTTTCGCTCGCTTAGGTGATGCCATGTTGTTGTGTCCTCCCTCTATGGTCTTCTCACTACAACTGGGCGGGGAAATCCATACAGTGGGTGGGAATCCAGAGGGGGGGGCGTGGGGATCATCTCCCTTGCTGACGTAGTAAAGGGAAGAGCTTATCAACGCGCCGTTTTGACGCGCCATTCTCAAATGTTGGGCATAGTTTGGTTTACACATTATGAAATTTCTAGCCACTGGGGTGACTTCAGAAGGTCAGAGGAACTCATTTTAACGTTAAAAAACCTCAGAAAGTGAAAATTTCATGCCATGGGACCTTTAAATAGGATTAATTAATTCAGCAATTTTATTTATCATTTAAAAAAAAAATTCACACTTACTGAAGATGGAGTTTTGTACAGCCCACAGACAATACACATACACCTGAAATGTTTACACTAATGCTGAATCATTAATATTTGGAAAGTGTTACTTTTTAAAAAAAAATTGTTTTAACTTAACATATTTTACAACATTCTAAGCTTCTGTATGTCATCTTTAGGTTTGTGTTGTAATTTAGAAAGTGGTTTATCAGATACAGGCTGCTAAATGCCATACAAACCAGCCCCTGAAAACATCCTCCACTAAAATTCACAGCTGTTAAAGGATCTATCCATCTATTATCCATAACTGCTTATCCTGTGTAGGGTCACGGGCAAGCTGGAGCCTATCCCAGCTGACGATGGGCGAGAGGTGGGGTACACCCTGGACAAGTTCCCAGGTCATGGCAGAGCTGACACATAGAGACCAACAACCATTCACACCTATGGTCAATTTAGAGCCACCAATTAACCTAACCTGCATGTCTTTGGACTATGGGGGGAAACCCACACAGACACAGGGAGAACATGCAAACTCCACACAGAGAGGCCCCCATTGGCCACTGGGCTTGAACCCAGAACCTTCTTGCTGTGAGGCGACAGTGCTAACCACTACACCACCGTGTAGCCCTGTTAAAGGACCTAGAGATTTGAATTTTTATCACAAAACTTAACCCATACACATGCCATTTACATAGTGTAATAAGTGCCAGAGAGCCTCTGGAAACTCAGTAGGAGTGTTACGATACCATCAATATCAAGGTATATAGCAATCAGAGAAATATTTGCATCATTCCCATTTTAGTATAGAAAATGAAATAAATAGGTTATTTATTGTTGTGCTCTTGAAAATGGAAAGTAATGTGCAGAAAACAATTGTGTTTTTATTATGTTTGGTGGTTATTATATAATAAATGTACCTTGTAGGGTTTTTTTTAATCCCTAGTACAGTTCCATTCGTGAAGTCGCGTTTTTATGTCCAAACATCCATCACACATGACCATTAATGCCTTTGTGTCTGAAATCAGGCATGCTAAACACACGTTGTGCTTTTTCAGTTGTGTGTCCAAGTCCTTTTTCAACATCCTGAGATATGGTATGGACTTCCTCTAATCCAGAAGTGCTGGAGGTGAGAGCCACAGAGCTGCCGAACGGATTGACTCTCATTCGAGATTTGAAAGTAAGCATGGACAGGCTTATGGAGCGCTTGTTATTCCATTGACGAACCAAGCGCTGTGCCTCCTTCTCCTCCTGAATGCGCTCCAGTGTCTCAAGAAGAACGGCACGGAAAAGACCGGAAACCTCTTGCACCTCTGGCTCATTCTCTGTCAGGACCTGACGAAACCTGCCAGGAAAATAGAATTTAAGGTACAGTGGCTATAAAAAGTGTACACACCCCATTAAAATTATAGGTTTTTCTGATGTTAAAAAAAATGAGACCACGATAAATGATTTCAAAACTTTTCTCACCTTTAATGTGACTTATAACCTCATCTCATCTCATTGTCTGTAGCTGCTTTATCCTGTTCTACAGGGTCACAGGCAAGCTGGAGCCTATCCCAGCTGACTACGGGCGAAAGGCGGGGTACACCCTGGACAAGTCGCCAGGTCATCACAGGGCTGACACATAGACACAGACAACCATTCACACTCACATTCACACCTACGCTCAATTTAGAGTCACCAGTTAACCTAACCTGCATGTCTTTGGACTGTGGGGGAAACCGGAGCACCCGGAGGAAACCCACGCGGACACGGGGAGAACATGCAAACTCCGCACAGAAAGGCCCTCGCCGGCCACGGGGCTTGAACCCGGACCTTCTTGCTGTGAGGCGACAGCGCTAACCACTACACCACCGTGCCGCCCGACTTATAACCTGTACAATTCAATTGAAAAATAAAGAAATCTGTTAGGGGAAAAAACAAAAAAAAACATACAATAAGCATAAGTGTGCACACCCTTAAACTAATACTTTGTTGAAGCACCTTTTGATTTAATTACAGCATTCAGTCTTTTGGAGTACACACCTGCCATCAATTAAAATGACTCTGATTAACCCCAAATAAAGTTCAGACATTTACTCAGTTGCATCCTCCAGCAAAAGCCAGGGTTCACAGAGAGCTTACAAAGCATCAAAGGGATCTCATTGTTGAAAGGTATCAGTCAGGAGAAGGGTACAAAAACATTTCCACGGCATTACATAGACCATGGAGCACAGTAAAGACAGTCATCAAGAAGTGGAAAAATATGGAACAACAGTGACATTACTGAGAAGTGGACGTCCCTCCGAAATTGATGAAAAGACGAGATGAAAACTGGTCAGGGAGGCTGCCAAGAGGCCTACAGCAACACTGAAGGAGCTGCAGGAATTTCTGGCAAGTACTGGTTGTGTATTACATGTGACAACAATCTCCCGTATTCTCCATATGTCTGGACTATGAGGTAGGGTCAAAGAAAAACACCCAGGCCCAGCTAAATTTTGCAAAAAACAAAACATCAACTCTCCCAAAAGCATGTGAGAAAATGTGTCATGGTCTGATGAAACCAAGGTTGAACTTTTTGGCCACAATTCCAAAAGGTATGTTTGGCACAAAAACAAAACTGTGCATCACCAAAAGAACACCATACCCACGGTGAAACATGGTGGTGGCAGCATCATGTTTGGGGGTTGTTTTTCTTCAGCTGGAACAGAGGCTTTAGTCAAGGTGGAGGAAATTATGAACAGTTTTAAATGCCAGTCAATTTTGGCCCAAAACCTTCAGGTGTCTGCTAGAAAGCTGAAGAGGAATTTCATCTTTCAGCACGACCATGATCCCAACAAAGTTTTGGAATGGCCCAGCCAGAGCTTAGACCTAAATCCAATTGAAAATCTGTGGGGTGACCTGAAGATGGCTGTGCACAAGAGATGCCCTCGCAATCTGACAGATTTGGAGCACTTTTGCAAGGAAGAGTGGGCAAATATTGCCAAGTCTAGATGTGGCAGGCTGATTCCTACCCAAAAAGACTGAATGCTGTAATTAAATCAAAAAGTGCTTCAACAAAGTATTAGTTTAAGGGTGTGCACACTTATGCAACCAGCTTATTGTACATTTTTTTTTTATTTTTTATCTTTCCCCCCCTAACAGATTTGTTTGTTTTTCAATTGAATTGTACAGGTTATAGGTCACATTAAAGGTGGGAAATATTTTGAAATGATTTATCATGGTCTCATTTTTTTTTTTTTTTACATCAGAAAAACCTATAATTTTAATAGGGTGTGTACACTTTTTATATCCCCTGTATACGTGATCACTAGTAGTTACTAAGGTATAAGATACAATATACTTTATTCATTTAAACTGAATATTGCTGCTGAGACTTCAACAATTTAGTATGGCCAGTTCAACTACCTGCATGTTTTTGGGATAATGGAAAGAAAAAAAAAATAAGCAGTGTACCCAGAAGAAACCCAACTTCATGAATAACTCTGTGCTTGGACTGTGTTTTCTGTCTTCAGTCTAACAGATGAGCACATGTAACAGTATACCAGTTTGTCAGTGTATTAAATAAAAACTGACACTCAGTGTATGATGGTTAGCTGTTCCAGAAGGGTGGGTGTTAGTGTAGGACGGGTTGGTGCTAAAGTGTAAATTTATGCTTGGTATATACCAGGGAAACATCCAAGTTCAAATCACCCCATCATCCCATCCAATGTGTATTCCTGCCTCATGTTCCCACAATCGGTTCCCGATCCACCATATCCCTGACCAAGATAAATCTATTACAGAAGATAAATGAATGGATAAAATACATTATTTCTACCTTTTGATTAGAATATTATACTGTACCTTATACTCCACATGCTGCTAGATTGTTAGTTGCCTGATCAGTATACCTAATAAAGCTGCACATCACAACAATATCATGCATAGGTGTAACTATGCATAGGTCAGAATGGCTGTTATCATGTTGGTATTTCTCAGAACTGAAATTAAATGAAGCTCCTTAGATTAATGGAGAAAACTCTTAAAAGATTAAAGGATCATTTTGAACCTCTCGACTCAGCCAAGAACTCAATCGATTGCTATCTGTATCTGCTAACTGTATATTTCATATCCTTTTTCTCATTGCAATTTACAAAATTCAATCTATCCTAGGCCATGTAATATAGGCCTAATGACAGTTAATTGGCCTTTCTGTATCCAGAGACTCTCTCAAGCTCGTTAGGACCAGAGGTTTAATGGTTCTGTTGTTTATTCCACAAAGCCACTTTGGCATAGCCACTCATTCTACCCTGAAAAGGCCTAGATGTATTTAGGGAATCTTACAATAGCTCACCATGGTAGGTTTTATCTCTATAATTAAATCATTGTGTGTGTTTGCAGCATGTGCCTCCAAGGCATGGACATATATAAAGCACTTCCTGTATCTGTGAGAGTGAGTGGGGAAAAAAAACGTATTTATAAATTATGACTCTCAGCTGTCAATGCAATTATCAATTTTAGAACATATTCGTATGTAACAAACCACATATTGCTCTCATATTCATACTTAGAAATTGTCATGTCCCATTTCCCAAAGTCAATTTTTCCAGATTTTGATTTTATATTAATACAGCTGTAACAATACATTTTAAATTCCCAATCTAAGTTTTTTTAATCACAATGGTGGTGAATATGAATAATCATGATGGTTATGAAGCCCCAGGTGTGTGAGTATAGAAAGATTAGCACTGATCACAAACACCATGGAATACAGTTGAAAAGATCAGCCTTGATTACACCTTGATTACACTTGTCCAGGGAACAAGCTGTTCCACAAACTCAGGAAAGAGATTAGGAAAAGGATTAGAACAAGCATCACAAAAAAGTCACATGAAGCATGACACTGAGAAGGTATGATGATGGCGTAATTATCAGAGTTATGAGCAAATCATCTTGCTAGTCAATTTACATATCAGTTTAAAAATGTGGAATTTTTTTACATACTAGTTGTCTATCCTTTCTTTATAATAATCTATTTCTAATTAATTGTAATCAATTATAATCAAATAATCTACTGATGATAAATTAATTTCAAAAGTCACCTTTCAGTACATTGATCGGAATCGTCCTATCATTTCATCCCTAATGTAGAGTATTACTGATCCACAATCTTTGTCTGCTGTCGATGTGAGTGCTAGGATTAAGACCCAAGTTTAAATGAATTTACAATTTTTTTAAAAATTGGCTCCAATTGCCTTGATGTTTATTTGACCATCCAGAAACAGTTTCCTCTTTATGGCAAATTATTATAATTTTAACTACTACTATTATTATTTAGATTATTTAGGCTTCTTGGGGGCGGCATGGTGGTGTCGCCTCACAGCAAGCAGGTTCTGGGTTCGAGCCCAGTGGCCTTTCTGTGTGAAGTTTGCATGTTCTTCGCGTGTCTGAGTGGGTTTCCTCCGGGTGCTCCAATTTCCCCTATAGTCCAAAGACATGGGTTAGGTTAATTAGTGGCTAAATTGACCATAGGTGTGAATGGTTGTTTGTCTCTATGTGTCAGCCCTGCGATGATCTGGTGACTTGTCCAGGGTGTACCCCGCCTTTTACCCATAGTCAGCTGACTCCAGCTTGCCCATGACCCTGTACAGGATAAGCTGTTACAGATAATGGATGGAGGTTTATTGGGGAAAGCCATGGTTAAAGGTTAAAAGCAGCTTTGGGACCAAAAGGTTGCTGGTTTGATTCCATGGCCCAGCAAGAAAATGTGTGGGTTAGGGGAGTAAATGAACCGCACTTTCTCCTCCCTCTACATCTATGGCTAAAGTGCCCTTGAGCAAGGCACCTAAGCCCCAACTGCTCTCAATTGTATGCATCTGCATACTTCCAAATGGGTTAAATGCAGAGGTCTAATGGATATGTGACAATAAAAAGGCTTCTTTTTATTGTTTTCATGTTTATTAATTGGCATTAGGTAATAGTATGTAAAATATAACTGACTGATATAGCACCATTGCTGTGAGTTCAGTAGCGCTGGAATCATCCTTTCTTACAGCTGAATAGCTAAATTATGAAGGGCACAGCTCAACATAGCAGAGTCGATGGTGTACAAAGGTGCTGCTGGCAGCCACCATACTACTCGTACTCAGATATTCATACCAATGTGCAATTTAGAGTAGCCAGTTAACCTAACTGCATGTCTATAGACTGTGGAGGAAACCCACCGCAGACACAGGGAGAACATGCAAACTTCACACAGAAAGGCTCTTGTCAGCCACTGGGCTCAAACCCAGAACCTTCTTGCACCACCATGCTGCCATGTACATAGCCTACATATACATACATATTACTCACATGAGGAAAATATGTGAAGGTGCATTTCATGGGAATCAGCAGATGTGGCATCATGTGAATATGTGACCATGTCGGGGGGAACAACTTACATGTGAAAAATTTGCATGTGAAATAAATTAATTGTTTGTGCGTGGGGGGCACATGTGGAAAAAATAAAAACACATGAAATGTCCACGTGAAAAATGTGTGAAACATGGTATGTCTAAAGCCATGAGTCAGATTCCCAGGTGAAATGTGTGTGACTTTTCTGTAAGGGTAAACTGGGGTAAGATGGATGATTATTGAGGCAGGGTAAATAAAGGTGAGGACGGGGAAGGGGGGTATTTTCCTGGAAGTCTGAAACATTGACTACGTTTACATGCACATCCAAATCGAGCTGCTGTCGGTAATCGAGCTGAAGGTCCCAGCAGGGTGCCAGAGAAATCCAATCCTACATGCACACAATGAAATCGGGCTATTGTGTGAGGTTCATTGTGCACCCGAGCCACAGGTGGCGCAACACGCCCCATCGTGTTGGTACACTTCCGGTTGTCGTCATGAAGAAGAGCTATTCAAGAGTGTAAACAAAGTTATCAGTTCCGTGTTCTCCATTGCGCGTTTTTCTCCCGTCCATGAATTTTAATATATTCAACTCCTTAAGCTGAATGAGCATGAACTCTGTCTCCTCATTGCTCCAGAAGTGCATGTTTCTGCTTGCCTGTGGCAGTGGGGGCGTGGTCAAGCACCGGTCTGTGACAGGAGGGCGGAGCCAGGGAAGGTGAGTGGCAGAATCACTTCACCTGACGGTAATTAACCTGTGTTTGTGTGTCTTCCCAGTAACCGCGCCCTATTTAAGGAGGCAGAGGGAGAGCAGAGGGGACAGCTCATCCCGGGACTTGAACACAGCGCCCGCGCGCGTGTGTGTGTGTGTTTCTCTCTCAAGAATAAAAGTAGGCTGTTAAACTGAAAAGTCTGACAATAAAAAGCCTATTATGCCGCTTTTCCACTACAAACGCGGCTGAGTCGGGCTGAGCCGTGCCATGCTGAGTTGGGCTGAGCGGGGCTGTTGGAGTTGCATTTCGACTACAACCGCGCTGAACCGCGCTGGCTGGAAGTGGGTGGACACATTGGGTGGAGTTAGCGAAAGTGGGTGGACGTCAGGTGATGTCGTTAAGCAGCGCAAACAGTGACATCAGTGAGCTTTTAAGCGGTAGTCTCACGACCCGGATAGTAAACAATAAACATGGAGGACATGGAGTCGTTAGTGTTGCTGGTCTTGGTTCTGTGGCTTGTTGTCACCGACAACGCGAACAGATACTGGCAAGAGCATATCTAGATGAGGCGAGGCGCATAAGGCTTCAGAAATTCTCGTAATTCGTAATTCTTCTCCTTCCGGGTTTGCGGTGTTTACAGATCCCAGCGTGCTCGCGGGGCGTGTGTGGGCATGTGAGGACACTCCTCCTCACCAATCAGTGCACAGGGGAGTGTCTGCTCACGCCCCCAGCCTCACTCGGCTCGCTTTGGCTCGCTTCAGCCCTACTCCAAAACCGTGCGAGTTTTAGGGGCTAAGCAGGGCTGAAGCGAGCCGAGTCGTGCTGTTTTTTGGTAGTCGAAACGCGAGCCGTGTCGGGCTGAAGTGAGCTGAAGCGAGCTGAAGTGAGCTGAAAAAGGGTAGTGGAAAAGGGCCATTAGTACCAGAAGCTTTGTCCTGCCGTCCTCTGTGCTCCACCCACACTTCAGAGAGCTCTACATCGCCATTTTCTCTTCTTCGTTTGTTCCTCCTGACCTCTTCTGCTGCTCGCTACTACTGTTGTCATGCCGACCGAGGCTGTTGTGTTTCCCGCTTGTGGTCTCGTCACTCGTCACTTCCGGAAGTAGCTCGACAACTAGCTCGATAGGGTATACATGCACAAAGTAGCTCGGCAGAAATCGCATAAATTAGGTCGTGTAGCTCGATTCCGAGAAATCAAGTTCGGTTCAATTTCAGCCGAATTAAGGTGTATACATGGCATTTTGAACTTCGATTTCAGTCGAGCAACGGCAGAAATTCGATTCTCTCTATGTGCATGTAAACGTAGTGATTGTCTCTGTGTAGTTACATGTGGCCTGATCTGATGATGTGAGTCTGAGATAAAAAGGAAAATATCATTGATGGTTTTCCTAATTAGAATCAAGTTGTAAATTAAGGCCGTGCTGGTATGTGATTACCGGAGGATTACGGCTCCGCAGTAGGATGGATGTACTTTGCTGCAGAGGTCCTCGAGCGCCAGTCTCTCTCCATGGCTGATGTCGTAGGAGATGCGTGGTGTGCTCACCAGCCAGCTGTAGTCCACGCCGGTGCGCAGCCGCCGGTACTCATTATCGCGCTCACGCTGCAACCGCTCCGCCTCCTTCATCTGCCAGCTGAGCTCGAGCATCAGCGTGTCCGTCACCACCTCAGCCGGCTCACGCCTTGCACTCCGGTACTGAGGCTCACTCCAACCGAACCACGACATGATCACGTGTGCGCCTGCTTCTTCCTCACACTGAGCCTGGAAAGACGAAAGTGTTATGCAAATTTACCTCGAAAGTCAGTTACATGTGAATTCTACACATTACATTTTCAGATACTTTGCATGTTACGTTATGTTTCATGTTCATTGCTTGTAATGTTATTTTTAACGTGATTCTGTCACATAATTCATTTTCTTTCATATTTCATTTCTGAGGAAATTCTCTCATAGAAATGTTATTATTCACATGATATCGCATCTGTTGACTTGAATTCACATGTGCAGTTTCAGGGCATAACATGTTGGAATGTGCCTTCACTTGTTTTTTCCACTTCTGGAAATGTACAGTACTATGCAAAGGGCTCAGGCACATGCAAAGAAATGCTATCAAATTAAATGTTTCTACATTTATTTATATATAGCATCTTACAGAACCAGCCTCAGTTCTTCTGGAGATTTTGACTGTCACACTTCCTTCTTATTTTTGCAGCAAAACCCAGCAGCCTTCATTATGTGTTTTGTCTGAAAAGTGTTTCTTATGTAATATGCTGCTTTCTTTACATTTCTCTGTAACATTTCATTTTGTGATGGAAAACTGATGTTTGGAAATCTGAAATGTTTTTGTACTGATATATATGGTGCCTAAGTCGTGTGTGATTTATTACATAGAGATTACAACTGCAATGTTTTACTTTTTTTTTATTACCACACAAACTCTGTAGACAGAAACATTTTATGTTACCATTGTGTTGTCCACTAACAGAGTTCTAAAATTCAAAATATGTGAATCAATCAATCAATCAATCAATCATTTATTTTTATTTTTACAAAATTTGCAAAGACAGTGGGTACATTACAGATAATGGGTTACAATACTTCTCATGCCACGGGGCATTTAAGGCTGTAGACAAGACTATTTTTTTATTCTTACGATGTTTTGATTTGGTTATTTATTCCTTCTGAAATTGGTCACTTGTATAAAAATTACTACATCTCTCAGAAAAATATATGTCTGGCAGTCTGGGAAAATAAACAAAAAAAACGAAAAGAAAAAAACAGACAAAAACAACTAATCTGACTTTGACGACAAGTAATATACTGTGAAATCTCTACTTTCAGAAACTATAAACACATTTTCACAAAATGACATTGAAATTATTCCATTCCAGCTGTTAAATCAGGCAGTCTGATTAAACCTTGCAAGAAACCTTGTGTGCTTTACTTACACAATGAATGTCATAATTTGATCAAGTCATTGGAAAGTCATGTGCCAGAGCACAATGGACATAAGCTGAACCAATTCAGATTGTAATCAGATGCTGGCTGTCAACATATCTGTGAGACTCCTGCATCATCATGTCATCATCAAAACAGAAAAGAACGCTTACACACTGTACAGATGGCAGGAGAAAGTTGTGTTTAATACCTAATGCCTAAAGGGATTAATGAAAAAGAAATTTAGACCACAGAACAGAACTGATTGAATTATTCGGCAGTTATTTCCCCAGTAATGAGAACATGAACAGAGAGCACAGAGCAGTCAAGTGAACAGGCGATGATGAGGCGTGTTTAAGTGCTGGATGTGGATGAGACTGATATGGATGATGCTGGTGATGAAAGTGATGAGTCATTGCCCACTGTTAAGTCAATCCATACAGTGTATGTATGTATGTATGTATGTATGTATGTATGTATGTATGTATGTTTTAAAGTAGATAAATCAGTGATTATAACAACATGATTAATTTCACAGCACAAGGAAGGCAAATCAAGGCGAGAATATAAAAATGATCCCAAAATAGATGAATAGGTTAGTAGCTCAAACCTCCACCAGTAAAAGAGAACATTATCATGTGAATTCAGAGTAAATATCAACCATCAAGCTTAGGACACCAACAAGATGTTTATCACAATCATATATAACTATGTTATATCATATATAATAATAAGTATGGTTATATATCTAACAGTTTCCCTCATCACATAACTGACTCTTCACACTACTAGTGTTCAGTGCTGCTTGTCAGAAAGCTTCTGTCAGGTACTGGAAATTACCATGTTGTTTTGGACAATTATCATACTTGGATTTAATATAACAGTTACTTTATTGTATCACTCTGTAGAATTTGCATTTTTATTTTATTAGTTATGAGTGATTTAAGTTATCATTAAAGTGTGATCATTAAATGAACACACTGTAGAAGCTGAAATAATTATAAGCCTTTAAAAAAAAAATCCACCATTGTTGGTACGTACCTTAAACTCTTTTCTTAACACTTCAGACTTTGAGAATGAATAAATGCCAGCTCCAAATCTTCACCAGTCTTCAGGTTATAATTTTCAAGATGTGTGTAATTTGGTTTGCTTATTGCTTTTCAATGACTGTCCTTGTATACTGTACTCTCTCTCTCTCTCTCTCTCTCTCTCTCTCTCTCAGTACAGTCCACCCACTTTTCTGTCTTTTTTCCGTTTTACTTTCTTGCCCTCTCTTTTGTACTCTTTAGTTGAGTCCTTTCTCTCTCTCTCTCTCTCTCTCTCCTCGTCCCTGGAGCACTGATCCAGCACAGGCTGCTTTAAAGTGAGTGGCCTAATTCACATTCTCCCTTCCTCCCTCCCTCACCGAAGTAGCTCTTCACTCACAGTTGCTATAGCAATGTTCTGTAAGCCTTACAAAGACAAGAGGCTGACGCAGAGAGAGAGAGAGAGAGAGAGAGAGAGAGAGAGAGAGAGGTCATACAGGCCGTAAATAGATGACATGCATGTGTGTGGGCTAGGACGGCAGTGTTCTGCAACATTAAACCCCATTAAGAGTTGTTATTTAACATGTTTATTTACTTTGTCTGGGGGAGTATGATGAGTATAATGAATTCATTTACAGTGATTTTTTTAAAAGTGATTTCAAACCAAAAACTTTTTTTTTTTTATTTGAGATCCAAGGTAGATATTTCATTATTATGGAAGCTTTACTGTGTTTCAGCAATAATTAATATGGGTTTTGCTGTGAGTAAGATTTGCTTACTATTTGGTATTTACACACCCACTGTGTTAGAAGAAAAGAACAGCTGAGCCAGAAATATATACTGTGGGTTGGCATTTTTTTTTTTTTTTGCAGCTATTTCACTTCATACAGACTTCTAAATGGATGCTCAAGGCATGGACTGGTGAACAGTTTTCTCTTCATTTTCTATTCAGTATTTTCACCTATAAATGTAGATCAAGTTCTAGCAGAAATTGCATTACCATTACAATTTAAGAATAATAAATTATATGCAGGGCATCTTTCTTCACACAGCTGTGCTGGTCATATTCTGTTTATGTTAATGCAGCTTACAACATACAGCAAGATAATATAGAAATACTTATTATTTATGATATTTGGTATAAGAGAACTGGAACTGTTAGATTGAATCAATGGCAGCATACTGACTTTTTTGCTGTGCAGAACAATTCCTTTTTTAAACAACTACATTGAAGTGCATTGCTAATATTGTTATCATGGTTTTAAACAGATCAGCATATAATAATGATACTCTTTGTTGAGCCAAGACTCAAACATTGTATACCATGGTTAGATAAAACTACAGAAGTCTGAAGGCTGACAGATGGATAAGAGAAGGATAAAAGCTCTAAAGCCAAACATATGTCTCAGCTAATCAGGATTACACGCATGCACGCACATACGCATGCACCCTACATGAGTGACATCATTCCCTCTTTTCAGTACTGCTCCCTAAGACGGGGCAACTGGAAGTTAAACATCAGTTAGAATTAACTTAATTAAATTCCCAGCTCTAGGGCTGCTGGTTCAGGCCTGAGCTTAGGTTAATATTTCTAACATTTTGCACATTTCTTCCACTTCCCAGAAACATGCCATAGAAGCCTGGTGGATTAGTTACTCTAAATTGCCCACAGCTGTGATTATGTGATCATGGTGTATGTGTTCATGGTGTCCTGTAATGGACTGGGGTCCCCTGTAGTGTGTATTCCCACCTCATACCCATCAATAATGTGGGCTCTGCTATGACCCTGGGCAGAATAAAGTGGTCACTGAAGATGAAGTCATTAATTAAATACACCAGTGTGCTTTGTAGCAGCATCATTGCTCAATATATGTTATACTTTCTTCATTCTCAAAAATTATATCTTCTGTTGCGAATGTATGCAATTGCTTTAATTGTTTAGCTTATTGAATATTGGACAGCAGTTTGTTTATTTAGTCTTTGGCATTATTGTTATGTGTTTAACATAACTTCATGCGGTAGCTCCACCTGTTACATTTCGAAATCTGAACGTTAGCAGTTATCGCTTTGAAACCCCATAGTGCATCTTTAACTAATCTTTAGCATTAATTGCTGTATTAGGCATGTGGGGGGAAAAATACTACTTTTGTGTGTGTGTGTGTGTGTGTGTGTGTGTTTTAACAGTTTTGGATTAGCCCAGTGCTATTAAATGAGCCATTCGCAAAGAAAAGAAAAAGAAAAAAAAGAGTAAGTCATTTTTACCTCACCTGATTAACCAGGACACATTTGGTGGCTGAAGTTTGCTTCTTTGGTTTTCCACTGGAGCAATGAGTGAAAACTAAAGAAGGAAAACTAAAGAAACAAGAATTTGATACAAGTTTTGAACTAGAACATTAATTATGTTAAGAGTCCAGACAAAAAAAAAAAAACACCACACAGTAGTCATCCTAATAATACTTCTTGTTAGTAGTTGATTTATTTTCAAGTGTTCAGACAACAGACCTCATTTATTAATCTTTTAGTAAAGTTGTGTGTAAATGTTTGTGTAATCCAAACCCTTCAGCAAGATTCACAAAAGTTTCGAAAACACTGATTTTCTTCGTACTTACATTCATGTTGCTAAACGCCAATCCCCATAAAGTGCAATGTAAGACCATGGCACAGCTGGTTTACATTTAACAACATCCACAAAACTCCATAAAAGTGAATAGAAGGAAAAAAAACAAAATGACGACTTTATCAGAGACAGAACTGGATGTTATTTTGAGACAAGTTTATATCAGTATTTAACAGAGTAACAATTACTTGAAATGGCCAAAACATGGATCCAAATTACAGAAAAGGTGAATTGGGTGTGAATTAAGTCAGGCGAAAATAGACACGCATACTCTCTCTCTCACTTGGATACTACACCCAGTAATTGTGGCATGTCCTCCCTTTATATGCGGTAGCAGCATTTCTTCTTAACTGAATGACTGGTCTTATTTATCTTGCCAAAATTTATCAAAACAATTCATCCACATTCTTACGTGTGAGGATATTGAAAAATATGTTACTCAATGTCCCGGATGTAGTTCGTATGATAAATATGAGTGCCCATATTTCCCAGTAAAACACTAGTGTCATTATATATATATATATATATATATATATATATATATATATATATATATATATATATATATATAGGTCCGGTTCAGAAACTGGTCTCTCATTTGGGGCATTATGGTCAAAAAATAAATTTTCTAATTTTACCTTTTTTTTTTTTTTTGCATTTACCTAACACTCAATGTTTCTTTTGTCATGTTTAATAAGAATAAAGATAGCATCTTGCTTTATCTGCCCTCCACTGTGGAATTTTTTTTTATTACAATTCAAATGCTTTTGTAAAATTGATTTTCATATAAAATAACTATGTCCCAACAGCCAGCCGCTGTGTCCGGGGCTCAGGTCGTCGAGGCCCCTGCCTTTGACTGCCACCCAATCCACATTGCACCAAACCCCTACTGCTACCTCTGTGGGTGGTGAACCCACAGGAGGTCGGGCCCACGTCACCTCTTCGGGCTGAGCCCGGTCGGGCCCCATGGGCAAAGGCCCGGCCACCAAGCGCTCGCATACGAGCCCCAACCCTGGGCCTGGCTCCAGGGTGGGGCCCCGGCTGCGTCCTACCGGGCGACGTCACGGTCCTGGATTTTTTCTCCATAGGGGGTTTTTGGTGAACTGCTCTTGGTCTGGCCTGTCACCTAGGACCTGTCTGCCTTGGGAAACCCTACCAGGGGCATAATGCCCCCGACAACATAGCTCCTAGGATCATTCAAGCACACAAACCCCTCCACCACAATAAGGTGGCAGTTCTAGGAGGGGTGTTCCAGGCATGTCCCCCCGGGAGGAGGCCCCGGGGAAGACCCAGGACACGCTGGAGGGACTATGTCTCTCGGCTGGCCTGGGAACGCCTCGGTGTTCTTCCCGAGGAGCTGGCCGAGGTGTCTGGGGAAAGGGAAGTTTGGGCTTCCATGCTTAGACTGCTGCCTCCGCGACCCGGTCCCGGATAAGCGGAAGAAGACGAGACGAGACGATAAAATAACTACATCATGAAGAATTAAAGCCCCTCCTTCACAGATGAGTGAAAATATTGAATAAAATTTCCTCTTTTTGATTGCTTGGGTTAAAAATGCCAAGTTATGATGACTGAATTGATTATTCACTTAAATATGAACAATTACAATATGATACAGTTTGGGTATTTGATATGGCGAAATAGGACACGATGGAAAAATCAAGAACACACCGGAAAGATGAGAATAACAGTGTTGGTAAAAGAACAGTGACTGTACCGGCTGAAGGTCGCGCGGGTCTCTGCTGCGGCGCGCGAGCAACGGGACATCACTAACGCACCGGACGGAGAGGGGGCGGGGCAAAATGACTGGCCGTAGATTCTAACAAAAGTTCAATCTAAATTGACCATGGTTGCAAAGTATTGGCCAAAAATACGCAAACACTACGAAATATGAAAGTAAGATGAAAAAGAAACATTCTATTGCCTTATGCTGCAAGACTAAAACAAAATAAAACTGTCAAAAATCACCTTTTCAGTGATAACGTCCGAACAGATCACCCGCGTAACAGAAAGACTGCAAATGGAAGCGCGATCAACTTCTAACTGTTGGAGTGGAAAATTCCATTCTACACATGCAAATTGTTAATGTGTGTCCTTCCCCGCACACAAATAATATGCTATGGTTAAAAAAATAGACCACAACTCATTTTATAGCTCAGAAATTCATACAAGACCAGCTACCATCATAACATATTCTGTAAGAAACATATTCTATACCTAACTTTCAGCTTTCATTTTAAAAAACAAAATCGCAGATTTATAACTAAATTTTTATATGGCGTAGTGATTTTAAGTTACTACTTTTGGTGAGGTAGTGACCTTGACCCTGAGGCTTTCCGTTTAGATCAAAACACACGATCGTATTGGTTTTGGGTATGCGGAAAATGGAGTTACGATGGTGATCAAATATTTTGCATGATGTTTTATTACAGTTATGATTATTCTGTGAGTGCACCAGTCCTTAGGTGGATAAAGTTACAATTTAAAATACAATTAGTGATAACTGTAGACTTTTCAGTGGACTACAACCTTTTTAAGGGAATGCAATGTAGTCGACCATTTATCATGTTCCAGATCAAGCCGCCATTTTTCCACAAATTTGCAGAATTTTTGCCAAATTCTGAATATTCACATCAAAGATTTAGTTTTATCTGTATTATTTCTTTCATCATTTTATTTCAAATTAAAACCAACATCACCATTCAAAACTGCATAGTTTATTGACTGTGAGTATATTTAGTGGGTGGGGAGGTTTGTGCATTTTTATGATCCTGGTAGCTATATCAGCTGGGACCTCGGCCCCTGGTAGGTTCCACCTTGCTGGGCAGGTTCCAGGTGAAAAACCAGACAAATTGCAGTACCTGGCCCTCCAGGTTGGGGATTGGGCGATGGGCTAATGACCCATCCCTGTAAAAAAAAAAAAAAAAGGTCAGTCCCAGCTTGGGTCAGCCCATTGAACTTAATTTTGACTGCCCCACTGGCATACGACATTGCAGATATGCGTCTCTCAAGAGTCCACTATGTGCCATTGGGAAATGTAAGTACAGAAGAGAGCAGCCTACTTACCCACAGTCCAGGGTTAGCATCCCTTGATTGTGGATCTTTATACCCGCTACTAACCCTGAAAAGCAAAACACTATCAGCCTGCATCATACGTCTGGGCAGCGGCAACACACCAATGATGAGCCACCGGCAAAGCCGCAAGGACCCCTGGCTCTGACATGCCCACACATGCCCGCAAAAACTACATGAGGCAGATCAAAGCTGCATCCTGGAATGTAAGAACTCTCTCAGATGCCCAAACATCAAAGCGCCAAGCCCCTGAGCACAGATCTGCCCTGGTTTCAGCCGAACTTGAACGCCTGAATGTAGACCTTGCATGCCTGAGTGAATGCTGTATCCCTGAGGAGGGGGAGTTCATCGATGGCAAATATACATTTCTGCACTCAGGTAGAAGCAGCGACCAACCAAAGCAAGAAGGTGTTGCCATTGCATTGAAGACAACACTACGTCCATCAGTTGTCAGCTGGAAGGGGATAAACTCTTGTATAATGAGGATGTGCATAAAGCTGGCCAAGACCTGCCATGCCACTGTCAGTGTATATGCTCCCACTTTTAAAAGATCCATCAAGGAGAGAACCCTTTTCTATGACCAGCTGTCTGAGGTGCTTTCATCTGTCCCCAGAAATGACCATCTTTTTCTGCTTGGCGACTTCAACGCCAGAGTCGGATGTGGCCATGAGACCTGGCCAGATGTCATTGGCCCCCATGGTCTTGGGCAGAAAAATGACCAAATGATCATGCTGCTTGAACTATGTGCCCAGTTTGGACTTACCATTGCAAATACGTTGTTCTTCCATCAGGACATTCACAAAAGCACATGGATGCACCCAAGGTCAAAGCGCTGGCACGATAGACTATGTTATTGTCCACCAACACTACAGATCAGACCTCATTGATGCCCGTGTCCACCAAAGTGCAGACTGCTGGACTGACCACAGACTGGTTTGTGCAAGACTTAAGCGCCGGTTTGTGGTCAGTCCAGCAGTCCACCCTGTAAAAAAAAAAAGTCTGGGCTACATCGCCTCAACATTGAATGCTTGAAAGTGCCTGAAGTCTGTGACCAGCTTCAAGAGAGGGGTGTCTGAAAAGATCCAGGACCTCAATGCAGAAACTCTAGATCAACACTGCAAATCCCTCCACCAAACCCTGTATGACACCACCAGGGAGATAGTTGGACTTCTAAAAAGGAGGCATCGCAACTGGTTTGATGAGAATAACACCACCATCACCAATACACTCAAGCAGAACCATGATGCTTGCCAACTGGCCCTACGTAATGATAGACCAGAAAATCGTCAGCACAATAGAACTGCTAGAAACAACTGCCAAAGGGAACTATGCTGCCTGTAAAATCAATGGTGGTTGGATCGAGCCAAAGAAATTGAAGCGCATGCTGAGAGACATGACTAAGAGCTTCTTCAAGGCAATTAAACTAGTTTCTCAAAGACACTCCCCTGGCCTCACTCCAATAGACGACACCAGTGGGAAAAGGCTCACAGAAAAGGAGGCTATTCTACAGTGCTGGAAAGAACACTTTTCCACCCTTCTGAATCAGCCCAGCACAGCAGACCCCTCAGTTCTTGATGATATTCCCCAGGAGGAAGTCCAGACTGATCTAGCAATACCACCCACAGAGTCTGAAGTTGAGAAAGCTCTGAAACAGCTAGCTAATGATAAAGCACCTGGCCCAGACGGGATCCCTGCTGAAGTTCTTAAAGCTGGAGGCCGCCCACTACTAACACAGCTACACAAGCTTCTCCTGACTATCTGGAATGGAGAGAGAGTGCCACAAGAGTTCAAAGATGGCCACAGAAGAATTGCCGTTTCACCTCTGGCAATTACAGGGGAATCACACTTCTGTCCATCACAGGCAAACTATACGCCAAGGTGATCCTCAACCACATATGGCCACATCTCGAACAACACTACCCAGAGGCACAATGTAGCTTCAGAGGTGGTCGGTCAACAAATGACATGATGTTTGCGCTACACCAACTCATTGAGAAATGTTGTGAGCAGCACCAACAGCTTCACGTTGACCTGGTCAAAGCCTTTGACTCTGTTAAGAGGCCCCTAATGTGGAAACTCCTGCTCAGGATAGGAATACCATCAAAGATAGTCAACATTATCAAGAGCTTCCATGAGGGAATGCAGGCAAAAATATCTGTTGGAGGAGAGCTTACTGATGCCTTTGAAATCTCTTCTGGATTATGGCAAGGATGTATCTTGGCCCCTGCGCTTTTCATTCTGTTCTTCTCCTATGTTCTCCGCAAGGCTCACCAGTCAATGCCAGACTTTGGAGT
This sequence comes from Neoarius graeffei, assembly GCF_027579695.1. NCBI lineage: Eukaryota > Metazoa > Chordata > Actinopteri > Siluriformes > Ariidae > Neoarius > Neoarius graeffei. The sequence continues at coordinate 110,823,592 of NC_083571.1, read as the reverse complement.
TGATATATGTCACAATCAAGAAGGCAAGCTGTTCAATCTACACCGCCTGAAGACCAAGTCAGCCACAACAACCCAGCTAAGTGACTTTCTCTATGCTGATGATGCGGCATTGGCAACTAAGACTCAGGAGTCGCTCCAAAATGGTGCAACTGTACTAAATGACACATGCAGAGACTGGGGTCTCACCGTTAACCAACTCATAACTGAAGTTATGCATGTTCAGTGCCAAGACCCTGCTGACACCATCATAGATAACTTCACTCTGAAGAAATCCCACAAGTTCACCTACCTGGGAGGAGACCTGACTGATGACAGTGACCTAGAGCCCGAGATAAAGAAGAGGATAAGCAGAGCAGCCAGTACCTTTTGCTCTCTTGCTACCAAATGTTTTGACAGAAAAGGTCTATCAAATCAACACCAAGCTGGCAGTCTACAAAGCCATTATATTGCCAACACTCCTCTACACCAGTGAAACATGGCCCACCCCAGCCCGCCACCTACATATGCTGGAAATGTACCACCAAAGATCACTACGGCACATACTCAAAATCAGTTGGTGGCAACATATCACAAACATGGAGGTTCTAAGAAGAGCTACTTGCACCACCATAGAGACCACCATCAGAACCAACAGCCTACGTTGGCTTCGCCATGTCTGCCGCATGGATGACAACTGAAATCCCAAATAGCTCCTATTCGCTGAATTAGCCAGTGGAACCAGGTCCAGAGGGCACCCAAGAAAAAGGTGGAAAGACTGTGCCAAAGAAGATCTGAATATCTGTGGTTTGGGTGAAAACTGATACGAGGAAACATCAAACTGTGATGCATGGTGAAACAAACTAAGATGGGGCAACGCACTGGCTGAGACGAAGCTTGAAGAAAGAGCTGAGGCCAGACGCCGCAGACGAAACAACTGACAAGCCAACAGGGTTACCAATTGTCACCGGTGACTAGGAATGGGAATCGAAAACCGGTTGTTGTTGAGAACCGGTTCCCAGTGTTTCAATTCCATGGAATTGTTTGCCAGATTTGCTAACGATTCCCTTATCGATTCCAGCGGGCACGACTAACGTCATGTATATTACGCAAGTTACGCAACGTGCGTAGCGACATGCAGTAAGCAGTAAACATGGCAACCAAGCGGTTTAAACGCTCAAAAGTTTGGCTGCATTTTTTAAGGAAAGATGACAACCAGGCGACCTGCAGCCATTGCAAAGTAGATATTACATCGTCGGGAGGGAACACGAGTAATATGCAAAAACATTTGCGCACACAGCATGCGATACTTTTAAATGAATGTCACATTTTCGACATGCTTCGGACTGGTGAATCTCAATCCAGCAGCAGCAGCCACGCTAGCATGTCTTCTGCGGTTACTACGGCAGGTAATTAAGTAACACACATCATGTTAGCGCCATTTGCTTCTTTGTAAAACCTATTACTAACAGTTAACATTAAATGAATGCCTTCTCATGCATTACATTTAGAAGATGACCATCTGTGTGTGCAGGCATCCTCCACTCCATCTGAAAGGGTGTTCTCCACAGCTGGAGACACCATTCCTGAAAAAGCAGACATGCTAATTTTTCTGCAAAAGAATTGTTAATTCTTCATAGTTGGTATTTGCAGATTTGTACAATGCAGTTACTTGATTGTATTTGTCTATGACAGTTTTATTTTGAGTGGTCATCTCACATATCCTTTTAAAAAGGAGAATTTTATTTTCTATTAGAATAATGTTTAACATGTGCGTAATTCACTGTTGGGTTTGTAAGGTCATGTGTGTTACTCCTAAACTAAACAAAGTTGATGCTAATCGACCTGTTTGTTCTCCTCTTTTTTCAAATGAGAATCGATAAGAGAATCGATAAAGAACCGAATCGTTAAGCAGAATCGAAAATGGAATCGGAATCATAAAAATCTTATCAATTCCCATCCCTACCGGTGACAAGGACAGCAGCGAGTATATATAGCTCATCTCATTACCTCTAGCCGCTTTATCCTGTTCTACAGGGTCCCAGGCAAGCTGGAGCCTATCCCAGCTGACTACGGGCGAAAGGCAGGGTACACCCTGGACAAGTCGCCAGGTCATCACAGGGCTGACACATAGACACAGACAACCATTCACACTCACATTCACACCTACGGTCAATTTAGAGTCACCAGTTAGCCTAACCTGCATGTCTTTGGACTGTGGGGGAAACCGGAGCACCTGGAGGAAACCCACGCGGACAACATGCAAACTCCGCACAGAAAGGCCCTCACCGGCCACAGGGCTCGAACCCAGACCTTCTTGCTGTGAGGCGACAGCGCTAACCACTACGCCACAAGACAGACACACACACACTACATTATATGACACACACACTTTGGAGTTTGCATGTTAGGTAAACTGGCTACTCTAAGTTGCCCATTGGTGTTAATGTGTGTGAATGGTTGAAAGGAGAAAGCCTCTATAATAATCCAGTAGAAGGCAACGGGAAACCACTACTGTAATGTTCCCTAGAAACTTTGATGGCTGGAAGAAAAATCCATCACAGCAGCCACATCATTGTAGTGACTGTGTATGTATGTATGTATATGTATGACAGAGAGAGAGAGAGAGAGAGAGAGAGAGAGAGAGAGAGAGAGAGAGATGATTTTCACTGCTTTTGTGTTTTTGTCCATGTAAACAAAAACAAATAAACTGTTTAAAGTAACTCTATATAAAAGTGACCAGTCAGTGTTTATATTAGATACTCTGCTTGTGAGTAAATTTACACATAGTCAGGTGCATGAGAAGGATACAAACAATTTTCTGAAATTACTGAAATGCTCCTTTGAACAATTTTGAGTGAATCAGTTCATATCTAGTTCATATCTAGCTTATATTTTGATAAATGAGGGCCAATGATAGGACCCGTGTATTTCAGAAAAAAAGGAATCAATGTGCACATCTCAGGTGCATGACAAGGTAAAGAAAAAAAAACCTACTTTAAATAAATCAGCACACAGTTTTTTCCTCCTTCATGAGGGTTTTAACTGACACCCAGACAAAGTTTTGACCTTCTCAGGTCTTCATCAGATGAAGACTTGAGAAGGTTGAAATGTTTTTTTGTTGTTGTTGCTGTTTTGTTTTTTTGTTTTTTTAAGATCCGTGTATTTATTAGCATGCTCTGTGTTTTTCCTATAATGTCAGTTTTAATCCTGAGAAATGTCTGAGAGCAATGATCCTCCAGGCTGTAACATTCAAATGAGTGTATAATGAAATAAAATGTTAAGGTTTCAGGATAAAAAAAAAAACCAAACAAACAAACAAAAAAACATCTATTAGAAAGTAGTGTAGATAATATTAAGCAGCCAAGAAGCTAGCAAATGCACACACCCAGTAACCTAAGACAGTGTGTTTAAGATCTGCCATTGCGCTTCCCACCGTGTCTCAGGAGAGCCCTCCGTTTCACACTTTTCTGTTTTCCCAATCCTAACATATCTGATTCAGCTTCATTAAGACTGTGACCTTTAGCTGTGGTGAATCAGCTGTATTAGAGTATCTTACAAAACTCTGGGAGTGAAAGTCCCTTAGAGAGCTAAAGACTTTTTTTTTTTTGCTTTAATTTAGTAAGATTTTGTTACTATCTATATTTTCATAGTATTTATATTCATTTAAGTAAAAATTTCCAGTACTCTGTCCATCCACCCCCAGCTATACAAAAGTTTTTCAGTGCTTTTCACCTCACAAACTCATCTGCTAAATCAATTCCAGCTCTTAACAAGTTGTGATTGGGCAGTACTGACAGCACGTTCAATCTTCTTTGGCCCCTTTGAGACTGGAGTTAATTTTTAATCAATACCATTAGAGAAAATGAACATTCTCTGCCTTCTCTTTGCTTTTTAAGTTTTCTTTTCAACAACATACTTGGTGTTATAAATATCCATGTGTTTTCACCCAGTAATCTAGCTCCACTTATAAACAAGTAGGTCCTAACTGACCACTCATCAGTTACAAATTCAGAACCACACACTGAACACCCCCCCCCCCCCCCCCTTTACATTCATTGGCTCATGTTGTGTGTGACAGTGTAATGGCCTAATCATTTTCTTCAATTCTATGCTCAGTGAGAGCCACCTAGTGGCCTGGAAACCTGGGCATTTGTTTTGCAACCATGCCTATAGGGACCTTTCACTGATGTCACAGATTTTTGTTTATCACGCAATGTCTGACATAATGCTGGGCAAACAAAGAAACATAGCTGTGTCAGTTAATAATGAAAATCAAGATGACTGCAGTACAATCTCTCTGAAATTATTAAAATTTAGATTATACCAGCAGATCGCGTTACATCCAAAAGATGAAACATGCAGGCATCATAGATCCATATAATTTACCCACAAACATTTATTTATTCTGCCTACTGCTCTCTCTCTCTTTCTCTGTGTGTGTGTGTGTGTGTGTGTGTGTGTGTGTGTGTGTGTGTGTGTGTGTGTGTGTGTGTGTGTGTGTGCGTGCGCACACTCATTGCTCACTTGTGTTCACTGCTTCAAATGGCATAAATGTAGAGGAGGAATTTCACTGTGCTTGAGTGTACATGTGACAAAAATAACAGCTTCTTCTTCTTCTTAATTTATTCCACTTGAAAAAGTGTACAGCAAACCAGCTACTGGATTTGGGATACTACAACATCCTGACAGGAGAGCCAGTTCCTCAGGCTAGGACTCTGCTGTCTATCTTCATCTTAACCACAAAGGACACTCATTTCAGGATTGCAACATATGCATTTTAGCCAGAGAGGATTGTTGGTATGAGTAAGTAGTTAAAGAAGCCATTTTTGTCAACCTGGAACAGCCATCACTGAACAGAGGTGGTGGTCTAAGACATCATTTATCAGCCACCTACAATGCAGTCCTTGGCACACTTCCCAGACAACTGAATGCACACCAAAACCCAGCTGTTTTCAGTGACTCACAGGAGGACAGAGAGAACCAACAATCCATTGATCACCCCAATGACTCTCTAGGCCGTTCACACCCAGCCCCCAGTGACCCACACCAACAGGATGACTCAATGACACCTTAGGATTGCTTTTCATCCATGAGAGGATAAATACCTGATACTCCCTATTAGTCAGACAGAACTGAAGAAACCTTTCGGATGAGAGGTGAAACATCTTCAAGAATCTTCAAGCAAGTCCAGTTGCTCTCTTTTACCACCCACAGTTTACTACCTCACCGACAGGCCGCAGTACGTCAGGCTGAAGGACATCACGTCTGACACTGTAATTAGCAGCACCGGAGCACCCCAGGGCACGGTGCTGGCCCCTCTTCTCTTCACCCTGTACACCGCGGACTTCTGCTACAACTTAGAGCTGTGTCACATTCAGAAGTTCACCGATGACACTGCCATCGTTGGGTGTATCAGTGATGACAGAGAGGAGGAGTATAGGAGCCTGGTGAGGGACTTTGCCATTTGGTGCAACAGGAACCATCTGCAGCTCAACACCTTGAAGACCAAGGAGCTGGTCACTGACTTTGGGAGGTCCAGACCAAGGTCACGACCAGTTCTGATTGAGGGAGTCGAGGTGGAGGCTGTAGATTCCTACAAGTACCTTGGGCTGTGGCTGGACAGCAAGCTGGACTGGACTTGCAACACCAACCACTTGTACAGGAAGGGACAGAGCAGGCTATACTTCCTGAGGAGGCTGCGGTCCTTTAACATCTGCAGGAAACTCCTGTGGATGTTCTATCAGTCCATGGTTGACAGTGTCCTGTTTTATACCGTGGTGTGCTGGGGGGGCAGCAAATCCAAGAAGGACACATCCAGGCTGGACAAACTGATCAGGCAGGCCGGCTCTGTGGTCGGCATGAAGCTGGACTCTCTGGTGACGGTGGCAGAGAAGAGGACTATGGACAAACTACTGAACATCATGAACGATGCCAGTCACCCTCTGCACACTGTCATCAGCAACCAAAGGAGCCTGTTCAGTGACAGAATGCTCCTTCTCAAGTGCAGGACTAACAGACTTAAAAACTCCTTTGTTCCTCACACCATCAGACTGTACAACTCCTCTCTGGGGGGGGGGGGGGGGGGGTAACAGGAGGAGAGAGGATGGGAAGGAGCAGTAGCCTAGCCTGACAAAAAGCAATACTGGACAATGTGCAATATAAATGTGCAATATAATGTGCAATATTTCTCCTGCTGGACCTTTTTTTCCCCCCATATCTTATTCTTTTTTATATTTGTATATGTAAATACTTAATTTATCTAGAAGTTTTCTCTATTTTCTATTCTCTGTTTATCCTGTAATGATGCTGCTGGAATTTTAATTTCCCTGAGGGAACACTCCCAAAGGGATCAATAAAGTTCTATCTAATTTAATCTAATATGACCTGGATGACTGAGAATCTTCACAGACATACAACATCCTGAACATTTTGTATTTGGGACTTCTAAATAGACTGGAGAGATGCTAAAGTACAAAAGTACAGATGCTGACCAATATTTTGAGGCAGGTTTCGTGCATGCTGGAATGTTATGGGAAATTCCTGATAAAGAAAAATACCTTATTATGACAAAAGGTAAGCTCAAACATGGACTTCTAATAATAATAATAATAATAAATAAATAAATAAATAATAAACAAGCCAGGGCCTAGATCTGGCATATTTTATGGTGTTCAGACAAATCTACATTATCAATACATAACAAACTTGCTGCTAGTTGAGCCAAGCATTAGGTCTCATAAAATATATCGCATCCAAAATACAATATATCGTGTCTAATAAAATATATTGCCACCATGAAACCTGCTAAATTTTTACTATTGAGACCAAAGTTCTGTCCATGTTATGCCAACTTACGGACTTGTTGAATGTTAACTTGAGTACGCCTAGGCTAGGTCTAGATCTATGGGATTTTTATAACTGAATGGCCTTGAGCTAGAAAAAGTGTTAGGAGAAATAACAGGTGCACAGTGCTTTCACACTAACCTGGTATAAAATGTTCTACACACACGGGAATGTTTTATTGGCATCCAGTCTTCCCGTTTAACTGCAGCCCATCATTTTTCTCATCTCTCTGGGTTTGATGGGAAATGGTGAAAAGTTAAACTAGGCTTATCTCCATGTCTGTGTTATTACATCCAAAAGCACTACAGGTTTCTGGCATTGTTCTTTTAGATGTAATTTCTACAAGTTTATCTGTAGATGTTTACTGAATTAGGCTTACAACGACTCATGTACCCTTGTGCTGGTCATTGTCCAACACAAAGCTTGCCTGGCAACGTGGCCATATAAACAATTCAGCAGTTACAATGTCATGTGAAAGCTAGCAAGCTCTTTCCAGAAGCCTCAGTGCTAAGTCAAAATTTTCAATGCCACTGATATTCCACTGTGTTATGCTTGATCGTGTGTTCCGTTTACAGCTGCATGTATTATTATTATTTTGGGGGTGTAAAATTGTGTGACGTGCAACTCGCTGTATGCTAGGCTTACAAGGCATTTATAAGTCCTGGTAAGGCTAATCACTTCTCACACTCAAGCCAGCTCCACCTCTGTCACCTTGCATGACAGGTACACCCTGGGGAGCCCAGTCTTGCAACTGGGTGAGCAAATGGAGCACTGGCATCATTTTGTGAAGTAGCCACTTTCATTCTGGAATATAGTTACAAAAGCCAATAGGCTGGGGTTTTTTTTTTTGGATAGTTTGACAACTTGATAATGTGAAAGTACAATAGTGTACTGTTTTTGAATTGTATATGCATGTATAAGGAGTATGAAATACACTGGAAGTTCAAAGTCAGAGCAGAGACGTCATGTGTTCTGCCTAGGAACAATGAATGTTAGAACTTGTAAATGCAAAAGCAAGTTGGCGGATTGTGTAACGCAATGTAAAAGGTTAACACAGGATATAACTTGCATGCAGGAAGCCCACTTGAGGGGTGATGGTGAGATTTGTTTTAATGATCAAGTTCTGAAAGGTTGGCGAGTAGTATATAATGGTATGAATGTCGCATGGGCAGGTGTAGCCCTCATTCTAGCACCACATGTTCGACTCTTAGATATGGAGCATATAATAGAAGGTAGGATGACCATGGTGAGAGTTAAGGTAAATGGAATAAAGCTAGGAATATACTGCTGTTATTGTCCAACTGAAGAATACAGTACCTCCTCCAAAGAGAGTTTCTATCGAACACTGAATAAAGCTGTTCAAAAGCTGAAGAAAGATCACCCATCGTATAAAATCATTGTTGCTGGTGACTTCAATGCAACCACTGGAGAGGATTGTAACCATGTAAGTTGGAGAGGAGTGGGACCATACAATGATAAAGACCCAACAAGCTTTAATGGTGAAAAACTTAGAGACCGCAGAAAGCAACAAGCTCTACATTTTAAATACTATGTATGCAACAAGATCAGACGAACACAGATGGTTGTTCCAGTCCAACCTCAGTTATAAACACAGGGTCAACTATATAATGGCTGATTGGTTTGTTAGACGTGCTACTACAAACTGCCAAGTATACCCGATGCACAGTGAAGTATTTGAGACTGATCACCATATAGTTGGAATGCATGCTGTTTTTCCAACAAGAAAACAGGTAAAGGAGATCTTTCGTAAAAAGAAAATGCCTTCCTCATACCCGGATATCCGAAGACTAAGAGATGATCCTGAAATTCAAGCTGCACATAGTGCAAAGCTAGAGCTTCGACTAGGGAAAGAATCTATCTCAAAACAGCTAAATGAAGTGGAAGAACGGGTGATAGGTGCCATCCAGGATGCCTCTAAGGAAACAATACCACCATTACCATTTGTAGGCCTAAAAGCCGCTTATGACTGGATTCCGAGAGATGCTCTATTCAAGTGCTTAGAAGTCCGACTCAAGTGCCGTGCCCCCCCCCGGTATCCGTATTATTATTATAGGTGCCATCCAGGATGCCTCTAAGGAAACAATACCACCTAAGTCCAAGAAGGAAATCAATAAACCATGGACAAACCATGTCCATCAGGAACTCACACAACGATATTGGATGGAGAAGGACCTGGTAAAGAGGAAATCATTGTCTTACGAAGTGAGAAGGCTACATATGGACTTAAAGAATGCCTATTTCAAAGCTAAGGCAAATCAGTTGAATTTCGCAAGTCAACAAAGGGACACAGAGGAGGAATTCAGGCTAATGAAACAACACACGTCGATGAGGTGGCTCAACACTCCATTAATTTCAACTCGGAAGCTAGAGGAACATTTCTCCGCGCACTTTAGTAGTCGCATGTATGAGCCTCAGCCTGAATTGGAACAACCTGAGAACTATCTACACCGCCGCCGGATGATATTCCTGACATAAGTGTCTTGGTGCCTGACCATGCCGAAGTTGAGAAAAGCATGAAGAGACTTAAGAATGGCAAATGTCAGGGGACAGATAAGATATAAGCAGAACAACTAAAATACTCGATGTCTATGGGACTGCTGAACTATATCATGCTTCTGATTGGAATAATATGGACAGGTTTCCAAGTGCCAGCCAAGTGGCTGATAGCTAGCATAACATGTCTGCATAAGAGGGGGCTCAAGTCGCTTGCGGAGAATTATAGAGGGCTGAGTATAGCTGCGACAGTATCCAAGGTGCTATCCAGGATTGTCATTGAGAGAATCAGGGAAGTTTATGAATACATCTTGCAGTCATCGCAATTTGGCTTCCGAGTGAATAGGTCAACATCGGATGCTATATATATTCTACGCCAGTTGATTGAGAATGCAGGGAAATCCAAAACCCCAATTTATGAGCCTTTGTAGGCCTAAAAGCCGCTTATGACTGGATTCCGAGAGATGCTCTATTCAAGTGCTTAGAAGTCCGACTCAAGTGCCGTGCCCCCCCCCGGTATCCGTATTATACACTGGCACGAAGGCCTGTATTAAAAGGAGCACATGATTCTTGGAGATGCTGGCAGGGTGCCGTCAAGGAGCCTTGGAGTCGCCTCTCGTTTTCAACATATACATGGACTTTGTGGTATTAATTGCATGCAATGAAGTACTGAAGAAACATCCAAAAGCAGGCCTTAGAGTAGAGTACTACATACCTAATGAAGCGTCACTGAGGGAATATCGTAAGAAGGCCCCACCAACTGGTGTCACTCACATCACTGAACTGAAAAATGATGAGGTCAGTTTTGCTAACTCTGTCCAGGAATTGAAGAACATCCTTGAAATTTATGACCAAACGTTCACATGGTTTGGGCTGCAGATGTCAACGATGAAGTCAAGAACCAGGAATGCCTGATAACTGTCGGTAACAATAAAATAAAGAGTGTGCAAAGTTTCAAATACCTTGGCTACACCATTACAAATAATGAAACAGATGCCTCTCATTTCCTGTATGCCAGGATTGGAGCCACCTTCCAGAAATGGAATGAGTTTAAACACGTGTTGACAGAGCACAGAATACAGTTATCCACAAGAGTGGCATTTCTGACCACATGTGTGCGGTCTTGCCTGCTATATAGCATCCAAGCATGGCCTCTAACAGAGAAGGAACTGGATAAGATTGAGACTTTGTGGCATGGTTTCTTAAGGAAAATTGTGAAAAGTGGATACCAGCATAAAAATGCCCCAAGCAGAAAAGAACAGAGTGAAGTCCAGTTTGAAGGAGAGATAGATTGTAAATCTCCAATCTCAAACCAACACTTGCGGGAGATCACCAACACACTACCTATCTGCGAGTTCTGCTACCGCCAACATTTGAAGTACATTGGCCATATCTGCTGACTTGACAATGATGCCCTGCAAAAACAGGCACTCTTTGATGTAAGAATGTCTCAGAGAGTATGGATGAATGTTGAAAAGCTACTGGGAGTTGATGGCCAACAGGCAAGAATAACCATGATGGAAAAGGCAGCTCTCCTGTGACTGATGGATGTCAGATTTCCACCTCCATCCATTCAGAAGTGCCCCAAGGCCGGAAATGCGCCGGGCGGGAAACTATGATGATGATGAGTACATGAATACCTCGAGAACAGATAATAAAACAATTACTTATTCAGTTGTCTAACATCACATCAAAGTTGACAAAGTTGACTAAAGTAGATAAACTTCAATCTTACCACTTGCTGAGCCTGATAATCCTCGACAGCTAGAGGTATCATAGGTGTTTGCCTGACTTCATTGGTGTGCTGCTGTTGTTCTCAAGTTGGTAGGATTGGAGAACCATAGGCATTTCATTCATGATAACTGGTCAAAAAAGTTGGGACACTATGAAAAATTTAAATAAAACAGAATGTGATGATTTGCAAGTCATGGAAACCCTATATTTTATTTAAAATAGTATAAAGGTAACATATCAAATGTTGAAACCTGTCCCAACTTTTTTAAGATATGTTGCAGGCATTAAATTCAAAATGAGGACATCCATCCATTATCTGTAGCTGCTTATCCTGTACAGGGTCGCAGGCAAGCTGGAGCCTATCCCAACTGACTGTGGATGAGAGGCGGGGTACACCCTGGACAAGTCACCAGGTCATCGCAGGGCTGAAATGAGGACATATATTTTTTCAAAAAACAATATAATTTCTCAGTTTCAACATTTGATATGTTGTCTTGATATGTTGCCTTTATACGATTTCAGTGAAATACTGTACAGTTTTTCTATGATTTCCATCACATTCTGGTTTTATTTACAGTTAACACAGTGTCCCAACTTTTTTTTGGAAACCGGGTTGTACGTCTCAGCTGATACTCGATTCCTCATAATCTTCCATGACAATGTCTTCCATTTTTATTAGCGAAAGTTTTCTTGTAAAGGTTCAATATTCAGCTAGGTGAGTGTACATGAAGAGAGCTAGCAGAGTAGCAGTCATGTGGTTTTTATTTTTTTTTTTAAACGCAGTGATCCATATGTAAACAAAATCAACTAATTGGATTCTGGGAAGGGTGAGCTAGACCCTTTAAATGTTTCCCTATTGCTAAAAGCACAAATAAAATTTTATTAAATAGTAATTAGGACTGCGAATATATTACAACCTACAACAAGTATAGCGGGGCGGCACAGTGGTGTAGTGGTTAGTGCTGTCGTCTCACAGCAAGAAGGTCCGGGTTCAAGCCCCGTGGCCGGCGAGGGCCTTTCTGTGCGGAGTTTGCATGTTCTCCCCATGTCCGCGTGGGTTTCCTCCGGGTGCTCCGGTTTCCCCCACAGTCCAAAGACATGCAGGTTAGGTTAACTGGTGACTCTAAATTGACCGTAGGTGTGAATGTGAGTGTGAATGGTTGTCTGTGTCTATGTGTCAGCCCTGTGATGACCTGGCGACTTGTCCAGGGTGTACCCGCCTTTCGCCCGTAGTCAGCTGGGATAGGCTCCAGCTTGCCTGCGACCCTGTAGAAGGATAAAGCGGTTAGAGATAATGAGATGAGATGAACAAGTATAGCCATATATACACCATCTTCTTCTACATTAATGTTACTGACCATTAAAGAATCTCTGGATCCTCACAGCCCCAGTGAATTAACCTCACTTCTCATAAAACATCTTGGGGGTTATATGAATCAGTGGCTGAACAAATGATGGAGTAAGATATTTGAAACCCTCTTAAACAACTCTCTGGCAGCTCTCAGGTAACTTATCAGTGTTGACAGAGATACTGCTCACTGTACTCAGTGAACTCATCTTGTGATTAAAGTCTAAGGTACACACTCAAATTTAACTTACTATCCAGTCTTTATCTTGTGACCTCAGTCAAAAAGTAGATATGTACATTATATTGAACTCATTCACATGACTCACTGATTAAATGGAATATTTAAACAAAATAAAAATTAAAAAAAGGATGGTAATAAAAGGGGTCACATACAGAAAAGCAAAAACTAAAGAGAAGGCCTGAGCAGCTTTGTGAAATTATTTACTGGAGATAGAATGAAGTATTGAGACCCAAGTCCATGAACTTTTAATGCAATAAAAATAATTTTAGGAATAATAATAACGGACAACTAGTATCTCATGTTTGTGCAAATGTTATGCATTAAATGACTTGTGGTGGCTCATCCAACACTGACTAGCACCTTTCTCATCTCATATAAGTCATGTGTGAGCTTTAGGGAGAGAAAAGAGCCACATGAAACTCTCTGATTCCTGTTTTCTATCTGTTCTCTTTTCGTCTCTAATTCTTACAATAATATTGATCATATTCAAAGAAGTCCTAAACACAGAATCCTGGTTTTTATACCCCCGCTCCGGGGGTGGTGGTGGTGGGGGGATACTGGTTTACCTCTGTCCGTCCGTCTCTCTGTCCATCCGAAACACCCTTTTTCTCAGCAACCACAAATCATAGCTACTTGGTACCAAACTTCAATTTGGGGTTCTATACTGTGTATACCATTTTCAGGTCTGTCGCACATTGACTTCCTGTTTACTGACTGAATGTATTTACGAAATATATAGAGTGGATTTACAAAATTTTCGTAACATTTTTCTTAGCAACTACATATCACAACTACTTGATATTTACAGTGGCGCTTGAAAGTTTGTGAACCCTTTAGAATTTTCAATATTTCTGCATAAATATGACCTAAAACAACATCAGATTTTCACACAAGTCCTACAAGTAGATAAAGAGAATCCAGTTAAACAAATGGGACAAAAATATTATACTCGGTCATTTATTTATTGAGGAAAATGATCCAATATTGCATATCTGTGAGTGGCTAAAGTATGTGAACCTCGAGGATTAGCAGTTAATTTGAAGGTGAAATTAGAGTCAGGTGTTTTCAATCAATGGGATGACAGTCAGGTGTGAGTGGGCACCCTGTTTTATTTAAAGAACAGGGATCTATCAAAGTCTGATCTTCACAACACATGTTTGTGGAAGTGTATCATGGCATGAGCAAAGGAGATTTCCGAGGACCTCAGAAAAAGCGTTGTTGATGCTCATCAGGCTGGAAAAGGTTACAAAACCATCTCTAAAGAGTTTGGACTCCACCAATCTACAGTCAGACAGATTGTGTACAAATGGAGGAAATTCAAGACCATTGTTACCCTCCCCAGGAGTGGTTGACCAACAAAGATCACTCCAAGAGCAAGGCGTGTAATAGTCGGCGAGGTCATAAAGGACCCCAGGGTAACTTCTAAGCAACTGAAGGCCTCTCTCACTTTGGCTAATGTTAATGTTCATGAGTCCACCATCAGGAGAACACTGAACAACAATGGTGTGCATGGCAGGGTTGCAAGGAGAAAGCCACTGTTCTCCAAAAAGAACACTGCCGCTCATCTGCAGTTTGCTAAACATTACGTGGACAAGCCCGAAGGTTACTGGAAACATGTTTTGTGGACGGATGAAACCAAAATAGAACTTTTTAGTTTAAATGAGAAGCATTATGTTTGGAGAAAGGAAAACACTGCATTCCAGCATAAGAACCTTATTCTAACTGTGAAACATGGTGGTGGAAGTATCATGGTTTGGGCCTGTTTTCATGCATCTGGGCCAGGACGGCTTGCCATCATTGATGGAATAATGAATTCTGAATTATACCAGCAAATTCTAAAGGAAAATGTCAGGACATCTGTCCATGAACTGAATCTCAAGAGAAGGTGGTTCATGCAGCAAGACAACAACCCTAAGCACACAAGTCGTTCTACCAAAGAATGGTTAAAGAATCTGTGGTTGGTAGAAGAGAGCAACTGGCCTTTCTTGAAAACGTTTCACCTCTCATCCGAAAGGCTTCCTCAGAAGTCTGACTAACAGGGAGTATGGGGTATTTATCCTTTCATGGATCATCATAGAATCAGAATCAGACACCCACCTCTGTTCAGCGGTCTTTTATCGGCCACCTACAATGCAGCCATCAGAATTCTGATTCTGATTCTATGATGATCCATGAAAGGATAAATACCTGATACTCCCTATTAGTCAGACAGAACTGAGGAAGCCTTTCGGATGAGAGGTGAAACGTTTTCAAGAATCTTCAAGCAAGTCCAGTTGCTCTCTTCTACCAACCACCAATTACTATGTACCTGGATGACTGAGAATCTTCACAGACATGTTTCTACGCACTTTGGGATGAGATCCCTTCGACTGGTGCGGGAGTATGAAAGGACTTCCAGAAAACTGGCAGACATCTTAGCCAGAGAGGATCGTTCATTTTTGTCAACCTGGAACAGCCATCACTGAACAGAGGTGGGTGTCTGGGACGTCTTTTATCGGCCACCTACAGTGCAGCCATCAGAATTCTGATTCTATGATGATCCATGAAAGGATAAATACCTGATACTCCCTATTAGTCAGACAGAACTGAAGAAGCCTTTCGGATGAGAGGTGAAACGTTTTCAAGAATCTTCAAGCAAGGCCAGTTGCTCTCTTCTACCAACCACAGATTACTATGTACCTGGATGACTGAGAATCTTCACAGAAATGGTTAAAGAAGAATAAAGTTAAGGTTTTGGAATGGCCAAGTCAAAGTCCTGACCTTAATCCAATCAAAATGTTGTGGAAGGACCAGAAGCGAGCAGTTCATGTGAGGAAACCCACCAACATCCCAGAGTTGAAGCTGTTATGTATGGAAGAATGAGCTAAAATTCCTCCAAGCCAGCATGCAGGACTGATCAACAGTTACCGGAAACGTTTAGTCGCAGTTATTGCTGCACAAGGGGGTCACACCAGATACTGAAAGCAAAGGTTCACATACTTTTGCCACTCACAGATATATAATATTGGATCATTTTCCTCAGTAAATAAATGATCAAGTATATTTTTGTCTCATTTGTTTAACTGGGTTCTCTTTATCTACTTTTAGGACTTGTGTAAAAATCTGATGATGTTTTAGGTCATATTTATGTAGAAATACAGAAAATTCTAAAATGGTTCACAAACTTTCAAGCACCACTGTAGTACCGAGCTTCAGCTTGGGGTTCTAAACCCTGTATACCATTTTCTGGTCTGTCACACATCGACTTCCTGTTTACCAACTTAATGTATTTACGAAACATATAGCGTAGATTTACAAATTTTTCATAAGATTTTTCTCAGCAAATGCAAATCATACCTGCTTGATATTTGGTACTGAGCTTCAGCTTGGGGTTCTATATTGTGTATACCATTTTCAGGTCTGTCCCACATTAACTTCCTGTTTACCAACTGAATGTTTACAAAACATATAGGGTGGATTTTGACGCCATTTCAAGAAGCAAAATGCTATTTCAAAATGACAGTTTACCAGGATGCTATCTGAAATCCCCGGGGAGAGACACTGCTTTTTACTTACTTGTTTCAGGCTTAATTATTTGTTGAAGTCAACATTCATAATAAGTGTCCTATTCCTTTGATTGCTTGCATTCTGATATAAGCGAGAGCGGGGGGGATACGTAAGTAAGCAGTAGCTCACAGTTGATCTTGTTTTTTACACCAGGGCTTTTGAATCTTTATACAGTGATATTTTGAGTGGCCAAGACTTAACATAGGGAGAACATGCAAACTCCACACAGAAAGGCCACTTCGGCCACTTGGCTCGAACCCAGAACCATCTTGCTGTGAGGCGACAATGCTGTGCCGGCCAGTTTTAATAACTAAAACATTTTAAATATCCCCAATCCAATCAAAACACTCTTTTCCCCTTGCCAAGACTATTAGAAATGTCCATGTGAAAGGTTGCAGGAATCCTTTCTTTGAGAGTATTATAATTTCTCATGTGCTTTTAAAAATATTTTGTGGTACTTTGGCTTAACCTGCATTGTCAAACTTGTAAATCTCATTTAATTATGTTCAGAGCTGCCGAGGGTCCAGCTGCTAAATATAATTTCCTTCCGAACTTGAAATATGATGACAATTTGAGACAACTTTAGCAAGAAGTGTTTTAAGCCAAACATCAAAGGAAATTAAAAATCATGCTGCATTTAATCTTTATAGTCTTATTTCATTAACCATTAAGAATAAACTCACAGTTAATGTTGGCCAGTGACTGATGAAAGCCTCAGAAAATGCAATGCGATTTTGAAAGCTGATGAATTGCTCAATTTGCCTGATCCAAACCCAAATCTGTCTACTTCCTTTTTTTTTTAAACAAACTTGAGTATGACTGTCAGTTTTGAAAAGGGGAAGCTTCTTCACTATCACTTTTTTTCATTATCACTGATTTTCCTAATAATTATCAATTTGTTCTTTTCTTGAATTTTGTTGCAATCTAGGTCACATTAAACATGAAATATGTGATTTTATCTTGACTTCTCATAACTGCAACCTGTGCTTTCAATGAGGGTGTGTAGACTTTATATAAGTGCATGTCATCCTTATGTTAACTATTAAAATATAGCATTGTTTTAAACTTTATGAGAAATGCATCACAAAACTTTTTTTTTTACCTTGAGAAATATTATCCTTTACAAATCATATGCATAGACTTTTGTGCATGAAAGTCTCAAATATTCAAACCACCCTGTCTTAGTACAAATAACCATGCCACTGTCAATATCACTGAGATCCCATTTCCATTTGATTTGATGTTAAGTGAAGGTTTTGGCCTGTATCTGCGCAATTTTGTACACTGCTGCCACATGACTGGTTGATTGGATGAATGTGTAGGTGCTGCTGACTGTCAGGATTCGTATAACTGCAACTGACAAAAAACAACAACAAGGAAATGTGCAAAATTTAAGAGAGTATTTTGCTAAGTCCCTTTATGGAGTGCTGCCATTAACTTATGGTAAAACCTTTTTTTTTAAATTGAGAATTTATTTTCTACGAATGTTAGTCATCCCTCTAATACAGTTCCAGAGACGGGGAAAATCATGCAGATCTTTCCCAAACATAAAAATATCAATGTTATTCTGGTTATATTTACAAATGATGTTAACACACTTTAAATACACTTACAGTTGTGGTCAGAAGATTGCATACATCGCCATGGACATAAATGTCAAGGCAATAATAGTGAGTCATGATCAGTAACAGGAATTTAAGACACCTTGGCTTGGCAAGTTCTGACATTTTGGTACTCCCAGCACTGCTGAATTAATAATCTAAGTGGGTGTGTGTATATTTTTGACCCTATCTTGATTTCAGAAAACCAAAAATAAACTACAAATTTATAATTAACTGAAAGCCCAATATTGCCATGACATTCATGTCCATGATGAGCGTACGTAAACATCTGACCTCAACTGTATATCAGGAAAAACAGAAGATTGATGGACAGTGATTACTGAACAGCCATGTTTAAGCCACAATAACATATCTAACATAAATATATCAAAAAATGTTTCAGCTGGTGTGTTCTAGACTAAATTCCTTACAACTACACAATATACAGTAGAAAGAGAATGTGTGTATCTGCTTTAAAAGTGCATGTTGCATATGTTCTCATTAGGAATATAAAAATATGCATCGATGGCTCAGTCATTAAATAATGAAGAGAACGGCCAGTTTAAGGACATGCTGAGCATTTTCGAAACCACATTTCACCACTGCAAATTAATTTCACAGTACCTGTTAACAGTAGCTACTCTTTATTAGACATGTTGTAATATTTAATGTGCACAATATTACTGTAAAGGCTTCACTAGCCCTTAGGAGGCTGGCAGGACACGTAGTATGTTTTGGCACCATTTCAGTTACAACTTGGTCTGATTTGGAAAGACAGCACTCTTCAACGTGTTTTCATATCAGACAGATTTGAAAGAACATCATGTGCCCTTCTTCGATAAGGCAGGTCTTACTTATCCTTAACCCAGATACACATGTAGCCGCCTCCCAAATACAGCATTTGGCTTAGTAACAATGTTATGCTTGATAAATTTCTCAATGTTTTATAACTAATTAAACTGCACAGTCATTTCTATCATTTATTAATTATTTACTGATATTGAGTATCAGCAAATCAAACCTTAAAGTTCCTGTGTGTCTAAAACATTCAAATTTTCAGTGTTTATTTCATTGTACATTTAATAATTCAGCTTCAAGCAACAATTTAAAAAGATAAAGGAAAGAAAGGAAAAAAAAAAAAAATACACCACATGTAAAATGTTGCCCTTACACCAGAATGTTTTCTACAGCAAAAACATTTCTGGAGTTTGAAGTTTGATTCTTTAGTTTTGTCCTGGAGCTACGAGGCTCATGTAGTCAACAAGGCAAGTGTATCAATTCAGTTTAGCATTGTGTATAAATGCAGGTAATAAAATTCTCATCAGAATACAATCCAGATCCAAGATGCATGAAATGGCCAGGTATCAGGGTTCCTACACATTTTCAAATTTAAAATTCCAGACTTTTTCCATACTCAAATTCTCAGGTTTGGAGACTTCAGCGAACAAACAACTACTCATATATTTAAAATAATTACTTGAAAATCAAACAGGTACTCACATTATGACATACAACCAAAATGCATACCATATTTAGCTTGGCCTAAAATTTGTATCAGTGCCCTGTTTTTGTCATAAATATATATACACATTACACAAAATACAGGATGCCACTCTGACGCACACGTATCTGATGCACACTTCAAGACATTAAAACACAGGTGTGTGAAGATGTCAAGCACATACAGGATGTCCCGAAAAAAAATGCACACACACTTTTAATCACTGTAAAGTACTGTATGTGTTTATTAAAATCCATGTAATTTTCAAAGAGTAATAGAATTTACAGACATTTTATTATTTAGTCACCGCCTGTTCTCAAACTGACATCCATTCTGGTCCAGTCACTGCTGACAATGCAAATCACATTCAATTCTCTTGGTATTTTTGGACATTCACTTTCAGTGACTGTTGCAGGTCTCATAGCGTAGACTATAAACGTCAGTTAGAGGCAGTGATAAAACAAAGTGATGTCTGTAAATTCTATTACACCTTGAAAATGAAATGAATTTTAATAAACACCTACTTCACAATGATTCAAAGTGTGTATACATTTTTATATGTATGTTTGCGTACACAGCCTTCATATTTTTGTTGGCAGTTTTTTTTGTCTTGGGTTGCTTGTTTTCAGGGTCCATGTGCCTTATTTTTCTAGCAAATTCTGGCAACACTGCCAAATAAGCCATAAGCATTTTTACACTGACTGGAGCTATGATGTGTGTTCACGCGTGTTCAAGAGGCGTTTTGTAGCAGGGGCTTTTCCTGCATCTTGTCCAAAGTCTTGCAAGAAGCAAGCAGGTTCAGGGGGTGTGGCGGAGCGCATGCCAGTACAACAGAACACCCGTTTCCCTCCCTCCGCATTTCAACACATTTCTTTGGCAAAATTCAACTGAATGTCGGAATGTTGAGCTTCATTTTATTATGTAGCGGCAAAGGTCTAGAAACACAAATATTTCTCCATACCCTAATTTCCATTTTCCATACTTTTCCAGACCTGGAAAATACTAAAATCAAATTCCATACTTTTCCATACTGCGTAGGAACCCTGAGGTATAAATCGGCTCACTGTGTCTTAAGTTTTGCATGATGCTAAACTGGAAATAAGCTAAACAAATGGTGTACATTCAATTTCTGGCCAAAATGCTGCATTGATTTGTATTACGCAGACAGAAAACGATGAGGACTTTGTACTGCTTAAGACCAGCTTAAGTATTACAGCATGAAGACAGACAGGAGATCCAAACAACTAGGAACTTTAACTCTGGTTTGCATGCTTAAACTGAGGAGATGAAAACAAAAAAACTGACACGAGACCTGAATAATTGTGGCTAAACACTGAGCTTAAAAATACATGTCCTTCTGTGTGCGTTGATGAACAAAATGGTGGTCATGCTTTACTGCCCTGTATACAGAGCTCAGCATTACTGGAATCAAAGAAATCTTATGCTGCATACCTTCTAGTTTTCAATGCACCCTTGTTGACTTTCCCTTGACTTTGCCACAATCACTGGGATGTGCACTTACTGCACAAGGGGAGGAGTGTGTATTGGGGAGCAGACTGAAAGAGAGAGGAACACACAACACAGGCACCAAGCACACCACGTTTACATCCACACCAGTGCTTCATAAATTATTCTGAAACTGATGGTTGGTTCCTATATGATCATTAAATGACAGTCTGATTCTAATAATGGACTTTTTTTTTGCAAATCTGATGTATGCTTGCTATTTTCGATTATTACTGTACTTACACAACAATACTGTTGAATTCTCCAATCTGACTGGTCCAAATCTCAGATAACAGCAGCTTGGACATTAATTTGTGCTTTAATTCAAATAATGGGTTTATATTAATCCACTCGTTTTAACAAATTATAATTTCTTAGTAGAGTAGAGGTAGCATTTGTTTATTATTAGGCTAAGTAGTATCTCAGCCGCATGATAAACAGATGTTAAATAGTGCTATTATTTTACAAAGAAAAATATGCGGGCGGCACGGTGGTGTAGTGGTTAGCGCTGTCGCCTCACAGCAAGAAGGTCCGGGTTCGAGCCCCGCAGCCGGCGAGGGCCTTTCTGTGTGGAGTTTGCATGTTCTCCCCGTGTCCGCGTGGGTTTCCTCCGGGTGCTCCGATTTCCCCCACAGTCCAAAGACATGCAGGTTAGGTTAACTGGTGACTCGAAATTGACCGTAGGTGTGAATGTGAGTGTGAATGGTTGTCTGTGTCTATGTGTCAGCCCTGTGATGACCTGGCGACTTGTCCAGGGTGTACCCCGCCTTTCGCCCGTAGTCAGCTAGGATAGGCTCCAGCTTGCCTGCGACCCTGTAGAACAGGATAAAGCGGCTAGAGATAATGAGATGAGATGAGAAAAATATGCAGCTGTTATGGTTCTGCTTTCGATAACATTTATGGATGGAATCTCCAGTGTCCAGATTGATAACAGTCAGTACATTTACTTCCATAGGAAAGTCTTCATGACAGGGTAACGAAGGTTAAATAGCATGAAGTGTCATACGTTATTAAATTAAATGATGTATTCGTTGGCCAGTTGTTGCAGCAAAAGAGGAATAAATCGCACTGTGGCATGCTGTCATAGGAAAAAGGAGAAGAAAAAAAAAAACTTCAAAAGTGGTAATAGTAACTCCTTCAGACCGGGTTGCGTCACACCAATTATTTCCCGATAACACACCCTGTCATATTTTATTCCTGATATACTTCCATGTTATTAAAGATACAATGGTGTGCGAGTTTGTTTTCATAATCATAACATGCATCAGATAGAGTTTTCTCCCGAGACGAACAAAATGCTGCATGCGAACACGTACTGTTAGTCAACACAGACATAAATTTGGATTGCACACAGACGAATTTTCAGTGAAAACGAAGCAGCATTTCTAATAATCTTTATTACTGTGGTGTGAAGTGCATACTGTCAGTCTGGGAGCAGTTTTAAAAGGATGGAAAGTTGTACAGGTGTATAGGCAGAGCTCTGTCAGGCTGTACTGGAGCACAAACAGGTCCAGAAATGGACTAGCATTTTACACAACTCAAAAACATCTTGCGCCAGTCTAGAAAAGGAGAGATGTTTTGGCTATTTTGTGGCTGTACATGAAGTTTGTTGTGAAAACAGCTGAAGCTACAGTATGTCCTTGTCGATTTTTCACATTTCACTTGTTAACTTCCTAATTTGCTTAAATTCATCAGCAGATTCACAAAAAGTGATCAGACTGAGTCATTTCTACTTCAGTGATGCAGACTCTCTGAAACTTCACTTCAGCCGGTAGACTGATGCAACAGCACTTAAAGGAACAGTCCACCGTATTTCCATAATGAAATATGCTCTTACCTGAATTGAGACGAGCTGCTCCGTACCTATCCGAGCTTTGCGCGACCTCCCAGTTAGTCAGACGCAGTCAGACGCGCTGTCACTCCTGTTAGCAATGTAGCTAGGCTCAGTATGGCCAACGGTATTTTTTGGGGCTGTAGTTAGATGTGACCAAACTCTTCCGCGTTTTCCTGTTTACGAGCAATTCCAGCGTTATGGACGTGACACTTGAACTCAAAATGGCAACAAATGACCCAGTGCATGTTTTATCGTCTCCCAGTATTTAAACAGGTGTTGCATATTTTAAGGCTGTACCATACTGGAGAAGTGATAGAACAAGAACAATTCCCATAGTACATCTAGGGCATGCCAGAAAATGCCAATAAAAGATGCGTTATGGATGTGACAGAAAAAGTATCACTTTTCTTGGGTGACTGTACATTTTTATCAAACTCTGTGAAATCGTAAACCTAATGTCGAAATGGAGATATCCATTTGATAGAGGGGTCCAAGGTGAATATTAAAAAAATCTTTGTTTAAAATATTTTGTATTTCATGCAGAGTTTCGGAAGGAAAAGTCAGCGTTATGGATGTGACGAAATTCCGTTATGGATGTGACGCGTCTGAAATAGACATGGCATATGTTTAGAAAATCAGCAATTTAACCACCATAACCCTTTGAAAAACTCTCTAAATATCAGCTAAAACTATCAAAGTTCTTAAATAATATTTAGGATGGCTATTGTTTTGCTGTTTTGTGGATTTTAGCATACATTTCTGTGGCTTGTGGCAATAATACAGAATTGTACATGATCAAGGTTGATTTTAGCTTGGGTTTTACATTATAAGAAAGAAAGACTGACAGTGACATATTAGGTTGGTTACAAATTGGTTCAACTTATTCACATCTGTAAAATACAGGCCTAGGTGATCTCTCTGGGAGTGGTTTTGATGTATTACATGCTGCTTTATTTTTGCATGGTGAGGTTGACATTTACATGGAATTGCCCTTACATAGGTTTATATGACCAGTGATATGAAACAAGTTCAGTTAAAAAAATTGAAACGTAGCGATTTTCTATGCTATGGAAAGTCCGCACTATAATGACAGCCGTACTAACACCTTCTGCGCGCTTCGGCAGCGCATTGATATCTGAGCTCCGTATCAATGTGCTGCCGAAGCGCGCAGAAGGTGTTAGTACGCCTGTCATTATAGTGCGGACTTTCCATAGCATAGAAAATCGCTACGTTTCTATTTTTTTTAACTGAACTCGTTTCATATCACTGGTCATATAAACCTATGTAAACAGGAAAAACGCGGAAGTTTGGTCGCATCTAACTACAGCCCCAAAAATACCGTTGGCCATACTAAGCCTAGCTACATTGCTAACAGGAGTGACAGCGCGTCTGACTGCGTCTGACTAACTGGGAGGTCGCGCAAAGCTCGGACAGGTACGGAGCAGCTCGTCTCAATTCAGATAAGAGCATATTTCATTATGGAAATACGGTGGACTGTTGCTTTAAGATAGTGGCAGGGATTCAATCAAGGGAAAGTCAGTGAGGGCGCCTTAAAACCAGTTCCGAAGCACAGCCACATAGTGTTAATATTACCTACACTAGTGATGTTTGGTCATGCAAGAATTGCAGGTACGAAAGTTTAAGAAACTTGAGCCAAATGTTCCTCATCGTTGTTCTGAACCGTCCAGCATTGTTCAACACTGCTTTTAATGCTTCAACACGTGCTTACAAGTCACGCTCAGGTGACAAGAACACCACGACTCATGAAGCATCAGCATTTCCCATAAATGAGGAAACAAAAAGATTGAAAAAATGTATTTCAGCATTAAAGGTTTGCTGAAACGGTACTCAAACTGCATTAATCTATCAAATATAACAAGTCTCAGCAGCACAGTTTCAGTTTCAAATACTCGGAAAAATATTCTACCTTACAGCACAGTTTCTTTTCAAAAGAGGCTCACATCCTTTTTTAAATGCTTTACCAACTCTAAATATTATAAAAGTCTCTGGAAAGTAAAAATCATTACTAATAAATTAAAACACACAAATTATTATTATTTGCTTATGAAATAAATTGCTTGTACTGGATGTATCCAGAAGGGGAAAATAATATGTATTTATAATTATAATAATAAAACAAGTCCTTAAACTTGAGCCAGCAGCTGGATTTTGCATGTGTGTGTTGCACTAGAGCCACAAAATAATGACACAGCAGGTTCTCAAACCCAAGAGGCTTCTTGCATAGACACACACATGCTTAGACTTAGACGACGCTTCACAAACACGGCGATCACAACGCACACATGCAACAGCAGGCCTGATCAGAGGTCAAGAGCCATTGGGCAGTGACGGCTCAAAGTTCAGAGTGCGTACGTATCATATAGAATGCGCTTGGACCCAAAAGCAAAGTTTATTTCACTTGTGAGAACAGCAATCAAGAAATATCTCTTGTGAACCTTCTTCCAGTTGAGTCACTCCATGTTGGAAATGAAAGACAGCTCTCTTCTCATTTCACTCTCTATGGACACACCGATCCCCTTTTAGGTTCTGGATCCACTGCGTCCCTGACCAGGATGAAGTGGTTACTAAAGGATAAACCTATAAATAAATTAATAAATTATAAAATAAAGCCTTTTCTAAAGCTCTTTCTCCTAGCAACAGTGTTGTCACACCTTTCACCGCTCGAATGAGCTTATTATTTGTTCCTGTGTCAAAAGCACAAATTCACGAGTCCCATTGAAACCAACTATTGTCAGGTAATGATGAGCTGGGATTGAACTCATGACCACTGCTTGTGATTTCATTCTCAGCCGCTGAGTTAAACGTGTCTTCACAGTTAGCTTCTGTTGAGAGGTGAGTGCAAAAATGATTTGTGTCTTTATGTTGACATGCAAGATCAGTCAATGTCTCCTGATAGCATAAAAATTAGCAACGTGTACGATGAGGTGTCAGACCAGATCCAGTACGATCCATCATTTCCATACTGATGCTCCGTATCGGATCAGTGCATCCCTCTTGGTCTCATATGGCTCTGATTTTCTAATTCATCAACTGTACAGGTCCTTTTGGATAGATTTATGATTTCTGGTGTCTTTATTAATGTATTCTTTGTACTCATTCTTCCTTATAAAGACGACTCCACCTCACTGGGGATGGCCACGTCCTTTGGAGCCACTTGAACTTTAGGCTCGCTTTCCAGAGACTCACTGATGACCTCTAGAGTGGTGGAGACAGGGAGTTCGGCTTCACTCTCGCTCTCCATACCTGTGTTTTTGTTGTCGGGGGCTTTGGCATTTTGACAGCAGAGTTTAGTGGCGCACTGCGTGCGGCACGAGAGCTCACAGAGTGAGGCGTGCGACTCGGAGCTCACCATGACAAACTCAGGCTGGATGGTGGTGGCGTGGATGCCTTCATCATGAAAGAAGGTCTTCATGCGCTTGGCCACACTCATGTAAGAGGCGGGGTCTCGGCATTTGATGTGTGCCGTGGCGATGATGCGACTCCCAGCGAGCTGCCAGATGTGGAGCTCGTGCACAGCCAGAACACCATCGATCTGGCGCAGACGAGTGCTTAGGAGATTCACATTGATCTGTTTGGGGACAGTCTGCAGCAGGATAAGCGCTGACTCCTTCAGGAGTGGGTACGTCGTGTACAGAAGAATGCAAACCATGATGAGGCACAGAGTCGGGTCCAGGTACAGCACCCAGCAGGGCCCGGCTATAGAGAACGAGGTGCTCGTGTTGTTGAGTTTTTCCTCACCAAAACCAACAAGCGTGCGGTTAAGGTGATAGTGGTCACTGCACTCTGCGTTGGCAACACACGGGTTGTTGCAGGGAACGCCGGGCTCACATGGACGCCATACAAAGGTGAAGATGATGGCATTGACCACGACGATGACGGAGCCAAGAGCATCACCCAGAACATGAAGGAAAACACCACGCATGTTCAGCTGGGACGCTGAGGACTCATCATTCTCCTGCTCAAGGTCGTGCTCGTGATCCAGCTCGCCGTTCAGCTGCACAGTTGATAACTCTGTCACACAAACACAAAAAACACACCACAGTTAGACAAAGCACAAAGAATACATGAAACACATAAGTGGTTCATGATTAAAATTAAGATTACCGAAACGTCTCCAATTGTTAAATTCTAGCGGTTAATTTAAAACTAACCAGTATTAGTCGATCAAACTACAGAAGGGAATTTTGTCAATAAATTATGAACAAAATAAGATGCTGATGATAAAAAAAAATACTCTCAAAAAACTGAATTGAACAAGAGACAGGTTAATATTTAAACATAGTTTAATTAGATGACAAATAAAATATAAAAAGATACATTTCTTGTCCACAAATTGTCCTTTATTGATTAAAAAAAGAAAAAAAAAATCCACCCCACAACAAGAGAATTCACTGAAGAAAACAAATCAGCTGACTTCACCTAGCCAACAGGTTTGGGGGCATTCAGTGAAAAGGGGTTGTGGAATCAGAATCACAATCAAGTTGACTGCCTATTACCAAGTACCGTACGTTCTCACATACAGGAATTTGCTTTCGTGACTGGTGCTTGAACAGTTAAGGTAGAAGAATTTAGCAAAGACAAATGTAGCTATATACCAGTGTTGTAGTCGAGTCACTAAACCTTGAGTCCGAGTCCAGTCTCAAGTCCCCAGTGTTCAAGTCTGAGTCAAGTCCAAGTCATTAAACAAAATTTCAAGTCGAGTCCGAGTCACGTCCACTATTGAGCTGAGTTGAGTCCAAGACTCGGACTGCACTATTTGACGGTGGCTATTTTAGCATCATTAACATTAGTTTGCTCCTGAACATGACGTATGAACAGGTGGATGTGCATTCTCTTTGTCAGGGAGTGCGAAGTATTCTGTCAGAGATGGTTGGGAGACGGATGTAAGTGCAGAAGGTGTGTTTATTAATGCAAGTGAAGACAATCCAGAACGGCAGGCAAAATCGTAAAACAGTGAAACAGGCGATAGGTCGAGCGAGGCACAAACAGGCTATCGGAGACTCGGCAGAATCAAAGACGAGAAACAGGAAATCAGGGATCAGGAACCCAAACAAGGAAAAATAAGGCTCAGTAATGTGTCAGCAATGCAACTCAATACTTCGCAAAGTAAGTGCGTTTTCACAGTTTTTATATCAGCGCCTTAATCCTGTGCAGGTCCGAGTCGTTTACAGCGCACACGCGAAAGTCCGCTTGGTGCGCACGCTGTCCAGAGCGTGCCCGAGAGTCTATCTGATACACACACCAAGGCGCACAAGTGTGACACTCTTTCACGAAATTAGTACAAAAATTAATGTAGATATAAAATATATGTTATGCTAAATTATTATGGCATGTTACAAAAAAAATAAAGAAAAAATCCAAGTCATCGGTGCTCAAGTCCAAGTTAAGTCACTAGTCCTTAAAATTGGGGCACGAGTCGGACTTGAGTACCACAAGTCTGCTATATACATAGAATAAAAAAATAAGAAGGATCTAAAATATACAAATTTGAAAAATGGACATATTTAAGCCCTTACAGAAAAAACACATGAATTTCCCATGTATTTCACATGTGATCACGTGTTACCACACGTGATCACATGTGGAATACATGGTATCAGATTTTGTAACGTGTTACCATGTAAAGCACATGTGGAAAACATGTTACCACGTGTAAAACATTCCCACATGTGATTCACATAAAACTGGGCCAAAACCACGTTTCCCATGTGCAAATAACATGTTCCCCATGTGCAAAACACATTTTCCACATATTTCACATGTGAGAAATCACATGTGAAGTTCATGTGGTTTTTCTGTAAAGCCTAGGTCACAACCGGCCGTACGTGCTCCTACGGCCGGTCTACGTGCAAAAAAACGCAAGAAACGCACGGAGGGCACACGCATGACGTGCTGATTTTCAAGCCGTAGACTGGCCGCAGAGGTTTTTTGTCATGTCAAACAAACTCTACGGGCGCTTACAGTTTTTTCAGGTTGCAAGGCAAGGCAAGTTTATTTATATAGCGCATTTCATACACAGTGGCAGTTCAATGTGCTTTACAGAGGTAAAAGCAAAACAGTAAACAATAGAAAATAAAATTACATAAAATAAAGGGGGAAGAAGAGAGAAAAAAAATAATAAGAATTAAACAATAGTAGAAATAAAATAATAAAATGAAGTAAAAGTTCAGTAAAAAACAGCAGAATAAAATAGAATAAAAGTTAAGTAAAGTTTAAAACATGTAAAGATGACGATATTTATCAGTTAGCAGAAAGCATCTGCGAACAGCTTGGCCTTTAATCTAGATTTGAAGCTGCCAACAGCAGGAGCATTTTTGATGTCCTCTGGCAGTTGGTTCCATAGCTGTACTGCATAGTAGCTAAAAGCTGCTTCACCACACTTTGTTTTAATAACAGGTTTTACCAGTAAATTTTGCTGTTGCGATCTGGTAGATCTGATTGGGTTAGGCCGCTGCAACATATCAGAGAGGTAACTGGGCCCTGTACCATTTAGAGATTTGTACACCAGCAGTGATGCTTTAAAGTCAATTCTGTAGCTTACTGGAAGCCAGTGAAGGGACCTTAGAATTGGAGTAATGTGCTCTGTTCTTTTTGTTCGTGTGAAAACCCTAGCCGCTGCATTTTGAATCACCTGAAGTCGTTTGATGGTCTTTTTTGGCAGGCCTGTGAAAAGGCCATTGCAGTAATCAACCCTACTAGAGATGAAGGCATGCATAAGTTTTTCCAGATCATTTTTTGACACAAGTCCTCTTAGTTCGGAAATGTTTTTTAGGTGATAAAATGCCGATTTAGTGATTGCTTTCATGTGACTGTCAAAGTTTAGCTCGCTGTCAATGAAAACGCCAAGATTTTTAACCATATCTTTTGTTTTAATCCCCTTTGTGTCAAGAATAGTGGTAATCCTGAGTCTTTCATCTTTTTTCCCCCAAATAGAATTACTTCTGTTTTATCTGTGTTCAGCTGAAGAAAATTTTGTGACATCCAGTTGCTGATTTGGTCGATACACTGGTAGAGACATTCAAGGGGGGCATACTCATTAGGTGATAGAGCAAAATAAATTTGGGTGTCATCTGCATAGCAGTGATAAAAAATTGAGTTGTTCTTGATAATTTGTCCAAGTGGGAGCATACAAAGGTTGAATAGTAATGGTCCAAGGATCAACCCCTGGGGGACACCACAGGTCAAGGACATTGATGTTGAGGTACAATTTCCCATGGTAACAAAGAAGCTTCTATCTTTTAAGTATGATTTTAACCAATTGATAACTTTACCAGTCAACCCAACCCAGTGTTCAAGTTGATATAGCAGTATGTTGTGATCAACAGTATCAAAAGCCGCACTGAGGTCCAGTAACACCAGGGCCGATGTTTTGCCTGCATCAGTATTAAGACGTATGTCATTTATAACTTTAATCAGCGCTGTTTCAGTGCTATGATTGGCATGAAATCCTGACTGAAAGTTATCAAAACAGCTGTTTGATATCAAGAAGGCAGTTAATTGATTGAAGACAATTTTTTCAAGGATTTTCCCGATGAATGGTAGATTTGATCTTGGCCTGTAGTTGTTCAATACTGAAGCATCCAGATTATTCTTTTTAAGTAGGGGCTTTACAACGGCTTTTTTCAGGGACACAGGAAAAATGCCAGTCTCTAGGGATGTATTTATGATCTGAAGCACATCTGTAATTATAAGGTGAAGAACAGACTTAAAAAAGTTGGTGGGCAGAATGTCCAATGCAGATGTTGAGGAACTGAGATTTTGTACAGTTTTTTCAAGAGTCTCGTAATCAATCAAACAAAATTCTGACATTGTGTTGAAATTGTCTGTCTGTGTCACTGGTGATTGCAGCTTTTCAGTTATTTGCAACTGAGATATATTATGAGCAATATTCTGCCGTATTTTATCAATTTTACCTTTGAAGAAGGATGCAAACTCATTGCATTTATTAACTGAGAGAAGTTCAGGTGCTAATTGTGGTGGGGGATTAGTTAGCTTCTCTACTGTTGAAAATAGCACACGGGCATTGTTCATATTCCTGTTGATGATGTTGGAGAAGAAAGACTGTCTTGCTTTACCAATTTCATAATTATATTTACAAAGCATCTCTTTATGGATTTGATAATGGATGTGAAGTTTAGATTTGCGCCATTTTCTTTCAGTCTTCCTACATTCTCTCTTTAGCAATTTAACAACTGGGTATTGCTTCCATGGTGCTTTCTGCTGGTCATTGACTCTTGATTTTGAATGGAGCAATATCATCCATAATTTGGGTCATATTTAAATTAAAAATTTCCAGTAAGTCGTCTACAGAGTCTGACATTTTAGTTGAGATCCAAGAGAGAGCTTGTTCAAAGAGAAGACGTGTTGTCATTTATGACTCTCCTACCCATAGTCGTTGAGCTGATCTGAATGTGAGGGGACATAGAAACATCAGAGAAAACACAGAAATTATCAGGTCAACAACAGTAGTAGAAACAGAAAGACCCTTTATGATGACGAGGTCAAAGGTATGACCACGAGAGTGGGTCGGCCCCTGTACATGTTGTACTAGGTTGAAGTTGTCAATAAGTGCAAGTAGTTCTCTGGCATAAGTGTTTTCAGGATTATCTACATGCAAGTTAAAATCCCCAGATATTATAAGACAGTCAAACTTTAAGCAAATGACTGACAACAGTTCACCAAACTCTTCCAGAAAAACTTTGGCTGAATGTCTCGGAGGCCTGTAAATAATTAACAATATGTTAGGAGAGCATGTAACAAGTGCACATAAGTGTTCAAAGGATGTAAAATCACCAAGTGAGGACTGTTTACATTGAAAAGAGGCTTTGAATATATTTGTGATCCCTCGACCTTTCCCATGTCGGGTAGCACTCATGAAATTAAAATTTGGGGGAGCTGCTTCAATAAGGGTGGTAGCACTCTTTGCTTGATCCAGCCATGTTTCAGTTAGAAGCAAAAAATCAAGATTGTGTTTGCAAATACGATCATTAATTAAAGACAAACTTACGGCCAACGTGCGTCTTTCTCCACGAAAAAAAAAACGCAGCGATTTGGGAAACGCCAAAAATCACACGGCCAAAAAATCGTACGTCCGGTTGTGACCTAGGCTTAAGGGAGGGGTATGTGCAGGAGTTGTTTTGAAGTCCAAGCTGTACAGTGTGTCCCGGAATGTGTAAAAAATAGGTCAATGATTAAGATAGAGAAGAGCCATGACATGAATGTGTGAGAGGAAGAGAATATATGCAATGGGTTAAATAAATAGCCAAGCTGTACAGCGTGTGCTGGAATCCAGTAAAACCACTGCATACCGGGAACACCACACAAGACATGCCATCTTGGAGATACTCAGACCGTCATCCAGCCATCACAATTTGGCTCTTATCAAAGTCACTCAGCAGGGATGTGATTGGCCAAGGACAAAAAAGCAGGAAAATATATAGACCCATAATGCGACACGGCAGCAGTGTGGTATAAACAGACAGTTTCAGATAACTTTACCCATGAGATGTTATAATGACTCAGCACCCCATTAATGGTCAAATGGAATTCAAGGTGAGCAGTTTAACTCCACACAGAAAGGCCCTTGCCGGCCACGCGGCTCGAACCCAGGACCTTCTTGCTGTGAGGCAACAGTGCTAACCACTACACCACTGTGCAGTCTAATAATAATAATATAATTATATAATAATAATAATCATCATATAATTATTATCATGATTACGAACAGGCCAAATCCCAAACGGCTCCTGGTTGGAGATGGAGTGCACTACTGTAGAAGCCTTTTTATACTTTCTATAGGGTGGTTTTGGAGAGAGCTGGGGGGCATTTGGGATTCAGTTAATTATTATTATTATTATTATTATTATTATTATTATTATTAACAAAAGAGCAGCTAGCTGCGGCTGAATCCCAAATGCCTCCCAGCTCTCTCCAAAACCGCCCTATAGAAAGTATAAAAAGGCTTCTACAGTAGTGCACTCCGTCTCCAACCAGGAGCCGTTTGGGATTCGGCCTGTTCATACGCATGCGTAATAGCGCTCGTTTATAGATGTGTTACTAACTAACTAACTAACTAACTAACTACAATTTCCAGTGAATTCAAACTGGGACACACTTTAAAACTACTACCTGGAAAACAAAACTGTTGATGAATTAACAAACTGATTAATTCCTAACTTCACTCGTGTGTACTTATGTAAAGTATTAAATTAGTTTGCAAGCTAACAGTGTAATGTGTTTCTACATCCAGGCTGCTTTAGCGCACGCACACGCACACACACACACACACACACACACACACACACACAGCCAACATGGACTGAGAGAGGAACCCCACACACACACACACACACACACACACACACACACTCAGACACTCACCCAGAAGTTTCTTCACCTCATCTTCACTCATGTAAACGTTGACACTCGGGTGGTTGTTATGGCTGTTGGTGCTGATTATCCCGCTGGGTCTGGCGAGGCACAGGGCCGCCTGGAGCAGCAGGAGCAGCACGCAGCCCCCGAGTGTCCTGAGGGCTGGAAGCGGCCGAGCGCGGAACTCCGTCCGGCGACCCTCAGCGCCCCGCGCCGCCTCCTTTTGCCCCAGCATCGCACCTTCACTCTTCCCTCACACTGCTTTAGCAAACCCTCAGGCTCTACCCTCTTCCAAAACTTGAGTGGCCTCCAGTGGGCAGCATTCCTATAGTAGGTGATGATAACGACGCTCACAAAAACCCCGCTCCATCTCCAGCCTGTTGTCCGGTGCTTCCTGGCCGAGCTAACCATAATGCTAACGACGCCAGCTAGCTAGCTAACTTTGTTCAAGTCTTCAAGACTCGGGTCACATAAAGGTTACTCTCGCGTTATGCATAATGGGCTTTTTTTATTATTATTGGTACCGCTTAACCTAGGGTAAGTTATTATGCGCATGCGTGGCTCATTGGAGTTGCCTCTGGATAATGTGGTAATGTGGTCCTCCCCCCCCCAAAAAAAAAAAAAAACGAATTTGCATGATTCACGAGGGTCGCATTTTTATGCCTGAAAATCCGGAATTCCAGAAAAATCCGGAAGAATCACATCCTCGCTCAGATTCTTACACTTGGCCATTTTTCCTGCTTCCAACACATCAACTTCAAGAACTGACTGTTCTCTTGCTGCCTAATATATCCCGTCCCTTGACAAGTGCCACTGTAATGTGATAAATGTTATTCACTTCACCTATCAACAGTCATAATGTTATAGCTGATTGGTGTATCTAAAAATCGTGTTGGGGGAAAAAAAAATCTAAAGTCCTTATTCTTTGTCTGTTTTGCATCTCTTCAGAAATCCATCACGTGACAGTCAGTAGGGTGAAGCTTGAAGGTCGTCTCAGACTGATTATCCAATAGACCTTCTCAAGTCAAGTCAACTTTATTGTCAAATATGCTGTACATGCTCGACATACAGCACAGATTAAATTTCAGTCCTCTCTGACCCACGGTGCAAACAGGCAATGCAATAAATAAAAATAAAAATAGAATAATTGAAATAAACAATATAAAACACTCTAGATAAGAACTAGACACACACACACACACACACACACACACATAAATTGGTGCAAATAAACAGTCAAGGGCACTCGAGGTATAGCAGGTAAACATGAAATAAGCAGTATAAACAATAAACTAATAGCTGTTAAGGTGAGGTAGTGCGGAATAGTGCAAATGAGCGAGGTAAAGTGAAATGTGCAGTCCCTGAGTTCAGTGTGTTAATGAACGTTGAGTGGATGTGTGTGTGTGTGTGTTGGGGGGGGACTGTGAGGGTGACATGTCAGATGCTGAAGGGGGGGCAGGGGGGTGTGCGAGCAGCATCTGTGGCAGGGGCGGGGGGGGGGGGGACAGAACAGGGAGGGAGTTGAGCCTCCTGACCGCCTGGTGAAAGAAACTGTCCTTGAGCCTGCTGGTTTTGGCCCGGAGACTCCGCAGTCTCCTCCCCGACGGCAGCAGACTGAAGAGGCTGGGAGATGGGTGGGTGGGGTCACCTGCAATCCTGATGGCTTTGCGGGAGAGGCGCCTGTATAAGAGTACTCTTATACAATACTAGAATATGTCATGTGATTGCTTCTATAGATGTTACAACCACGTGATCAAAATGTGCTACGTCATGAGCGTCCGCCATGATGGTGGATATACAAAGCAACTAGGGTGGCAGTTGCTGAAAGCGTGTCTGTAAACAATGCTGAATTTTCTCACTATTACCACGATTTGAATGCTCGAGCGAAGGTTTGATACAAAGATGTGTAATTTTGACCCATATTATTTAAAAAAGTCAGACTTTTCTGAAGATAAGACACTTCTACCAACCATCGAGTACCCAGATATCGCGTTCTATCTGGTTCAGCTGCAGAAGAATCAAGTCCAACTTTGGACGAAACATAGCCCATTTTCTGAGTGGGTGCCCAGTCTGGATTGTTTCTATTGTATAATTTTGCTGGCGCTCCTAGAAGCAAAACGGTAATACGCATGTTAAAATTATAACGACTGAGTGAACCACGATAAGAGAACGCTCGTTTTACGCTCATTCCAGACAGAAGATCAGGAAGGCACCTGGCCCAGATGGTGTGTCACCCTCTTGTCTGAAGGTCTGTGCTGACCAGCTGGCTCCCATCTTCACCCAGATATCTGGAGCTCTGTGAAGTCCCCTCATGCTTCAAACGCTCCACAATAATCCTGGTTCCTAAGAAAACCAATATCACAGGACTGAATGACAACAGGCCTGTTGCCCTCACATCTGTAGTCATGAAGTCCTTCGAGAGACTGGTGTTGTCATACCTGAAGGACATCACAGACCCCCTGCTGGACCCCCTGCAGTTTGCCTACCGGGCAAACAGGTCAGTGGATGATGCAATAAATATGGGTCTACACTACATCCTGCAACACCTTGACACTGCAGGGACGTACGCCAGGATCCTGTTCGTGGACTTCAGTTCAGCATTCAACACCATTGTTCCAGACATCCTCCACACCAAGCTCACCCAGCTCACTGTGCCCTCCTCCACCTGTCAGTGGATTACAAACTTCCTGACTGACAGGAAGCAGCAGGTGAGGATGGGGAGCATCATATCTAGCACTCGGACTATCAGCACTGGCACCCCCCAAGGGTGTGTGCTCTCCCCACTGCTCTTCTCCCTTTATACCAACGACTGCACCTCAAGAGACCCATCTGTTAAACTCCTGAAATTTGCGGACGATACAACGGTCATAGGCCTCATCCGAGATGGTGATGAGTCTGCATACAGACGGGAGGTTGAACGGCTGGTCTGTTGGTGCGGTCAGAGCAATCTGGAACTGAACACGCTCAAAACTCTGGAGATGACAGTGGACGTTAGGAGGAACTCCCCCACTCTGCTGCCCATCACCATCAACACTGTGACTGCTGTTGAAAGCTTCAGGGTTCTGGGTTCCACAATCTCTCGGAGCTTGAGGTGGGAGACCAACACAGTCACTATCATCTAAATGGCTCAGCAGAGGTTGTACTTTCTGCACCAGCTCAGGAAGCTCAACCTGCTGACACAATTCTACTCTGCCATCATTCAGTCTGTTCTTTGCTCTTCCATCACTGTTTGGTTTGGATCGGTCACCAAACAGGAGAAGAACAGACTGCAACGGACAATAAGGTCTGCAGAGAAAATTATTGGTGTCAACCTGCCCTCCATCCAAGACCTGTACCTGTCCAGAGTCAGGAAACGGGCAGGTAACATCTCTGCGGACCCATCACACCCTGGTCACAATCTGTTTAATCTTCTCCCCTCAGGGAGGCGATATAGAATCACTGTATGCAAAAACAACCAGACACAAGAATAGTTTCTTCCCTCAGTCTGTCTCTGTGATGAACAGCTAAAATCCAGATTCATAGATCAGTAATATCACTTGCAAAATATCTGCACACTCATACTGTCATTCTGTGTTCACTGTTACTTATATTTATACTTATTTCTCATCTCATCTCATTATCTCTAGCCGCTTTATCCTTCTACAGGGTCGCAGGCAAGCTGGAGCCTATCCCAGGCGAAAGGCAGGGTACACCCTGGACATGTCACCAGGTCATCACAGGGCTTTATACTTATTTATATTTACTATTTCATCTTTGCACTATGCACCATATTGCACCAAAAGGGAAAATCCTTTCTGTGATGAACAGCTAAAATCCAGATTCATATATCACTTGTAAAATATCTGCACACTCATACCGTCATTCTGTGCACACTGTATACTTTATATTTATTTATCTATTTCATACTTGACTTACCTGGATTACTTTGCACTATGCACCTATTGCACCATTTTTTTTGTTTGTTTGTTTGTTTTTGTGTATACGCTTTTTATCTGTTTTGTACTATGAGAGCTAAGTGAAACCGGAGTCAAATTCCTCGTGTGTGTCCACATACCTGGCAATAAAAGTGTTTCTGATTCTGATTTTATAGCAAAATTCTAGCAACACGAAATAAAATTCTTCCATGACATTATTGAGAGAGCTTTTGAATCTCACCTGAGATAAAATGATTACTGCAAACACGAGCTGTTTTGGTTTTAGCCTCTGTTAGATCAGCCCTGCCAATGTTGTTCAGCCGTGCTCTAGGGGTCGACCGATAATCAGCCTGGCCGATATATCGGGCCGATATTCTGCATTTTTAGGGTTATCGGTATCGGCCATAATTTCCACCGATATGCCGATAACATGCCTTTTTGCAGCCATTTCGTTCCTAACACGACTGTCACTGCACGTCCTTTCCTGCACTCGCCTCTCTGAGTTCAAGAACACGGTCCCGCCCACCACAACATCTGATTTGTTGTGAAGTGTTTCAAGGCGGCCGTACGGGCACTCGGGCAGAAGCGGCACAAGGGATACAGCCAATCAACACGCGTAGCTAAACTCTGTGAACTGTTTCAAGGCGGCCGTACGGGCACTCGGGCAGAAGCAGATCCCACTTCAAGGTAAGGACACGCTGCTTTTGCCGCAATAAGTCACAAACACACAAGTTGCAAAAGCACATCATTATATGTTTACTTTCTTCATCTACTTGTTAAAATTGTCCATTTGCATCTGTGTAGCCAGGCAAACTTAGCTTACGGAAGGAAGCACTTGAATTAGCCTACAACCAACTAGTCTCGCTGAAACTACATGTAATGTAGTAAGCAGTCCCCAGCATAACGTAGGCTGCAGTCATTTTTAAATCCCCGTCTGGAAACGTTGTGAATGTGTCAGTAGTTCTACTCGAACAGTAGAATGACAGCCATACAGAGAGGTGGTCAAGGGAAGACGAAATAAAACGTAGTGTTTGTGTTCTGTAGGCTAGCGCAAGCCTACTGGCTATTTGTTATGGTGATGAGGAAACTTCATGACATGACTCGTGCTCAAAAAGCGCATTGCACTTGTATATGTTAGGTAACTTTATAAAGCGCTATTTGAACATTTAAACAAGCCAGGTGTGATATGGTGCTAGTAGGCTGTGTAATACTGTAGGGAGTTTGTCAGGATGCTTGTTGTGGGCTCAGTAATTAATTGTGTCGTGGATGCACACTTGCTTGGATAAACAGTAATGAACGAAATACATCAATTAAACTCTTGACTTAAATGCTCTTATGCTACTTCACATTGCGCTGTAATGTATTCCACTATTATTTATAATTCTTGCGCAAGTGATTCTCCTCGCCAGCGCTTCCGATTCGGAAAGCGATATACTCTTAAAGGAGCAGAGCCGTAGATGGTTACTTGTTAAGTTGCTACATAATAGGGAGTGATAGCCGACTTTGTTTGATTTTACTTTTTAAAAAATGCTGCAGGCAGCTCCCTACACTTGATTTGTTATTTAAAAACTACTTGAAGTTGGTAAGTCTTACTTAGTTCTTAGTGTAAAAGAATCCAGAGTGTATTTTCATTTATTTTCCACGGAAAATGGTGAGCTGTAATATAGTAGGGAGTGATTTATTTTTTTATTGGTGAATATTTATTATATTATTATTTTATTTCTCATTTTATTCTAACTAATGTTTGACTTTATTGTGCAAATGCTGCTGGCATCTCCCTGCACAAAATTTCATGTTCAATTTTACAATTAAACATACATTTCATGGATATGAAGGTCTGTGTCAGTGTGTGCCATGTTTAATTTCATGTGAATTATAATGTTTACATTTATCGGTTGCACATATCGGTTATCGGCATCCCAATTCTATAATAAATCGGTATCGGTCCTGAAAAAAACATATCGGTCGATCCCTACCGTGCTCGTCTCCTCTCCGTACTAAGCCTCAGAGTTTCCTCGCCCTCTTTCCAAATCACGGACGGAATTCTAAAAAACCGGAACGTGCCACGGTCATGAGTACCATTGTGACCACAACCATATACAGCACAAAGATATGGCATAGCTAAAAGAATGCTTAAAACAGTGGAAAAACAGACTTGCGCACGCATGACTGTGCTTTGTATGGAATGTCGCTTGATCCCGTATTTCTATATCCACCAACATGGTCGACATTCGGGTTTCTATTTTGCTTTGACATCACTTGCAAGTCAAGGATAATAGATACAGTCTCTGAAAGGGTTAATGGAGTTGGTTGGTTTGTGTGCGCGCGTGTGACGATTCTTTTTCCTGTGTTCTCTTTCTCTGTTATGGTGTAAATGTGTCGCAGCATGACTCGGTGTCTTAAGAGCCATGTGATTTTTA
Source organism: Neoarius graeffei (assembly GCF_027579695.1). NCBI lineage: Eukaryota > Metazoa > Chordata > Actinopteri > Siluriformes > Ariidae > Neoarius > Neoarius graeffei. The sequence continues at coordinate 110,784,219 of NC_083571.1, read as the reverse complement.
CGCGAGTGTTTGACACAAGAACATTTCAGCCTCGCAGCAGTTCAGGGTCCTTTAACACAATTCCAAAACCAAAACTAAATAATCAGTTCATTAAAGTTACACAGTAAACACTGACTTTCCTGAACTGTATCATGTGCTTAGGATTATACCACACTTTAAGGGTACTTAAATGGTCTGGGATGAAATAAAAATGTGAATCTTCAAAGCACTCTTGAAACCGAAAGTGTTAGCTCTTTTCCCTAACAACGCAACAGAGTTGAGCCAAATCACAAACCATTCTACAGAGAACTCGTTTGACTTCAGTGCAAAAATGCTGAGCCAGTGATAAAGGGGTTTGAAACCATAATCCTTCTGTCACCATGCGAACAATGGTATTGTTATGACCACCATTAAAATGAGATATGCACAGAATTATCGTTGCGACGCTTGGTAAAACTGAAATCACACTGATGAATTAAATATGTGAAGAAGAAACAACTATTTTACTGCAAATGCAATAAACTAAATAAAAGTCACACTGGTAATGCTGATAAAATGTATTTTAAAGAGCTCAGCACAAAACAGCTAAAACAATCATGTGTACCTCATTAGCTTGTAACTGCATAATCTGTGTCTGTCCTGAGTGATTTGTAGACACTAAAGAATTTGACTTTTAACAGTAAAAAATGCTCTCAAAGAAAATGTACTTGTATGGGATCTTTTCTTCTTAATTTGTGAATATGTGAGAGAAACTGTATATTCCTGACAAATTTATCTTGTTTCCATCGTCACTGTTTTTAGAAGGGGTGCAATAACAGTACGATTTGGATTGATGCACAGATTTAACAGATGACTGAAATGAACTGTGGCAACAATCGGAAATTGATTACCATTTATAACTGATTACAAATTCTCATTCTCATTATCTCTAGCCGCTTTATCCTTCTACAGGGTCGCAGGCAAGCTGGAGCCTATCCCAGCTGACTACGGGCGAAAGGCGGGGTACACCCTGGACAAGTCGCCAGGTCATCACAGGGCTGACACATAGACACAGACAACCATTCACACTCACATTCACACCTACGGTCAATTTAGAGTCACCAGTTAACCTAACCTGCATGTCTTTGGACTGTGGGGGAAACCGGAGCACCCGGAGGAAACCCACGCGGACACGGGGAGAACATGCAAACTCCGCACAGAAAGGCCCTCGCCGGCCACGGGGCTCGAACCCGGACCTTCTTGCTGTGAGGCGACAGTGCTAACCACTACACCACCGTGCCGCCCTGATTACAAATTAATTATTATTATTATTATTGGAAAAGGAAAGTCCAACTGGTGTGTAAAAACATACAGTACATTTTTAAACAGACATGGAAACAGGCCTGTAACTCTGATACTTAAAAATAGTCTTTAAGTCATCATGAATTAACAGTACTGTAGGCCTCTCTAGATTCTGAATAAAGTCAGTCACATTAATCAGAGGCTAATAACCTCAATCATATCATAGCAGAATCAGCAGTGTCAAATATAAAATTTAGTATTATATCATGTGAACACCTAAGGTTTATACACTTAGTCCTAACACAGGAAGTAAAACAGTGGTTCTTAAAATAGGGTCCAGGGCCTGTGAATAGTGTTAAAATCACAACCCATCCATTATCTGTAGCCGCTTTATCCTGTCCTACAGGGTCGCAGGCAAGCTGGAGCCTATCCCAGCTGACTATGGGCGAGAGGCAGGGTACACCCTGGACAAGTCGCCAGATCATCGCAGGGCTGACACATAGACACAGACAACCATTCACACTCACATTCACACCTACAGTCCAATCAAGTTTATTTGTATAGCGCTTTTAACAATAAACATTGTCGCAAAGCAGCTTTACAGAATTTGAACGACTTAAAATATGAGCTAATTTTATCCCTAATCTATCCCCAACGAGCACGCCTGTGGCAACGGTGGCAAGGAAAAACTCCCTCAGACGACATGAGGACGAAACCTTGAGAGGAACCAGACTCAGAAGGGAACCCATCCTCATCCAGGCAACACGACTATAACAGTCCTAACAAAGTCAGCTTCATTGATGCTACAGTCAGTTTAGAGCCAACAATTAGCCTAACCTGCATGCCTTTGGACTGTGGGGGAAACCGGAGCACCGAGAGGAAACCCACGCAGACATGGGGAGAACATGCAAACTCCACAAAGAAAGGCCCTCGCCAGCTGCTGGGCTCGAACCCGGGACCTTCTTGCTGTGAGGCAACAGTGCGAACCACTACACCACTGTGCCGCCCCAAAATTACAACCCACTATTATCAAAAGTTGTATTTATTTTTGAATCCTTATGATTATTAGCCTGTTTGACAGATCACTTAAAGTAATTTCGTATTCGGGTATTCAAACCTGAACACCTGAAAAACAAGACGAAAATCTATAAAAACACAGTCAACTTGGACCTGTTGTGTCACAGGTAACCCAGGCTGACGATTTGTATAAGAAGACGTAGCTATGTACTGGGGCAGCACGGTGGTGTAGTGGTTAGCGCTGTCACCTCACAGCAAGAAGGTCCGGGTTCGAGCCCCGTGGCCGGCGAGGGCCTTTCTGTGCGGAGTTTGCATGTTCTCCCCGTGTCCGCATGGGTTTCCTCCGGGTGCTCCGGTTTCCCCCACAGTCCAAAGACATGCAGGTTAGGTTAACTGGTGACTCTAAATTGAGCGTAGGTGTGAATGTGAGTGTGAATGGTTGTCTGTGTCTATGTGTCAGCCCTGTGATGACCTGGCAACTTGTCCAGGGTGTACCCCACCTTTTGCCCGTAGTCAGCTGGGATAGGCTCCAGCTTGCCTACGACCCTGTAGAACAGGATAAAGCAGCTAGAGATAATGAGATGAGACATATATACACTGTATACAAATTAATATAAAAAAATAAACGATTGTCCAAATTTCACAAATAAAGCTTAGATTGCAAGAAAACAAGTGTACTTACCGTTTCGTGCACGTATTTGGTCATTTTAAGCGTATTTTAGCCATTTTTGGTACCACCTACTCTTCTGTTACCTAAAAAATAAGGTTGGAGACTCCAGCGGACCACCACACCAAGTCAGTTTTTTAGGTAACACAAGACTATGGGGTACCCAAAAATGGCTAAAATACACTTAAAATGACAAAATACGTGCACGAAACGGTAAGTACACTTGTTTTCTTGCAATCTAAGCTTTATTTGTGAAATTTGGACAATCATTTATTTATTTGTATACAGTACATACATCTTCGGCGGCACGGTGGTGTAGTGGTTAGCGCTGTCGCCTCACATCGAGAAGGTCCGGGTTCGAGCCCCGTGGCCGGCGAGGGCCTTTCTGTGCGGAGTTTGCATGTTCTCCCCATGTCCGCGTGGGTTTCCTCCGGGTGCTCCGGTTTCCCCCACAGTCCAAAGACATGCAGGTTAGGTTAACTGGTGACTCTAAATTGACCGTAGGTGTGAATGTGAGTGTGAATGGTTGTCTGTGTCTATGTGTCAGCCCTGTGATGACCTGGCGACTTGTCCAGGGTGTACCCCGCCTTTCGCCCGTAGTCAGCTGGGATAGGCTCCAGCTCGCCTGCGACCCTGTAGAAGGATAAAGCGGCTAGAGAGAGAATGAACAGCCAAAATATGATAGTACACAGAGAATACAGAGACTTGTTTGATTCTGTACTGTGGGGTATATGGATGATTTTTTTTTCCTTAAAATTAAAGGGGTCTCCGAGCACAAAGGACATAACAGCTAGTCAGCTAAACAGTTCACAAAAAGTCATTAGCTCGGGAGTCGACAGTGCCTGGTTGCCTAGCAACCGTATTCAGTCATTGAACTCCTTAATTTCCGGCTCATAACACACCTGAGCAGGTATTAAAAGGTGACAGGATTACCTGTAAAAATACTGAAGAAGAAGAAGAAGAAGAAGAAGAAGAAAGCGCTCTGGTTTGGAGTAAATGTGATTTTAACTCTAAATAGGCTCTTTAATCTGGAGCACATGAATGAAAAGTAAGGTGAAATGTGAAAGTGTGAACTCAAAGCCCACTCTCACCAGCTGCTCCCCTGCTGTCGGGGTTCACGCCGTTCGGGCTGTTCCTCCCGTGAGCTTTGGTGACCAGGTTGTTGGTCTCCTCTCCAGCAGATCCGCAGTCAGTGGACGTCTCGCTCTTGCTCGTCTTGCCGTGGCTGTGTGAGTGCGCGTGGCCGTGGAAGAGACACAGCCCCAGCAGGTTCACCACGAGCCCCGCGACCCCGACGGTGATCACCACGATCGGGTTCTCGATCTCGTGCGGCTCAGTGAAGCGCTCGATAGCCTCGAGCACGATGGTGAAGCAGAGCGCGGTGAGGAACACGGCGTTGACGAGGGCGCCCATCACCTCGGCGCGGATCCAGCCGAACGTGTTCTTCTTGGTGGACTGCGTGCGCTCGGAGAAACGCACCGCCACCAGCGCCACGATCAGCGCCATCACGTCCGACAGCATGTGGAAAGAGTCCGAGAGCATCGCGAGCGACGACGTGAGCTGGCTCACTACCACCTCGACCACGAAAAAACTGAACGTTAACGACAGCATGCACAGCAAACGGGCGCGGTTGGGTTCACAAGCCATGGTTTCCTCCGCGGGCGAGAGCTCCTCAGCGACAACACAACACACGAACCGGCACCGGACAGCAGATTCACCCAGTCACACGAGGTTCCGCTCAGTTCCGAACACAACCCGAGACGGCTCGTGCCTTGTTCGAGTGAATCGTGACAGAGGGAGGGGTGAAAATCACCGAGCCGCGTTTTGCAGACGGAGTTCAAACTTTGCACCCGGACCGGCAAAGTTTCCACACGAACCAAGACAGATGCTCGTAACCACGCCCACTGAGTCACACGTCATTGGCCAGCTGTTAGGGACCGAGAGTAAATTACAATGTAGAAAAAAACGTGTGTTAACAGTTTCATCTCATCTCATTATCTCTAGCCGCTTTATCCTGTTCTACAGGGTCGCAGGCAAGCTGGAGCCTATCCCAGCTGACTACGGGTGAAAGGCGGGGTACACCCTGGACAAGTCGCCAGGTCATCACAGGGCTGACACATAGACACAGACAACTATTCACACTCACATTCACACCTACGGTCAATTTAGAGTCACCAGTTAACCTAACCTGCATGTCTTTGGACTGTGGGGGAAACCGGAGCACCCGGAGGAAACCCACGCGGACACGGGGAGAACATGCAAACTCCACACAGAAAGGCCCTCGCCGGCCCCGGGGCTCGAACCCAGGACCTTCTTGCTGTGAGGCGACAGCGCTAACCACTACACCACCGTGCCGCCCCGTGTTAACAGTTTAAAAACGTTAATTATTTACATCAGTGACTGTTTAAAAAAAAAAAAAGGACAGCATGGCTCTATGCATTGCCAGGCGGCACAGTGGTGTAGTGGTTAGCACTGTTGCCTCACAGCAAGAAGGTCCGGGTTCGAGCCCAGCAGCCGGCGAGGGCCTTTCTGTGCGGAGTTTGCATGTTCTCCCCGTGTCCGCGTGGGTTTCCTCCGGGTGCTCCGGTTTCCCCCACAGTCCAAAGACATGCAGGTTAGGTTAACTGGTGACTCTAAAGTGACCGTAGATGTGAATGGGAATGTGAGTGTGAATGGTTGTTTGTGTCTATGTGTCAGCCCTGCGATAACCTGGTGAATTGTTGCCTTTCGCCCATAGTCAGCTGGGATAGGCTCCACCATACCTGCGACCCTGTAAGACAGGATAAGCGGCTACAGATAATGGATGAAACTTCTGTTCTATAGAATTGAAGCCAAAATTCCTCCACCATGTTGTCAAATTTAGAACTAGAGCCAAGTCAAGTTTATTTGTATAGCACTTTTATCAGTAAGCATTGTTACAAAGCAGCTTTACAGAATTTGAATGGCTTAAAACGAGCTAATTTTATCCCTGATCTATCCCCAATGAGCAAGCCTGGGGCAACAGTGGCAAGAAAAAACTCCCTCAGACAACATGAGGAAGAAACCTCAAGAGGAACCAGACTCAAAAGGGAACCCATCCTCATTTGGGCAACAACAGACAACATGACTATAACATTAACAGTTTTAACATGAAGTCAGTTTCGTTGATGTTATAAACTCTTCATTGATGGAAATTTGAGTGCAAAACTGTTCATGACAACTGCAGTCCGAAAGTTAGCAAGTCAACTGTAGCCATAAAGCATTACTGTAAGAGTCCAGAGCGTCCTCCAAGTGTGACTTTCAACTGTCCATATGGGGCCGTCCTCTACAGTAGTGATGTGATGAGAATCCGACCAGACATAGGGCATCAGGATGGATCAATGTCACCTGAATAAATAGGAACAGTATAGCCAGCGCCACAACAGAAAAGGATACATCTTCAGAAGAAAATGGATTGGAATCAAATAGCTGCAATAACAGAACAAAATCTCATAGGAAATCAATGCACCCTACCATCTTGCGACTACTGTTCACTCCCATTGTTCATTGTGCAATGCCATCCGTTCATGATGCATCCTTGATTACACTCAAAATTGGTGAAAACATGGGCCGGTTCAAAGCTGGCACCAACGTTCAAAGAATCCTGAATGGAACCAGTTCAAGAACCTAATAATAATAATAATAATAATAATGCATTTTATTTATGCATTATGCAAGGTCACTGTACAAAGACAATAATAAAAGCAATCAATAAAATGAAAAACATAATCAAAATAGTACAAAACATAATAAAATAGAAATAAAGTGCAATGGTGGGGTCATTCCAGTCCCAGATTAAAGGGAATATGCTTGTCGGAAAAGGTGGGTTTTGAGGCGAGATTTGAAGGAGATGATGGAATCAGAGTGTTGTATGTCCTGTGGCAGGGAGTTCCAGAGGCGGGGAGCCGAGCGGCTGAAGGCTCTCAACCCCATGGTGGACAATTAAGCGAGCAGGTGGGAGGGTGAGTTGGATGGAGGAGGAGGACCTGAGAGTACGGCTGGGTATGTTATGGCCCTTTTCCACTACCCTTTTTCAGCTCACTTCAGCTCGCTTCAGCTCACTTCAGCCCGACACGGCTCGCGTTTCGACTACCAAAAACCAGCACGACTCAGCTCGTTTCAGCCCTGCTTAGCCCCTAAAACTCGCACCGTTTTGGAGTGGGGCTGAAGCGAGCCAAGCCGTGCCGACTGAGGTTGGGGGCGTGAGCAGACACTCCCCTGTGCACTGATTGGTGAGGAGGAGTGTCCTCACATGCCCACACACGCCCCGCGAGCGCGCTGGGATCTGTAAACACCGCAAACCCGGAAGAAGAATAATTATGAATTACGAGAATTTCTGAAGCCTTATGCGCCTCGCCTCATCTATACGCTCTTGCCAGTATCTGTCCGCGTTGTCGGTGACAACAAGCCACAGCACCGAGACCAGCAACACTAACGACTCCATGTCCTCCATGTTTATTGTTTACTATTCGGGTCGTGAGACTACCGCTGAAAAGATCACTGAATCAGTGACATACACAGCATCGTGGACGAGTTCGCGGAGCGCAAGGCTCGCCGTATGCCCTTCAAATAATGCGCGCAGTAGGCTATTGATGTTTTATTATGAGCCATGTACAGTATGTCGCCTAATGTTTTTTTTTGTTTCTGAGTTACATGTTCGTTTGAAGGACTTAATGTACAAAATAACATAGTTGCACCCCGGAGTGTTGAAATTGGTAAACACAGTGCATTCAGTGAGGTTTGCACCGCCCTCCTTTTATTTCTGACTCTTCCTGTCAGCGTTGCAACCTCTGAGCGCTCATTCGTATGCCCTTCAAATAATGTGCGCAGTATAGGCTATTGATGTTTTATTATGAGCCATGTACAGTATCCTAATGTTTTTTGTTTCTGAGTTACATGTTCGTTTGAAGGACTTGATGTACTAAATAACATAGTTGCACCCGGTAGTGTTGAAATTGGTAAACACCGCAGCTGCGGACATTTTGTAGCCTAAAATGATGTTATGATAAGCTTTAATAAAGGGCCCGGTCATTTGCCCCGCCCCCGGCCCGGCTCTGACTTGTTCCGCCACTGTCACTGATGTCACTGTTTGCGCTGCTTAACGGCATCACATGACGTCCACCCACTTTCGCTAACTCCACCCAATGTGTCCACCCACTTCCAGCCAGCACGGTTCAGCGCGGTTGTAGTCGAAATGCAACTCCAACAGCCCCGCTCAGCTCGACTCAGCTCGACTCGGCACGGCACGGCTCAGCCGCGTTTGTAGTGGAAAAGCGGCAATAGTGTGGAGGAGCTCAGTAAGGTACTGGGGGGTGAGGGTGTTGATGGCCTTAAAGGTAAAATGTAGGATTTTATAGATGATGCGAAATTTGATAGGAAGCCAATGGATTCTGGAAATAATTCTGGCGGCAGAGTTTTGAACCAATTGCAGTTTATGGATGGACTTGTCAGGTAAACCAAAAAGAAGGGAGTTACAATAGTCAAGACGGGATGTAACCAGGGTGTGAACCAGGATAGCGGTACTGTTGGGTGTGAGGGACGGACGCAGGCATGAGATATTACGTAGATGGAAGTAAGCTGACCGAGTGACATTATTTAGGTGGGACTGGAATGATAGAGTGCTATCAAGGATGACATTATTAAGAACCTTGTTGGTACAAAAGGGGTGTATGTGAAAGTGCCCAACAATATTGTAATTTTTCACCAGTATAGGAATTTATACACAGTCCCTAAACCCGACAGTCAGAATGAAACCAGAATCGGTTCTGTTTTGCTCTCAGTCGCTTTAACGCGCCTGTATTTATGCAAGTGGCACCAAGAAAAAGCAAAACACAGAGCGTGTGCACAGCTTAAAGATACATGGTATGAGTTTAAATTAAAAAAAAAAAAATGCAACTGGTCGAGACCGTTAACAGAAGTGACTGCTTTCTTGGACAGATGTGTTTTAAAACACGTTAATGTAATGGATCCCATCTGAAAGACTCATCGGTCCACACAATCATTTTCCATCATTCAGCGACTCTCCAAAAACTGCGACTTGTTGCGTATTTTCGGGGAAGGAAGAAAAGAGAAATCAAAACAGAGATATAAAGCAAAGAACATTCAAGAGCTGTGACAATGTGGTGAAACGTGTTTATAACGTGGCCCTTTCGTAAGATGGGTGAGAGCAGGGAGATTTGGGACAGTTTGTACTGTATTCCCAGGCAGAGCATTTTTTAACATAGTTACTGAGTGGCCAGATTTGGTCTCCTAGTCAATGCCAAACCAGCTTCACTGGGAGACCAAATTTTAAACCAAGTTATGTCTTATCATTTGGTTTAATCAGTTGCAATTAATTAACCAAGTACCATGTAAGTATACATTTAACAAGGAAAACGAAGATCTATGTTATAAGATATACACACAAGATCATGTTGGTTAAGAAAAACAAAACTAAAATTTGGTTACTGAGATGGCTGATGTCAGAATCCGATGTCATTACTGTGTAACTCTGAGTGTCTTTGACATAACATTTGTGCTTGGTAATTGCTCTTGATAGCTTTGTAGTCACTGTAGTGTGTTTGTCTGTATGGTGATTGGTGAACCACTTTGCATCACAGAATATGCCGCAGCGGTGCAGCTGCATGGACTCTGGGGCCTGTGATTGTATTGCCCAGACCAGTTGGTCTCCTAGTGGAAAATCCTTAAAAATGCTCTGTTCCCAGGGGCACCGCTAAAATTTTGGGCCCTATGAAAGTAATATTGCGATATAATATTTGTCACATTTTTCAAGTTCTGCTGCAGGAAACCAACCCTTCCTCTTTCCACTGACCTCAGCAGCCCATGGCATAAGCCCACCGGACCTTTGGTCCAAGTGAGCTAAAAATTAAAATTTTGCACATTTCTTAGTATCAAAAGGCACATATACATTACTTACTCAACACATATACCAACTTTCAAGACTGTACCACTCATAGTTTTCAAGTTCTGCTCTGGAAACAAAACCTACCCCTAAGACTAACCTGAGAGACTACAGTGGTGCTTGAAAGTTTGTGAACCCTTTAGAGTTTTCTACATTTCTGCATAAATATGACCTAAAACATCATCAGATTTTCACACAAGTCCTAAAAGTAGATAAAGAGAACCCAGTTAAACAAATAAGACAAAAATATTATTCTTGGTCATTTATTTATTGAGGAAAATGATCCAATATTACATATCTGTGAGTGGCAAAAGTATGTGAACCTTTGCTTTCAGTATCTGGTGTGAGCCCCTTGTGCAGCAATAACTGCAACTAAACATTCCGGTAACTGTTGATCAGTCCTGCACACCGGCTTGGAGGAATTTTAGCCCATTCCTCTGTACATAACAGCTTCAACTCTGGGATGTTGGTGGGTTTCCTCACATGAACTGCTCGCTTCAGGTCCTTCCACACCATTTCGATTGGATTAAGGTCAGGACTTTGACTTGGCCATTCCAAAACCTTAACTTTATTCTTCTTTAACCATGTCTGTGAAGATTCTCAGTCATCCAGGTACATAGTAATCTGTGATTGGTAGAAGAGAGCAACTGGCCTTGCTTGAAGATTCTTGAAAACGTTTCACCTCTCATCTGAAAGGCTTCCTCAGTTCTGTCTGACTAATAGGGAGTATCAGGTATTTATCCTTTCATGGATCATCATAGAATCAGAATCAGAATTCTGATGGCTGCATTGTAGGTGGCCGATAAAAGACGTCCCAGACACCCACCTCTTTTCAGTGATGGCCGTTCTAGGTTGACAAAAATGAACGATCCTCTCTGGCCATTCCAAAACATTAACTTTATTCTTCTTTAACCATTCTTTGGTAGAACGACTTGTGTGCTTAGGGTTGTTGTCTTGCTGCATGACCCACCTTCTCTTGAGATTCAGTTCATGGACAAATGTCCTGACATTTTCCTTTAGGATTCATTGGTATAATTCAAAATTCATTGTTCCATCAATGATGGCAAGCTATCCTGGCCCAGATGCAGCAAAATAGGCCCAAACCATGATATTAACACCACCATGTTTCACAGATGGGATAAGGTTCTTATGCTGAAATGCAGTGTTTTCCTTTCTCCAAACATAATGCTTCTCATTTAAACCAAAAAATTCTATTTTGGTCTCATCCGTCCACAAAATATTTTTCCAATAGCCTTCAAGCTTGTCCACGTAATGTTTAGCAAACTACAGACAAGCAGCAATGTTCTTTTTGGATTGCAATGGCTTTCTCCTTGCAACCCTGCCATGCACACCATTGTTGTTCAATGTTCTCCTGATGGTGGACTCATGAACATTAACATTAGCCAATGTGAGAGAGGCCTTCAGTTGCTTAGAAGTTACCCTGGGGTCCTTTGTGACCTTGCCAAATATTACACACCTTGCTCTTGGAGGGATCTTTGTTGGTCGACCACTCCTGGGGAGGGTAACAATGGTCTTGAATTTCCTCCATTTGTACACAATCTGTCTGACTGTGAATTGGTGGAGTTCAAACTCTTTAGAGATGGTTTTGTAACCTTTTCCAGCCTGATGAGCATCAACAATGCTTTTTCTGAGGTCCTCAGAAATCTCCTTTGTTCATGCCATGATACACTTCCATAAACATGTGTTGTGAAGATCAGACTTTGATAGATCCCTGTTCTTTAAATAAAACAGGGTGCCCACTCACACCTGATTGTCATCCCATTGATTGAAAACACCTGACTCTAATATAGGACTTGTGTGAAAATCTGATGATGTTTTAGGTCATATTTATGCAGAAATATAGAAAATTCTAAAGGGTTCACAAACTTTCAAGCACCACTGTAAGTCTGAAATTGTTTCCGTGGAAACATGAAAAATTAAAATTTCTCAAAATTCTTTGTATGAAAAGGCACATCTACATCACCTTGTTAACATGTATACCAAGTTTCAAATCCGTATCATGTATAGTTTTGGATATATGCTCTGGAAACGAACATGGCTCTTAGAAACTCAGTCAAAATCTATTTTCTATGTAAAAATTTGAAAACATTTTTTTTTTCAAAAATCCAAAATAGTAAAAGGCACCAGTTCACATGTTGCTTGATATGTATACAAAGTTTCATGAAGATATCTTCAGTAGCTTTAAAGATATGGCCCAGAAACGCAAATGTGATTGGATGGACGGACAGACGGAACCCGTTTCTATATCCCCGCCAAACTTTGTTTGGTCAGGCGATAAAAACTAATGTTGTGGAAAGAGGGTACACTAAATACTCTTACTAGAAATTTCCATGTTAAAGAGTTTAAGGAATCATTTCTTTGAGAGTATTATAATTTTTCATGTGCTTTTACAAAATATTTTGTGGTCCTTTGCTAAACCTACATTGTCAAACTTGCAAATCTTATTTAATTATGTTCAGCGCCGCTGAGGGTCCAGCTGCTAAATATAATTTCATTCCAAACTTGAAATATGATGAGAATTTGATCAAGACAATTCTAACAAGCAGTGTTTTAAGTCAAATATCAAAGGAAATTAAAACTCATGCTGGATTTAATCTTTATAGTCTTAATTCATGAACCAGAATAAACTTAGTGTTAGTGTCAGCCAGTGACTGATGAAAGCCTCAGAAAACGTAATGCAATTTTGAATGCTGATGAATTGCTCAATTTGCCTGATCCAAACCCAAATCTGTCTACTTCCTTTTTTTTTAAGCAAACTTGAGTATGACTGTCAGTTTTGAAAAGGGGAAGCTTCTTCACTATCACTTTAGAGTGGCTTAGACAATAGTCTGATTTTCCTAATAATTATTGATTTGTTCTTTTCTTGAACTTTGTTGCAATCTAGGCCACATTAAACATAGAATATTAGGTGATTTTATCTTGATTTCTCATAACTACAACCTGTGCTGGGCGGCACGGTGGTGACAGACAACCTGCCATCCTGTGTCTGTGTCTATGGTTAGCGCTGTCGCCTCACAGCAAGAAGGTCCTGGGTTCGAGCCCCGGGGCCGGCGAGGGCCTTTCTGTGTGGAGTTTGCATGTTCTCCCCGTGTCCGCGTGGGTTTCCTCCGGGTGCTCCGGTTTCCCCCACAGTCCAAAGACATGCAGGTTAGGTTAACTGGTGACTCTAAATTGACTGTAGGTGTGAATGTGAGTGTGAATGGTTGTCTGTGTCTATGTGTCAGCCCTGTGATGACCTGGCGACTTGTCCAGGGTGTACCCCGCCTTTCGCCCGTAGTCAGCTGGGATAGGCTCCAGCTTGCCTGCGACCCTGTAGAAGGATGAAGCGGCTAGAGATAATGAGATGAGATGAGATGAGATGAGATGAGACAACCTGTGCTTTCAATGAGGGTGTGTCGACTTTATATTCAGTGTATGCCATCCTTATGTTAACCATTAAAATAGCATTCTTTTAAACTTTATATGAGAAATATATGACAAAACCGGGCAGCACGGTGGTGTAGTGGTTAGCGCTGTCGCCTCACAGCAAGAAGGTCCGGGTTCGAGCCCCGTGGCCGGCGAGGGCCTTTCTGTGCGGAGTTTGCATGTTCTCCCCGTGTCCGCGTGGGTTTCCTCCGGGTGCTCCGGTTTCCCCCACAGTCCAAAGACATGCAGGTTAGGCTAACTGGTGACTCTAAATTGACCGTAGGTGTGAATGTGAGTGTGAATGGTTGTCTGTGTCTATGTGTCAGCCCTGTGATGACCTGGCGACTTGTCCGGGGTGTACTCCGCCTTTCGCCCGTAGTCAGCTGGGATAGGCTCCAGCTTGCCTGCGACCCTGTAGAAGGATAAAGCGGCTAGAGATAATGAGATGAGATGAGATGAGATGAGATGAGACAACCTGTGCTTTCAATGAGGGTGTGTCGACTTTATATTCAGTGTATGCCATCCTTATGTTAACCATTAAAATATAGCATTCTTTTAAACTTTATATGAGAAATATATGACAAAACCGGGCAGCACGGTGGTGTAGTGGTTAGCGCTGTCGCCTCACAGCAAGAAGGTCCGGGTTCGAGCCCCGTGGCCGGCGAGGGCCTTTCTGTGCGGAGTTTGCATGTTCTCCCCGTGTCCGCGTGGGTTTCCTCCGGGTGCTCCGGTTTCCCCCACAGTCCAAAGACATGCAGGTTAGGCTAACTGGTGACTCTAAATTGACCGTAGGTGTGAATGTGAGTGTGAATGGTTGTCTGTGTCTATGTGTCAGCCCTGTGATGACCTGGCGACTTGTCCGGGGTGTACTCCGCCTTTCGCCCGTAGTCAGCTGGGATAGGCTCCAGCTTGCCTGCGACCCTGTAGAAGGATAAAGCGGCTAGAGATAATGAGATGAGATGAGATGAGATGAGATGAGACAACCTGTGCTTTCAATGAGGGTGTGTCGACTTTATATTCAGTGTATGCCATCCTTATGTTAACCATTAAAATATAGCATTCTTTTAAACTTTATATGAGAAATATATGACAAAACCGGGCAGCACGGTGGTGTAGTGGTTAGCGCTGTCGCCTCACAGCAAGAAGGTCCGGGTTCGAGCCCCGTGGCCGGCGAGGGCCTTTCTGTGCGGAGTTTGCATGTTCTCCCCGTGTCCGCGTGGGTTTCCTCCGGGTGCTCCGGTTTCCCCCACAGTCCAAAGACATGCAGGTTAGGCTAACTGGTGACTCTAAATTGACCGTAGGTGTGAATGTGAGTGTGAATGGTTGTCTGTGTCTATGTGTCAGCCCTGTGATGACCTGGCGACTTGTCCGGGGTGTACTCCGCCTTTCGCCCGTAGTCAGCTGGGATAGGCTCCAGCTTGCCTGCGACCCTGTAGAAGGATAAAGCGGCTAGAGATAATGAGATGAGATGAGATGAGATGAGACAACCTGTGCTTTCAATGAGGGTGTGTCGACTTTATATTCAGTGTATGCCATCCTTATGTTAACCATTAAAATATAGCATTCTTTTAAACTTTATATGAGAAATATATGACAAAACCGGGCAGCACGGTGGTGTAGTGGTTAGCGCTGTCGCCTCACAGCAAGAAGGTCCGGGTTCGAGCCCCGTGGCCGGCGAGGGCCTTTCTGTGCGGAGTTTGCATGTTCTCCCCGTGTCCGCGTGGGTTTCCTCCGGGTGCTCCGGTTTCCCCCACAGTCCAAAGACATGCAGGTTAGGTTAACTGGTGACTCTAAATTGACCGTAGGTGTGAATGTGAGTGTGAATGGTTGTCTGTGTCTATGTGTCAGCCCTGTGATGACCTGGCGACTTGTCCGGGGTGTACTCCGCCTTTCGCCCGTAGTCAGCTGGGATAGGCTCCAGCTTGCCTGCGACCCTGTAGAAGGATAAAGCGGCTAGAGATAATGAGATGACAAAACCTTTTTTTTTTTTACACCTTGAGAAATATTATCCTTTACAATCATATGTACAGACTTTTGTGCATGAAAGTCCCAGAAGATCAGAAGTTTCAGAAATATTCAAAACACCCTGTCTGAGTACAAATTACCATGGCACCATCAACATCACTGAGATCCCATTTCCATTTGAGTTGATGTTAACTCAAGCTTTTGGCCTGTATCTGCACAATTTTGTGCATGAACTGCTACCACATGACTGGCTGTTTGGATGAATGTGTAGGTGCTGCTGACTGTCAGGATTCCTATTACTGCAGCTGAGAACAACAACAACAAGAACAACAATAATAAAGAAATGCACAAAATTTAATTGAGTATTTTGAGAAGTCCCCTTATGGAGTGCTGCCATCAACTTATGACAAAACTTTTTTTAATTGAGAATATCTTTTCTAAGCATGTAAATCATCCATCTAGTACAGTTCCAGAGACTGGGAAAATCTTGTAGCTCTTTCCCTACCATAAAAATATCAATGGCATTATGATTATATTTATGAATGATATTAAAATACACTTTAAATACACTTACACTTGGGGTCAGAAGATTGCATACACTCATCATGGACATGAATGTCATGGCAATATTGGCCTATCATGAGTCATGATCAGTAACAGGAACTTAAGACACATTGGCTTGGCAAGTTCTAACATTTTGGTACTCTCAGCACTGCTGAATTAATCATCTAAGTGGGTGTGTGTATATCTTTGACCCTATCTTGATTTCAGAAAACCAAAAATAAATTAAAAGTGTATAATTAACTGAATGTTCAATATACTGCCATGACATTCATGTCCATGATGAGTGTATGTAAACATTTGACCACAACTGTATATCAGGAAAAACAGAAGATTTATGGACAGTTATTACTGAACAGCCATGTTTAAGTCACAATAACATATCCAACATGAATATATCAAAAATGTTTCAGCTGGTGTGTTCTAGATTAAATTCCTTACAACTACAATATACAATAGAAAGAGAATGTGTGTATCTGCTTTAAAAGGGCATGTTGCATATATTCTCATCACCCACGTGCAATGAACCGGTGCTACAGGTGCTCTAGCCCCTGCCCCTTTTCTGTTTGCTGTCCAAAGTGCCCTTTTCATAGGGACTGTTTTGTTGTTGTTGTTGTTGTTTTAATATTTGTAAAAGATAAGTTAGCTCCAACATCAATATTCTCTACAATTTGACAATAATATATGAAATTATAGATTTATAAAATAACGTTTTTCTATGTAAATGCGGGCATCAATCCGTGGCGTCATGCATTCAGTGAACCTCCGTGCAGAAAGCGCATGCAGGCGGTTGACAGTGGGAGACAGTGCGAGGAACGGCATGGTAAGGTCACACTGAAAGTCTCTTTTCATTTCTTATCTGAACATGCAATATTGTGCAGCTTAGAACACAACAGTAAATGCATAGGGTTGTTTATCATTTAATGAAGCCGCCTAGGCTATATTTAAACCGTTTGCTCCATCCATTTAATTAACGTGGCAGATTCGGAAACTTTAGTTTGAACGACGGCGTTAATAACATATTCTAGCAGCTTCGAAAACTTAAGGCTGAATGACAACGTCCACAACATATTCTATCAAGACACACAGAATGTTCAGTTGCAATTGAAATTTAGTTTTGAATAAAGTTAACTTGTGTGAAAAATTTGTTCCAAGTGCCCTTTTTTGAATGTTGAGCCCCTGCCCCTCCAAAGGTCTTTGCACGGCCCTGATTCTCATCAGGAATATAAAAATGTATCATTGAATCAGTCATTAAATAGTGAAGCGAATGGCCAATTTAAGGACAAGCTGAGCATTTTGGAAACCACATTTAACCATTGCAAATTAATTTCATAGTACCCACTAACAGTAGCTGCTGTTCATGAGACATATTGTGATATTTAATGTGCATGATATTACTGTAAAGGCTTCACTAGCCCTTAGGAGGCTGGCAGGACAGGTAATATGTTTTTGCACCATTTCACATACAAACTTAGTCTGATTTGGAAGGATAGCGCTCTTCAAAGTGTTTTCATTTCAGGCAGATTTGAAAGAACATCATGTGTCCTTCTTCGATAAGGCAGGTCTTACTTATCCTTCACCCACATGCACATGTAGCCGCCTCCCAAATACAAATACTTAGTAACAATGTTATGCTTGATAAATCTCAATATGTTGTATAATTGATTGTAATATGTCCCTGATGTGGGTGGAGTACAGAAGCACAGCAGGTGGGAGCTGATGGTCACACACACTTTATTTTTACTCTTTCTGTTACTTTTCAGCATCATTCACTCACTCGCTGCTCATGCACAGACACACGTGTTCTGGTCAGGAGAGCTCCCTTCTCTTCATTCTCTCCCTCCTTTTCAAACCTCCACTGTCACTGCAACACACACACACACAGCATTAATTGATAAAAGGCGCCCCCCCCCCCCATGGGACAGGAAGTCCACCATCACCCTCTCCGCCCCTGGCCTGTGGACCACCTCGAATTTAAATGGCTGGAAGGTGAGATACCAATGGGTGATCCATGCATTGGCATCCTTCATGTGGTGGAGCCACTGGAGAGGCGCATGGTCCGACCTGAAGGTGAAAGGGCGCCCTGGCAGGTAGTATCAGAAGGTGAGGACCACCCACTTGATGGCCAGGTACTCCTTTTCTATTGTGCTGTACTTACTTTCCCACATTGAGAGCTTGCAGCTGATGTACAGCACGGGACGTTCCTCACCCTCCACCTCCTGGGACAAAACCGCCCCCAGCCCTCTGTCCGATGCATCCATCTGCAAAATAAAAGGGAGAAAGAAGTCAGTGGAGTGTAAAAGTGGCCCCCCATACAGTGCAGCTTTTAAGTCAAGTGAAGTTAAGTTTATTTTTATAGCGTGTTTAACAAAAGACATTGTCGCAAAGCAGCTTTACAGAATTTGAATGACTTTAAACATGAGCTAATTTTATCCCTAATCTATCCCCAATGAGCAAGCCTGTGGCGATGGTGGCAAGGAAAAACTCCCTCAGACGACATGAGGAAGAAACCTCGAGAGTAACCAGACTCAAAAGGGAACCCATCCTCATTTGGGTGATAACAGATAACATGATTATAACATTTTTAACAGTTTTAACATGAAGTCAGTTTCGTTGATGTTATAAACTCTTCATTGATGGAAACTTGAGTGCAAAACTGTTCATGACAACTGCAGTCCTAAAGTTAGCCAATCAACTGTAGTCCTCAGCCATAAAAGCATGACTGTAATTATCCAGAGCATCTTCCAAGTGTGACTTTCAACTATCCATATGGGGCTGTCCTCCACAGGAACAATGTGATGAGACTCCAGCCAGAACTCCAGCTTTTACCTGGGTGAAAGCCTGTTGGCACTGCTCTGTCCACTGGACTGGATCTGGTGCTCCCTTTTTAGTGAGATCAGTCAGCAGGCTGGTGATGTCTGAATAATTAGGTATGAATCTATGATAGTAGCCAGCCAGCCCCAGGAACTGTCTCACCCCCTTTTTGATCTTGGGCCTCGGGCAGGCCACAATCGCTGCAGTCTTGTCAATTTGGGGTTGCACCTGTCCGTGACCCAAATGGAAACCCAGATACCGTACTTCCACCCACCCAATTGCACACTTTTTCAGGTTAGCCGTGAGCCTCGCACGCCTCCGCGACTCTAGGATGGCCCTAAGGTGTTCCAGGTGCTGTGGCCAATCATTGCTGTATATAATAATGTTATCGAGATACACTGCCGCATACGTGGTGTGGGGAAGGAGGATCTTGTCCCTGAGCCGCTGGAACATAGCGGGAGCCCCAAATAACTCAAAAGGAAGCGTGACAAACTGGTGTAATCTAAACGGTGTGGAAAAGGCCATTTTCTCTCAGGATAGAGGAGTCAAGGAGATCTGCCAATATCCCTTCGTTAGATCCAGTGTCGAATAAAAGTGAGCAGCACCTAACCAATCGAGCAACTCATCATTGCGAGGCATTGGGTATGCATCAAATTTAGACACTGCATTGACCTTTCTATAGTCTGCACATCGGTCTTGAGTACCAGGACCACCAGGCTGCTCCAGTCACTGTGTGACTCCTCGATTATGCTTCGATTATAGTTCATCCCGAACCACCTTTTTTTGTGTTCAGGTAAGCAGTAAGGGCAGCTACGCAACCACCACCTCCGGGTGTGTCTCAATGCGGTGTTCTATGAGGTGGGTGTGGCCAGGAAGGGGCAAGAAAACATCGGAAAACTCTTTTTGGAACTTGGCCACCTTTGTGAGTTGGGCCAGTGAGAGGTGGTCTCCACAAGGGACCAGAGTGGTTTGGATTGTTGGTTTGGTTGTTTTTACCTCCAGCCCCAGCTCTACCTTCTCCAGAACTACAGACACCAACACCACAGGGACCCCCTCGTTCCAACGTTTTAAGAGGTTGAGGTGGTATATTTGTAGTGCCCCACCCCTATCTGTTTGCTTTACCTCATAGTCGATGTCCCCGATTTGCTGTGTGACCTCAAAGGGCCCTTGCCACTTGGCCACTAATTTGGAGTGCGACGTGGGAAATAACATGAGTACTTTGTCTCCTGGAGTGAACTCCATAAGGCACATGCCCCTGTCATACAGCCGGGTTTGACATTCTTGTTCCTGCTGTAAATTCTCCTGGGTTAAGTGCGTGAGGGTGTGGAGCTTTGCGTGCAGGTCGAGAACATATTGAATTTCGTTCTTGCTAGTTGAAGGTTCCTCCTCCCGATTTTCCCGCAGCACGTCCAAGATGCTGCGCAACTTTTGCCCATATAATAATTCAAATGGGGAAAACCTTGTGGAGGTTTGTGGGACCTCTCATACTGCGAATAGCAGAGGCTCAAGCCATTTATCCCAATTACGTGCATCCACACTTACAAATTTCCAAATTAAATTTTTGAGTGTCTGATTAAATCGCTCTACTAAACTGTTCGTTTGTGTATTATAAACACTGGTGTGGACAGATTTAATTCCCAATAACTCATACAGCTCGTGAAGTGTGCATGACATAAATGTAGTGCCTTGGTCCATCAGGATTTCTTTCGGAATCCCGACCCGGGAGATAATATGGAAGAGCGCTTTCACAACACTGCGTGCGGAGATATTACAGAGAGGCACTGCTTCCGGATATTGCATTGCATAGTCCACCAGAACTAAAATAAAGCAATATCCTCATGTTGATCGATCTAATGGCCTGACGAGATCCATGCCAATTCTCTCAAAGGGGGTCTCGATTAGAGGGAGCGGGTGCAAAGACGCTTTTGGAGTTGCCGTAGGATTTACTAATTGGCATTCGTGGCACATCGCACACCACCGACGAATGTCCCCGCGAATCTCTGGCCAATAGAACCAGGCCATTATTCAGGCTAGTGTTTTATCCTGTCCTAGGTGTCCGGCCATGGGATTAAAGTGAGCCGCATGGAACACGAGTTCCCTACAGCTTTTAGGGATTAACAACTGTGTTATCTGTTCACTGGTTTGAGTGTCCTGCATCATTCGATATAGCATATCCTTAATAATAGTGAAATACGTGAAGGACGGTGTTGCATATGGCTGGAGAGTTTGACCATCGACTACTCTCATTTGGTCAAACGCATTATGCAGTCTTGTCTCGTGACTGCTCTAACGGGAAATCCTCGAGGGAATCCCTGAGAGAGGGAGGAGGGGCGCACTGCTCCTCACTCCTTGCATCGCCCTGATGTGATGCTGACGTAGATGGCTCTGTGACAGCTTCCCCAGTCAATGCCACACCAGGGTCCCCCTGTGACGTATGATTGCAGGGCCCATCCCCTACTATGTGATCCATTAAGTTTCTGAATCCTGGCCAATCAGTCCCAAAATCAGCAGGTGGGTGAGACGAGGATTAACCGCCATCTTTATTCTGTGCTTTTGTCCCCGAAATAGAATATAGACAGGCACTAGAGGATCTTTTTTCTTCTTCTTCTTTTGGCTGCTCCCGATCAGGGGCCGCCACAGCGGATCTTTCGTCTCCATTGCTCCCTGTCTTCCGCATCTTTCTCTACCACACCTGCCACTTTCATGTCCTCTCTCACCACATCCATGTATCTCCTCTTTGGCCTTCCTCGTTTTCATGTGCCTGGCAGCTCCATCCTCAACATTCCCCTTCCAACATGCTCTGCATCTCTTCTCAGGATGTGCCCATACCATCTCAGTTTTATCTCTCTTAGCTTAATTCCCAAGCTCTCCACATGTGCTGTCCCTCTGATGTGCTCATTCCTTATCCTGTCCAACCTTGTCACTCCTATTGTAAACCTTAACATCCTCAACTCCGCCACCTCCAACTTTGCCTCCTGTCTCTTTGTTAAGGGTACTGTCTCCAATCCATACCATACATCAGGGGTGTCAAACCTGATCCATAAAGGGCCGTGTGGCTGCAGGTTTTCATTCCAGCCATGCAGCAGCACCCTGATTTGGCTTATTCAATCAACTGACACACCCACCCTTTAATCAAGGGTGGGTGTGGCTGCAAGTATTTGACTGTGTGAAGACAGTTCAGTTGATTGAATGAGCCAAGTCAGGTGTGCTGCTGCATGGCTGGAATGAAAACCTGCAGCCACAAGGCCCTTTATGGATCAGGTTTGACACCCCTGCCATACATCATAGCTGGTCTCACTACTGTTTTATACATCTTACCTTTTACTTTTGCTGGGACTTTCCTATCACAAATGACTCCTGAAATCCTTCTCCAACTGTTCCACCCTGCCTGCACTCTCTTTCTCACCTCACTATCGCAGCCCCCTTTTCCTGCATAGTTGACCCCAGGTACTTGAATTCACGAACTTTCTTTACATCTACTCCTTGTATCTTCACTCACTCTCATCCCCATTCTCACTGATGCACATGTATTCTGTTTTGCTACTGCTAACCTTCATTCCTCTTCGTTCCAATGCATACCTCCATCTTTCCAAACCCAGCTCAACCTCCTTTCTACTTTCACCACATATCACAATATCATCCACAAACATCATGTTCCATGGTGACTCTTGCCTCACTTCATCCGTCAAGCTATCCATTACTATGGCAAACAAGAAAGGACTCAAAGCAGATCCTTGATGAAGTCCCACCTTCACCTTGAACCATTTAGTCGTTCCAACTGCACACCTCACTGCTGTTTCACTGTTCCCATATATGTCTTGCACCACTCTGATATACTTCTCCTTCATTCCACATTTTGTCATACAATACCATAACTCATCTCTCGGCACTCTATCGTATGCCTTCTCCAGGTCTGCAAACACACAATGTAGCTTTTTCTGGCCTTCCCTGTACTTCTCCATTAACATTCTTAAAGCAAAAATTGCATCCGACGTGCTCTTCCTTGGCATAAACCCATACTGCTGTTCACAGATTGCTACCTCTCTTCTCAATCTCGCCTCCAGTACCCTTTCCCATAACTTCATGGTGTGGCTCATCAATTTTATCCCTCTGTAATTACTGCAGCTCTGTACATCTCCCTTATTCTTGTATATTGGGACTAGTACACTCTTTCTCCATTCATTTGGCATTTTCTCATTCTCTAGGATCTTATTAAACAATCTCGTTAGGAACTCCACAGCCATCTCACCCAAGCAGCTCCAAGCCTCAATCGGGATACCATCTGGTCTGACTGCTTTCCCAGTCTTCATTCTTTTCATGGCTGCCCTCACCTCATCCTTACTAACCAACTCTGCTTCTTGATTTGCTGTCTCCAATGAATCTGACCTTTTCTCTCTTGGATTCTCTACATTTAATAAATCTTCAAAGTACTCTTTCCACCTTCTTAATACACTCTCTTTGTTTGTCAGCACATTTCCATCTTTCATCACTCTTACCTGCTATACATCCCTCGCTTCCCTGTTTCTCTGCCTAGCTAGTCTGTACAGGTCTTTCTCTCCTTCTTTGGTCTCCAGTCTTTTGTGCAACTCCTGGTATGCATCTGCTTTCACCTTCACTACCGCTCTTTTTGCCTTCTGTCTCATCTCTCTGATCATCCCAATTCTTCTTTGCTAGCCTCTTCTCTTTTATAATTTCCTGCACTTCTTTGTTCCACCACCATGTCTGCTTGTCTTCCTTCCTCCTTTCTGATGACCACCCTAGCACCTTCCTTGCTGCCTCTCTTACTAGTATAGCAGTAATATCCCAATCTTCTGGCAGACTTCCATTACCACTCAATGCTCGTCTCATTTCTTCCCTAAACTCCTTCTGATGTTCAACCTCTTTTAGTTTCCACCACTTAATCTTTGGCTCCACTATTTCACACTTCCTCTTTTTCACTTTCAAGCTCATCCTACACACGACCATTCAATGTTGTCTAGCTACACTCTCCCCTGCCATCACTTTACAGTCTCCAATCTCCTTCAGGTTAACCCTTCTGCAGAGTATGTAGTCCACCTGTGTAGATCTTCCTCCACTCTTAAATGTCACCCTGTGCTGCTCTTTCTTCTCGAAGTATGTATTGACTATTGCCAAATTCATCCTCTTTGAAAAATCAACCACCATTTGCCCTTCCACATTTCTCTCTCTTTTACCATATCTGCCCATCATGCCCTCATCTCCTCTGTTTCCCTCACCAACATGTCCATTGAAATCTGCTCCTATCAGCACGCGCTCCGCCTTCGGTATACTTTCTACCACTTCATCCATCTTTTCCCAGAAAGACTCTTTCTCTTCATTCTCACATTATTATTATTATTATTATTATTAGGACTGTTCGGTGCAAAGACCCTATTGTTTTTCAAAGGAAAACAATAGGGTCAAGCACCGTTCGGTGCGAGACCCTATTGTTTATCGAAGGATTATTATTCTTCTGAAGCCCAGGGACTTCATAGCGCCCCTTTTCCATTTCCCATTGAAATGAATGGGTAGAACTTTGGAATGATGATGTCATAAGGCCATTTGGAGTGAAATTACACATGGTCATTTTTAATGTACTCCTCCTAGACGGTTCATCAAATTCATGTCAAACTTGGCAGACATGATGCCAAGATATTGCTGAAGTTGAATTGCTAAGGGATTTTTGATATGTTGTAATATGTTGAAATATTATAACATATACCAAGATATTGCTGAATGTTGAACTTGATATCTTGTAATATGATTCTGATACTCTTTAGCCGTTAAGGGCCTGTCTGGTATAGCGCCACCGACTGGCCAAGGAAAGAATAGGGTTTTGAATATGTGTGTTTTGACACTTGATGAATTTTCACATGCTCCTCCTAGACGGTTCATGAGATTCATGTGAAATTTGTTATACGTGATGCCAAGATGTCGCTGATATTAAATTGAGAAGGGATTTTTGATATCTTGTAATATGTTGAAATGGCCTTATGATTTTAATATCTTGCCACATAAACAGGAAACGTGTCAGAAAGCCACAGTGCATTGACTGTATGGTCGGACACTTCTTACTTCAATAGATATTATGAGTATTATGATAACCTGATGCCCAATGGGCCTGCCTGTTATAGCGCCACCACCTGGCCAAGCAGGAAATGTGCCAGACATTGGCAATGCCTTAACTGATTGTGCTGACACTTCACAAAATATTGTGTATTATGATTGTGATGATATTCACATGTGTAATTCAGATGCCTAGCACAACGCCACCATCTGGCCAAGCAGGAAATGGGGAAAAATGTTCACTTCATTGATGGATTGATCTGAAACTTTACAAAATATTGGATATCATGAGTCTGATGATATATACAATTCTGTGCACACTCATACACACACAGTCATATGCATATTTATGCATACACACATACAGTGGTGCTTGAAAGTTTGTGAACCCTTTAGAATTTTCTATATTTCTGCATAAATATGACCTAAAACATCATCAGATTTTCACACAAGTCCTAAAAGTAGATATAGAGAACCCAGTTAAACAATTGAGACAAAAATATTATACTTGGTCATTTATTTATTGAGGAAAATGATCCAATATTATATATCTGTGAGTGGCAAAAGTATGTGAACCTTTGCTTTCAGTATCTGGTGTGAGCCCCTTGTGCAGCAATAACTGCAACTAAACATTTCCAGTAACTATTGATCAGTCCTGCACACTGGCTTGGAGGAATTTTAGCCCATTCCTCTGTACAGAACAGCTTCAACTCTGAGATGTTGGTGGGTTTCCTCACATGAACTGAGGACCTCAGAAAAAGCATTGTTGATGCTCATCAGGCTGGAAAAGGTTACAAAACCATCTCTAAAGTGTTTGGAATCCACCAATCCACAGTCAGACAGATTGTGTACAAAGGGAGGAAATTCAAGACTGTTGTTACCCTCCCCAGGAATGGTCGACCAACAAAGATCACTCCAAGAGCAAGGCGTGTAATAGTTGGCGAGGTCACAAAGGACCCCAGGGTAACTTCTAAGCAACTGAAGGCCTCTCTCACATTGGCTAATGTTAATGTTCATGAGTCCACCATCAGGAGAACACTGAACAACAATGGTGTGCATGGCAGGGTTGCAAGGAGAAAGCCACTGCTCTCCAAAAAGAACATTGCTACTCGTCTGCAGTTTGCTAAAGATCACGTGGACAAGCCAGAAGGCTATTGGAAAAATGTTTTGTGGACGGATGAGACCAAAATAGAACTGTTTGGTTTAAATGAGAAGTGTTATGTTTGGAGAAAGGAAAACGCTGCATTCCAGCATAAAAAACCTTATCCCATCTGCAAAACATGGTGGTGGTAGTATCATGATTTGGGCCTGTTTTGCTGCATCTGGGCCAGGACGGCTTGCCATCATTGATGGAACAATGAATTCTGAATTTTACCAGCGAATTATCAAGCAAAATGTCAGGACATCTGTCCACGAACTGAATCTCAAGAGAAGGTGGGCCATGCAGCAAGACAACGACCCTAAGCACACAAGTCATTCTACCAAAGAATGGTTAAAGAAGAATAAAGTTAATGTTTTGGAATGGCCAAGTCAAAGTCCTGACCTTAATCCAATCAAAATGTGGAAGGACCTGAAGCGAGCAGTTCATGTGAGGAAACCCACCAACATCCCAGAGCTGAAGCTGTTCTGTATGGAGGAATGGGCTAAAATTCCTCCAAGCCAGTGTGCAGGACTGATCAACAGTTACTGGAAACGTTTAGGTGCAGTTATTGCTGCACAAGGGGCTCACACCAGATAATGAAAGCAAAGGTTCACATACTTTTGCCACTCACAGATATGTAATATTGGATCATTTTCCTCAATAAATAAATGACCAAGTATAATATTTTTGTCTCATTTGTTTAACTGGGTTCTCTTTATCTACTTTTAGGACTTGTGTGAAAATCTGATGATGTTTTAGGTCATATTTATGCAGAAGTATAGAAAACTGTATAGGGTTCACAAACTTTCAAGCACCACTGTACACTCTCTCACAAGTATGCACTCACATGCACATGCAACATCTATGAGCACACTCTGTCTCTTTCACACACACTTTCTCTCTCTCTCTCTCTCTCTCTCTCTCTCTCTCCCTCTGACAAACAGACACACACACACATGCACACACAATAATAGCGGAGCTCCAGCGGAGCACCATACCTCAAAAAAACCCATCAAGTCGATTTTTTGTGGTTTGTCCGTGTACCACCAGTCATACACACCACCTAGTGGTCAGTGTTAGTAATTACCAGTCATACACACCGCCTAGTGGCCAGTGTTAGTAATTACCAGTCATACACACCGCCTAGTGGCCAGTGTTAGTAATTACCAGTCATACACACTGCCTAGTGGCCAGTGTTAGTAATTACCAGTCATACACACCGCCTAGTGGCCAGTGCTAGCCAGTAAAGAAATAAAACAAAAGAGACTGGCTAGGATATAAGAAAATTCTACAACCCAGAAACAGATGGGAGCTCCGCTTTTAGGCAGTGCCTAAATCTATATATTAGTGACCTGCCATCATTGTGCATATTGTTGCAGACATATGAAAACTCTGCATGTACACACACACACACACACACACACACTGCAGACACAGGAAAGCAAAGATGACTTAAGATTACAGTGTGAGATAGAGATAAGGAGGAGAAACATGTATAGTTTTGTACATATATAAATGTACATTTTCACACCACAGAAACACACACACACACACACACACACACACACACACACACACACACACACACACACACAGTCTTTGTCTGTCTATCTCTCATCTGTCAAGCAGTCATGGCATTTGCAACATGCACATCACCTTTGAACATTTGATGAATATATGACATGTGACTGTTTTGTTGGGTGGCGGGATGTCCTGGGTTGCGGAACCACACATGCGAGGGCCCGTCAAGGCCTTTAGCGGCTTTAATTATAATTTTTTTTTTCTGTTGCACTTGGCCTTTTTTGAGGCATTTCCCATGCATGAAAACTCATGAAATTTGATACACACATCAGTCATTGTAGGCGGCACGGTGGTGTAGTGGTTAGCGCTGTCGCCTCACAGCAAGAAGGTCCAGGGTTCGAGCCCCGGGGCCGGCGAGGGCCTTTCTGTGCGGAGTTTGCATGTTCTCCCCGTGTCCGTGTGGGTTTCCTCCGGGTGCTCCAGTTTCCCCCACAGTCCAAAGACATGCAGGTTAGGTTAACTGGTGACTCTAAATTGACCGTAGGTGTGAATGTGAGTGTGAATGGTTGTCTGTGTCTATGTGTCAGCCCTGTGATGACCTGGCGACTTGTCCAGGGTGTACCCCGCCTTTCGCCCGTAGTCAGCTGGGATAGGCTCCAGCTTGCCTGCGACCCTGTAGAAGGATAAAGCGGCTAGAGATAATGAGATGAGATGAGATCAGTCATTGTAACTGCTTCTCAGCCACAGACGTTTGGCCCCAGGCATGGCCCAGGGACTTCATAGCGCCCCCTAATTGAAACAAAACTCTTTAGAACTTATGGCCAGAACCTTACTCAGAACCCTTAGATTAGTACAAAAATGACATGAATCATGATAGTTGTCCTAGCAACCTCATAAGATCTTACTAGAGGAGATGCCTGTCAAGCAAAACATTCAAAACCTTTCAAACTATGGGTTTCATACCATGTATGGTCTTGCCATACTTTGAATTGTATGGCTAGAACAATTCAGCATTATTAGGGCCCGAGCACCATTCGGTGCGAAGACCCTATTGTTTTTCGAAGGATTATTAGGGCCCGAGCACCGTTCGGTGCAAAGACCCTATTGTTTTTCGAAGGATTATTATTAGGGCCGTCCTCCTAGATGGTTCATGAGATTCATGTGAAATTCGTTTTACGTGATGCCAAGATGTTGCTGCTATTAAATTGCAAAGGGATTTTTGATATCTTGTAACATGATTCTGATTCTGATACTCTTTAGCCGTTATGGTATCTTTATTAACAATCACGATCTTACACTTTCTCTAGTCGCGGTGGGGAGAACTCTGAACTCTTTTCATCTCTTTACCAATATAACACACCTGGGCATGTCCTAAACAAAATGTGGTGTCACAACATGAGTTTCAGGCTTGTGACTTGTAACCCACTGTGGTGAAAACAAAACACTACACCTCATTAAACTGCATTACAATCACATATCACATATTGTAACAACTGAGTACATTAAATAAAAGAACATCTCTTAATTATTAGGGCCCACTCTCTCAAGTATGCACTCACATGCACACGCAACATCTATGAACACTCTCTCTTTCACACACACACTTTCTCTCTCTCTCTCTGTAACCCACTGTGGTGAAAACAAAACACTACACCTCATTAAACTGCATTACAATCACATATCACATATTGTAACAACTGAGTACATTAAATAAAAGAATATCTCTTAATTATTAGGGCCCACTCTCTCAAGTATGCACTCACATGCACACGCAACATCTATGAGCACACTCTCTCTCTTTCACACACACACACACACACTTTCTTTCTCTCTCTCTCTCTCTCTCTCTGACAAACAGACACACACACACACATACAATAATAGTGACCTGCCATCATTGTGTATTTTGCTTCAGACATACTGTATGAATGTACATGCAGAGTTTTCATATGTCTGCAGCAAAATGCACAATGATGGCAGGTCACTATTATTGTGTGTGTGTGTGTACATGCAGAGTTCACACACACACACACACACACACACACACACACACACACACACACACACACACACACACACTGCAGACACAGGAAAGCTAAGATGACTTAAGATTACAGCGTGAGATAGAGATAAGGAGGAGACGTGCATCACCTTTGAACATTTGATGAATATATGACATGTGACTGTTTTGTTGGGTGGCGGAATGTCCTGGGTTGCAGAACCACACGTGCGAGGGCCCGTCAAGGCCGCTAGCGGCTTTAATTACTCTTGCTGTTGCTTTTCAGCATCATTCACTCACTCACTCACTGCTCACACACAGACACGCACATGTTCTGGTCAGGAGAGCTCCCTTCTCTTCAATCTTTCCCTCCTTTTCTAACCTCCACAGTCACTGCAACAAACACACACACACAACATTAATTGATAACAGGCGCATTCACTTTGCCACTCACATTCCCTGGCCCTGCCCTCCATTCACAAACTATCGCAAAGCCACACCCCCACTGCCACACTGATTAAACTGCACAGTTATTATTGTCATTTACTAATAATTTAATGATATTGAATGTCAGCAAACCAAACTTTAAAGTTCCTGTGTGTCCAAAACATTCAAAATTTCAGAGTTTATACCATTGTACATTGTACATTTGTATATTGTACATTTAATAAATCAAATTTACCAAAAAGAACAAAAATACACACTTGTAATCTGTTGCCCTTACACCAGAATGTTTTCTATATGTTTTCTATATGTTCTATAATGTTTTTGGTGTTTGAAGTTTGCTTCTTTAGATTTGCATTGGAGCTATGAGGTTAATGTAGTTAACAAAGGAAGTGTTTAGCCTTCAGTTTAGCATTTTGCATACTGCATGTCGAAATCAACTCACACTTGCTTCAATACATCACAGAATCAAATTAAGTAGCATAAAATAAGAATACATCCAAATTCATGAAAAGGTCAAATACTGCCCTTTTGTCACAACTTGTATACAAGTAATACAGAGTAAACTAAACTAGATAGAGACTGTGACTATAGTCACAGTAATTTATGCTAGCTAACCTTTGTCAATTGAAGGTCAAGGTGAAGGTCATTTTGTGTCCTTGAGCTGGATATTTCATGATGTGCTCATGACAATATACAGATATAGTGCAAACCGTAAAGATGATTGTCAAGGTAAAATTTAAAGGGCATTGTCAATCAAGGTCAAGGTCAATCAAAGTCAAGGTCATGGTCAAGGTCATTTTGCGACCTTGAGTTAGATATGTCATGATGAAAGAATGATGTGATGATGACAATATAGAGGTATACTGCAAACCATAAATGTGATTTTCAAGGTCAAATTTACAGGTTATGGTCAATCAAGTTCAAGGTCACATTCAAGGCCAGTTGATGAGCTTCGTATGCACATTTTATTCTCATGAAAGAATGATGGATTAGTTATCATATACAGTCAAATTGTAAGTCTAGTAAGTAGCTATGACATAGTCCTCTGCTCGCTTTACTAGCACAAATTAATAATAAACTCTTTAGATTCCTGTAGCTCAAGATCTGTTAGCAATAGGACTTTCATGTACCATATGTTAATAGACTACTTTTAGGCAAGCAAGAAGCAAAACTTTACAGATTTTGAATATATTAATTACTTTCCAAGATATGGCCGATTTCTGATTTTTTCTTGACAACAGCCATTGTGGACACCTCTAGATCCAGAACAGTAACAGATAGCTATGGTTGCTTAGTGAGCTGCATCTTGGCCCTGAAATGCTGAACAAAATTTTTAAAAAGAGATTGAAAAGATCTTGAAAATTGACTAAGTTATGGCCAATTTTGTAAAATCCAGACTTTCACGGATCATTCTGGTTCAGTGATCCGGATTGGGACCAAACCTTGTATGTCACTTCTGGACCCCATATGGAATCATACCTGAAAGTATGGTGAAGATCCAACATAAACTTCTAGGACTTGATTTTTGGGATTTAGGACTCCATCTTTGGATCCCTATAGTAGGGTTACCACATTTTCAAACCCCAAAACCAGGACCCTTCAGTGTACTGCACATTCATGCATGTGCACATGTACGTGCTGATACCTGCACCATTGGTGTTTTCATAAAGATGGGGAAAATACATACAGCACTGAGCACACCTTGTGACTACACCCTTTAAAACCATCCACAAAAACATAGTGTAGTTGAAAACTCTCTATGGGGAACTCTGCGTGCTAGACAGCTCGAACTGGCGCCACCTCCTGCAAGTCACCAAACATCGTTTAGTTAAGTGTGAGCAGGCAGACTCGTCTACGGACGAATGAAGACCTGATCAAGGTACAAGGTAAGTTGAAAACTATATAAAAACACTATAGTAAACACAAAACACAAGGATTGTACTTATGTAATATAACATATTTATTGATACTTGAATACCTTTCAAAACATAAGTGTGCGTATTTGTAAGTGTGCACAAGCTTTGGCTGACAGCTTTTTTGTTTTTTCAACAAAACAATGAACAAATATTTTAGAATAGCCTATAAATAACTAAAACCTTTTTTTTTTCAATTTTTATATCATAAAAATAACTTTAACTTACATCTTCACAACGCAGTGTCACCAGCTGGTCACAGTGAGTTTTATTGCTGCTCTTGGCTCAATAAGTTTCACAGAATCAACTTAGAAATGGCAACTTTACAAAAATTAAAACATCAAAACACTAAACCATGATTGCACCTTGCTAAAAACAAACCACGAAAGAGCATTTAAAGAAAGATACCTTTAAGAAGAATACCAGACGGTAGGCTCAGCTCCCCTCCTGAGCAGCCTGTTTCAGTTCACTGTCCCTGGAGTTTGCCTCGCTATAGTAGGCCACAAAGGTGCTACGTCCTACTTGTAGCCACCACCTATGTTTGTCCATCTTAATCTTTTATGTTGGCTTTTCCACCGTGCGAGACCGAAAATGTGCACTTGCAGTGTGTGCAGAATGCAGCACTTTCATAGCCAGCTACTTCACGAAGAAACGGGTTAGTCTTCTGAAGGTCTTTAGAAAAGTCTGACTTTCTCTTTGGCATGACAGCAAACCATTACTGACAGATCCTGTCAGACCGAGCCACAAGTGCTGTAGCAACAGCCACTGACTGACTGACACACATGCAGACAAATCAGTGTTGAATTCAGATGCGTGGTGAATTGTTTGTTTTATTATTGGGTTAGGGAATAATGAGTGGGACAGAACATGATAAACATATAGGTTATTGCGTAAAACACATACAATATTATTATTATTATTATTATTATTATTATTATTATTGTTGTTGTTGTTGTTGTTTTAATTGTGGTAAAAATCAGAACAATTTGTTGGTGAATGTTGAAAACCAGGACATTTTAGGGTTGTACAGATATTTGTCAGGACTTGGGACACCCAGCTTGAAACCGGGACAGTCCTGGACAAACCAGGACATCTGGTCACCGTACCCTATAGATCCGGAACAATAAGAGATAGAGAATGATGCTTAGTGAGGAAAAGTTGCACCCTGCTGCCCTGACCAAAATTTTTAAAAATTGATTGAAAAAGTCATGAAAATTGACAGTTATAAGTGATTGAAAAACCCCCCATTCTTCATGGATAATTCCAGATCAGTCATCCGGATCACCATCAAAAGTCATAGCAATGTAATTCAGCCCAGAAGTATTCTTCCTGTGAAATTTGGTGATGATTGATTGAAAACTAAGGGAGAAATAGTCCTAAAAAATGTTAGGATAAGAATAAGAAGGAGAAGAAGGAGAAACAACTACATGCTGAGGAAGAAATTATTCTGGCTTCAAGATGGCCACTAGTGCTGTTTAACTCTGTGACACTGTTTTAAATATTTAATGATGACAAACACCATTTACTTTTGGTTGTTTCATGTGTCATGAATATCAGAATTACATCTGGACAGATATGTTTCACATAAAACTGAACACAATGCTCGCTTAAACTACTTTAGGTGGTCTGAGACACATTTTAGCCACATTTAACAACCAATGCCAGCCCCAATAGGTACAGCTCAACAACTTTCACTGGAGTTTGAATGTCATGAGCTGATTTGTATAATAACACACAGAGCTATCAGATTTCAGTCTGTCTTAACAGCACAATTGTAAATGCAATGCAATCAGAATACAATCCAGATACAAGATGCATGACATGGCCGGGTGTAAATAGGGTCACTGTGTCAGAAAACACACAAGCCTATTTGATACACTAACCAAAAAAAAAAAAAAACCTTTGACGTGAGCATTTCACATAAATAAGAGAATGGATGTACTGTATACATGCAGTTTTGCATGATGCTAAATTGGAAAAAAGTTAAACAAATTTGTATTATTCAATTTCTGGCCAATATGCTACACTGATTTATATTACACAGAGTGAAAGCGATGAGGACTTTGTACGGTACTGCTTAAGACAAGCTTAAGTATTACAGAATGAAGACAGACAGGAGATCCAAACAACTAGGAACTTTAACCCTTGTTTGCAAGCTTAAACTGAGGAGATGAAAACAAAACAATTGACATGAGACCTGAATAATTGTGGCTAAACATCAAGCTTAAAAATACATGTCCTTCTGTGTGCGTTGATGAACAAAATGGTGGTCATGCTTTACTGCCCTGTTTACAGAGCTCAGCATTACTGGAATCAAAGAAATCTTATGCTGCATACCTTCTAGTTTTCAATGCACCCTTGTTGACTTTCCCTTGACTTCGCCACAGTCACAGGGATGTGCACTTACTGCACAAGGGGAGGAGTGTGTATTGGGGAGCAGACTGAACGAGAGAGGAACACACAACACAGGCACCAAGCACACCACGTTTACGGTACATCCACACCAGTGCTTCATAAATTATTCTGAAATTGATGGTTGGTTCCTATATGATCATTAAATGGTACAGTCTGATTCTCACAGTCCTAATAATGGACTTACTTTTTTTTTTGCAATTTTGATGTATATGTGTAACATGGGCAAGGGGTTGCTCGATTGGCAGTGGGTGCCTTTAAGGGGTGCGGTGTAGTGTAGTGGGCGTTGTTGTAATTAAGATCAGGTGCCCTGGTAATTGGCATGACATCTTAAGAGTAGCAGCGTTTCCCACTTGTGTCATTTTTTGGGGGCTTTGTTGCTCCATTTCCGTTTGGTCGGTTTGCCTCCTTATGAGCTGGCCTCTTGCTCACTGGCCTCGTGTTTTGTATCTCTTTGGAGAGAAATCCACGTTAGTGATTTGCTGTAATCCTTTGTGCTGCCATAATCCTGTGGCGTGTTGTGCTCTGCTTGTGTCCAGAGAACCGTGAAAATTGGTGATTGGCTGAGGACCGCAAAACCTAGTGCATCAACTTTGCTGTGAAGGCGACCGACTAACCCCTGATTCTACGTTGTGGCTGACATTCATACAGGTGGAGCACTCTACGCCACCCCAGCCACTGTTTTTCCTGTGTCCCATTTTTAGTTTAAAGTGTGTGCGTGTGTCCGTGTGTCGGTGTGAGAGGTCGGCTCACGGTGCGTATTTGGCAGTCGCTACTGGTGGGCTGGGTGTTTGTATGCTTGTGTGTATGGTGCGTGCATGTGTGTGCGGTGTGTAAGTTGTGGGTCATTTGGGTTAGTGTTGAAGGGTAACAATTTTTGGTTTTGGCCACTTTGTGTTTTCGTTGCTTCACTGGTTTGTTTAAATTCATCTCGTCTTCTTCCGCTTATCCAGGACCGGGTCGCGGAGGCAGCAGTCTAAGCATGGAAACCCAAACTTCCCTTTCCCCAGACACCTCGGCCAGCTCCTCGGGAAGAACACCGAGGCATTCCCAGGCCAGCCGAGAGACATAGTCCCTCCAGCGTGTCCTGGGTCTTCCCCGGGGCCTCCTCCCGGGGGGACATGCCTGGAACACCTCCCCAGGGAGGCGTCCAGGAGGCATCCGAAAAAGATGCCCGAGCCACCTCAGCTGGTTCCTCTCGATGTGGAGGAGCAGCGGCTCTACTCCGAGCTCCTCCCGAGTGACTGTGCTTCTCACCCTATCTCTAAGGGAGCGCCCAGCCACCCTGCGAAGGAAACTCATTTCAGCCGCTTGTATCCGCGATCTTGTTCTTTCTGTCATTACCCAAAGCTCATGACCATAGGTGAGAGTCGGAACGTAGATCGACCGGTAAATTGAGAGCTTCGCCTTTTGGCTCAGCTCCTTCACCACGACGGACCGGTAAAGCGACCGCATCACTGCGGAGGCTGCACTGATCCGCCTGTCGATCTCATGCTCCATCCTTCCCTCACTCGTGAACAAGATCCCGAGATACTTAAACTCCTCCACTTGAGGCAGGACTTCTCCACCAACCTGGAGAGGGCAAGCCACCCTTTTCCGGTCGAGAACCATGGCCTCGGACTTGGAGGTGCTGATTCTCATCCCAGCCGCTTCACACTCGACTGCAAACCGCCCCAGTGCATGCTGAAGGTCCTGGTTTGAAGAAGCCAACAGGACAACATCATCCGCAAAAAGCAGAGATGAAATCCTGTGGTCCCCAAACAGGATTCCTTCCGGCCCCTGGCTGCACCTAGAAATTCTGTCCATAAAAATTATGAACAGAACCGGTGACAAAGGGCAGCCCTGCCGGAGTCCAACATGCACTGGGAACAGGTCTGACTTACTGCCGGCAATGCGAACCAGACTCCTGCTCCGTTCGTACAGGGACCGGACAGCCCTTAGCAAAGAGCCCCGAACCCCATACTCCCGAAGCACCCCCCACAGAATACCATGGGGGACACGGTCGAATGCCTTCTCCAGATCCACAAAGCACATGTGGACTGGTTGGGCAAACTCCCATGAACCCTCGAGCACCCTATGAAGGGTATAGAGCTGGTCCAGTGTTCCGTGACCAGGACAAAAACCGCATTGTTCCTCCTGGATCCGAGGTTCGACTATTGGTCGAATTCTCCTCTCCAGTACCCTGGAGTAAACTTTCCCTGGGAGGCTGAGAAGTGTGATTCCCCTATAATTGGAGCACACTCTCCGGTCCCCTTTCTTAAAAAGAGGGACCACCACCCCAGTCTGCCACTCCAGAGGCACTGTCCCCGACCGCCATGCGATGTTGCAGAGGCGTGTCAACCAAGACAGCCCCACAACATCCAGAGACTTGAGATACTCAGGGCGGATCTCATCCACCCCCGGTGCCTTGCCACCGAGGAGCTTGCAAACCACCTCAGTGACTTCGGCTTGGGTAATGGACGAGTCCACCTCTGAGTCATCAGCCTCAGTCTCCTCAGTGGAAGACATGACGGTGGGATTGAGGAGATCCTCAAAGTATTCCTTCCACCGCCCGACAATGTCCCCAGTCGAGGTCAACAGCTCCCCACCCGCACTGTAAACAGTGTTGGCAGAGTACTGCTTCCCCCTCCTGAGGCGCCGGACGGTTTGCCAGAATTTCTTTGAGGCCGACCGATAGTCCTTTTCCATGGCCTCCCCGAACTCCTCCCAGTTCCGAGTTTTTGCCTCCGCAACTGCCCGAGCTGCAGCACGCCTGGCCTGCCGATACCCGTCGGCTGCCTCAGGAGTCCCGGAGGTCAACATGGCCCGATAGGACTCCTTCTTCAGCTTGACGGCATCCCTTACTTCTGGTGTCCACCACCGGGTTCGGGGATTGTCGCCACGACAGGCACCAGAGACCTTGCGGCCACAGCTCCAAACAGCTGCGTCCACAATGGAGGTAGAGAACATGGTCCACTCAGACTCAATGTCCCCCGCCTCCCTCGGAAGCTGGGAAAAGCTCTCCCGGAGGTGGGAGTTAAAGACCTCCCCAACAGAGTGCTCGGCCAGACGTTCCCAGCAGACCCTCACCATACGTTTGGGCCTGCCAGGTCTGTCCAGCTTCCTCCTCCCCCAGCGGATCCAACTCACCACCAGGTGGTGATCAGTTGACAACTCAGCCCCTCTCTTCACCCGAGTGTCCAAGACATAGGGCCGGAGATCAGATGACACGACTACAAAGTCGATCATCGACCTCCGACCTAAGGTGTCCTGGTGCCACGTGCACTTATGGACACCCCTATGCTCGAACATGGTGTTCGTTATGGACAAACTGTGACTAGCACAGAAGTCCAATAACAAAACACCACTCGGGTTCAGATCGGGGAGGCCGTTCCTCCCAACCACGCCCCTCCAGGTGTCACTGTCGTCGCCCACGTGAGCATTGAAGTCCCCCAGTAGCACAATGGAGTCCCCAGTCTGAGCACCCCTCAGTACCTCTCCCAGGGACTCCAAGAAGGCCGGATACTCTATACTGCTATTTGGCCCGTAGGCACAAACAACAGCAAGAGCCCTCTCCCCAATCCGAAGGCGCAGAGAGGCAACCCTCTCGTTCACTGGGGTAAACTCCAAAACATGGCGGCTGAGCTGGGGAGCTATAAGCAAGCCCACACCAGCCCGCCGCCGCTCACCACGGGCGACTCCAGAGAAGTGGAAAGTCCAGCCCCTCTCGAGGAACTGGGTTCCAGAGCCCAAGCTGTGCGTGGAGGTGAGCCCGACTATCTCTAGCCGGTACCTCTCAACCTCCCGCACAAGCTCAGGCTCCTTCCCCCCCAGCGAAGTGACATTCCATGTCCCAACAGCCAGCCACTGTGTCCGGGGATCAGGTCGTCGAGGCCCCTGCCTTCGACTGCCACCCAATCCACACTGCACCAAACCCCTACTGTTACCTCTGTGGGTGGTGAACCCACAGGAGGTCGGGCCCACGTCACCTCTTCGGGCTGAGCCCGGCCGGGCCCCATGGGCAAAGGCCCGGCCACCAAGCGCTCGCATACGAGCCCCAACCCCGGGCCTGGCTCCAGGGTGGGGCCCCGGCTGCGTCCTACCGGGCGACGTCACGGTCCTGGATTTTTTCTCCATAGGGTTTTTTTTGGGGTTTTTTGTTTACATTTATTTTTATTTTTCTTTGTGTGGCCATTGGCATGCAGTGTAATCAATCAGTGATTTGTGCATTTTTGTATTGTTTTCTTGTCTGCTGAACTGTTTGAAACATTAAGATCTGTCCATTCTGATTGTTGTTGCCCTCAAGGTGTGTAGCCCAAGGACTGAATGTGTGTGTTTTTATTTATATTTTTATTGGAAAAAATAAATTGTTTATTTTAATACTCCAGTCTCTCTCTCTCCTTCATTGTTCCCTTCATTGGGATCCCCTGCTTGTGGGTTTGGTTAATGTTCAGATTTAATAGTAAACTGTACTGGTTGGTACTCCCCCCTGGGGGTTACATATGTTTGCTATTAGGCGGCACGGTGGTGTAGTGGTTAGCGCTGTCGCCTCACAGCAAGAAGGTCCGGGTTCGAGCCCCGTGGCCGGCGGGGGCCTTTCTGTGCGGAGTTTGCATGTTCTCCCCGTGTCCGCATGGGTTTCCTCCGGGTGCTCTGGTTTCCCCCACAGTCCAAA
The DNA here is from genome assembly GCF_027579695.1 of Neoarius graeffei. Taxonomy (NCBI): domain Eukaryota; kingdom Metazoa; phylum Chordata; class Actinopteri; order Siluriformes; family Ariidae; genus Neoarius; species Neoarius graeffei. Next base: position 110,745,440 of record NC_083571.1, on the reverse strand, counting down.
GACATGCAGGTTAGGTTAACTGGTGACTCTAAATTGACCGTAGGTGTGAATGTGAGTGTGAATGGTTGTCTGTGTCTATGTGTCAGCCCTGTGATGACCTGGCGACTTGTCCAGGGTGTACCCCGCCTTTCGCCCGTAGTCAGCTGGGATAGGCTCCAGCTTGCCTGCGACCCTGTAGAACAGGATAAAGCGGCTACAGATAATGAGATGAGATGAGATGAGATGTTTGCTATTTTCTATTATTACTTATACTCCAATGCTGTTGAATTCTCTAATCTGATTTGTCTGAATCTCAGATAATGACATTTGTTCACGTTTTAATTCAAATAATCAGTTCATATTAATCCACTCATTTTAATAAGTTATAGTTTCTTGGGTAGCAGGATAATAGTATATTTAAGTAGTTTAATAGAAGGAGTATTTGTTTATTTTTAGGCTAAGTACAATCTAAGACTAATAAGAATCAGATTTTAAATACTGCTGTTACTTTACAATACTTTACGTGATTAGATGAAATATTTGTTGGCCAATTGCAGTGGCACAAGAGGAATAAATCACTCTATGGCATGCTGCTATCAGAAAATAAACCACTTCAAAGTGGTACAGTGCCTTGAAAAAGTATTCATACCCCTTGAACTTTTTCACATTTTTCCACCTTACAACCATGAACTTAAAAGTTTTTTATTGAGATTTTATGTGATAGACTAACACAGAGTAGCACATAATTGTGAAGTGAAACAAAAATGATAAATGGTCTTCAAAATTTTAAACAAATAAAAATCTGAAAAATGTGGTGTGTATTAGTATTCAGCCCCCCTGTGTCAATACTTTGTAGAGCCACCTTTTGCTGCAATTACAGCTACAAGTCTTTTGTGGTATGTCTCTACCAGCTTTGCACATCTAGATACTGAAATTTTTGCCCATTCTTCTTTGCAAAATAGCTCAAGCTCAGCCAGATTGGATGGAGAGCGTCTGTGAACGGCAATTTTCAAGTCTTGCCACAGATGCTCAATGGGATTTAGGTCTGGACTTTTACTGGGCCATTCTAACACATGAATATTCTTTGATCTAAACCATTCCATTGTAGCTCTGGCTGTATGTTTAGGGTCATTGTCTTGCTGGAAGGTGAATCTCCTTCCCAGTCTCAAGTCTTTTGCAGCCTCCAACAGGTTTTCTTCCAGGATTGCCCTGTATTTAGCTCCATCCATCTTCCCATCAACTCTGACCAGCTTCCCTGTCCCTGCTGAAGAAAAGCATCCCCATAGCATGATGCTGCCACCACCATGTTTCACAGTGGGGATGGTGTGTGCAGGGTGATGAGCAGTGTTAGTTTTCTGCCACACATAACGCTTTGCATTTAGGCCAAAAAGTTCAACTTTGGTCTCATCTGACCAAAGCACCTTCTTCCACATGTTTGCTGTATCCCCTACATGGCTTCTGGCAAACTGCAAATGTCCCATTGTTTCAACAATGGCTTTCTTCTTGCCATTCTTCCAAAAAGGTCAGATTTGTGGAGTGTACGACTTATAGTTGTCCTGTGCACAGATTCTCCCACCTGAGCTGTGGATTTCTGCAGCTCCTCCAGAGTGATCATGGGCCTCTTGGCTGCTTCTCTGAACCAGTGCTCTCCTTGCTCGCTCTGTCAGTTTAGGTGGACGACCATATCTTGGTAGGTTTGCAGTTGTGCCATACTTTTTCCATTTTTGAATGATGGATTGAACAGTGCTTCTTGAGATGTTCAGAGCTTGGGATATTTTTTTATAACCTAACCCTGCTTTAAACTTCTCCAGAACTTTGTTCCTGACCTGTCTGGTGAGTTCTTTGGTCTTCATGATGCTGTTTGTTCTTCAGTGTTCTCTAACAAACCACTGAGGCCTTCACAGAACAAGTGTATTTATGCTGAGAGTAAATTACACACAGTAGGACTCTATTAACTAATTAGATGACTTCTGAAGGCAATTGATTGCACTGGATTGTATTTAGAGGTATCAGAGTACAGGGGGCTGAATACTAATGCACACCACATTTTTCAGATTTTTATTTGTTTAAAATTTTGAAGACCATTTATCATTTTCATTTCACTTCACAATTATGTGCTACTCTGTGTTGGTCTATCACACAAACTCTCAATAAAAAACTTTTAAGTTCATGGTTGTAAGGTGAAAAAATGTGAAAAAGTTCAAGGGGTATGAATACTTTTTCAAGGCACTGTAACAGTAACTCCTTCACACCAGGTTGCATCACGCCAGTTATTTTCCTATAATACACCTACCAGCTGCACCCCTGAATAACGCTTTCAGCGCTTCTGCATGCTGAACCTGGAGAAAGCCAGTCGACTGTTCGCTTATGGCCAGCAACTCTGGGATGCCTGCTGGCAGTGGTTGCAGCGTTGAGGAGGTCATCGACACAGTCACACTATAGCAGTTCATTGCTCAGCTGCTGAGAGGAATAGCAGAGTGGGTCCAGTGCCACCGTCCAGCATCGCTGGAGAGAGTGATCAAGTTGGCTGTGAACAATCTGGTGGTGTTTCCGGGAGCAGGTGCTCCCACAGCTTCTTTCTCTTTCTCTCCCCCTTTCTCTCCTTGCCTCTCCCCTACACCAGCCCCACAGAAACAGGGGCCAACTCCCCTGAAACTCAATCCCCACATTCATGTCTTTCCTCATGTCTCTTCACCAATTTTTCCTTCTGTGTCTGTGCCACCACCAACCCCCTCTCTCTCTCCACAGGTGGACCTGTCTGGGACCACCAAAATTGGGAGCAAGTCTGGGCAGGCCTGTTGGTGCAGCAAGAAGGCTGGGATTTCCTGGAATCAGTATTTTTGCAATGTGTTTTTACCCCTCCCTGGTCACACTGACCTCACAGAACACCATGTAAGGACTCCCCGAGGGTTGGTGATGCGTAGCCACCCATATTGGCTCCTCAAGCACAATAAAAATGTGGTTCAGGTTGAACTCAAGGCAATGCTTGACATGGGAGTAATCAAGGAGTGACACAGCGACTGGAGCAGCCCGGTGATCTTATTTCTAAGACTGATGGGACAGTCCGGTTCTGTGTGGACGATAGAAAAGTCAAAGCGGTGTCTAAATTTGATGCATATCCAATGTCTCATAATGATGAATTGCTCGATCGGTTAAGCATGGCTCACTTTTATTCAACACTGGATTTAACAAAGGAATATTGGCTGATCCCCTAGACTCCATTATCCCGGGAAAAAAACAACAACAGCCTTTTCCACTCCATTTGGTTTACACCAATTTGTCACCTTTCCATTTGGGTTGTTTGGAGCCCCAGCGACGTTTCAGCATCTTATGGACTGAATCTTCTGTCTCCACAATGTGTATGCTGTTGCCAATTTAGACGACATTATTATTTATAGTAATGACTGGCAATGGCATTTACAACATCTAAGGGCCATTCTGAGGTCGCTGAGGTGCACTGGGTTCACGGCAAACCCAAAAAAGTGTGCAATTGGACAAGTGGGCATATGGTATCTGGGCTTCCACTTGGGTCTTGGGCGGGTGTGTCCCCAAATTGATAAGAAAGAAAGAAAGAAAGAAAGAAAGAAAGAAAGAAAGAAAGAAAGAAAGAAAGAAAGAAAGAACAACTTTATTCATCACACACTTGTGAAATTCCTCTCTGCATTTAACCCATCTGAAGCAGTGAACACACACATGCACACAAACATACCCAGAGCAGTGGGCAGCCATGCTAACAGTGTCCAGGGAGCAGTTGGGAGTTAGGTGCCTCACTCAAGGGCACCTCAGCCCAAGGCCGTCCCATATTAACTTAACCTGCATGTCTTTGGACTGTGAGGGAAACCGGAGCACCCGGAGGAAACCCACACAGACACGGGGAGAACATGCAAACTCCACACAGAAAGGCCCCCGCCAGCCGCTGGGCTCGAACCCAGAACCTTCTTGCTGTGAGGTGTCCGTGCTAACCACTACACCACCATGCCGCCCACAGTGACTAAGACTGCAGTAATTGCAGCCTGCCCAAGACCTAAGACTAAAAATGGGATAAGGCAGTTCCTGGGGCTAGCTAGCTATTATAGGTGGTTTGTGCCTAACTTTTCAGATATCACCAGCCCACTGATTGACGTCACTAAAAAGAGGGCACCAGATCCAGTCCAGTGGACGGAGCTGTGCGAACAGGCTTTTGCTCAAATCAAAGTGGTTTTGTGTGGGGTCCCACTGTGGCATTCTCCTGACTTTTATCTCCCTTTCGTTTTGCAGCCCAATGCATTGGACAGAGCGCTGTGGTGGCTTTGTCCCAGGTGGTGGAGCAGGGAGGAGCACCTGGTGCTGCACATCAGCCACAAGCTATTGATGCGAGAGTCTAAGTACAGCACCATCTAGAAGGAGTGTTTGGCCATCAAGTGGGCAGTCCTTACTCTCTGGTACTACCTGCAAGGATGCCCTTTCACCCTCTGTTCCAACCATGCCCTGCTCCAGTGGCTCAACTGCATGAAGGATGTCAACACGTGGACCACTCGTTGGTATCTGGCCCTTCATCCCTTTAAATTTGAGGTGGTCCACAGGCCGGGGCACAGATGGTGGTGGTGGATTAGCTCTCCTGCTGGGGTGGGGGTGGGGGGTCAGCTGCAGGCTGGACGGCTCCCTGGCCTGAGTCAGGCAGTGGGGGTATGTGGCTGCAGGGTTGTGGTCGAGCGTCGGCTGTGAATGGCAAGGAGTCAGGTTGAACCAGCAGATAACGTGATGAGTTACACCTGTGTCTAATTACTGGCTGTCTATTATTGTGTGTCTGTGTGTCTTTCAGATGGCGAGGAACAAAAAAGAAAGCTGTGTCACCCCACATGTGTGTCTGTGCATAGTGTGCATGTTAAATTTCACTAAAAAGTGAAAGTTATAATTAAACACACCTGTTTGAAGCCTGCATCCCAGTTCCTCATTGTCCTACCTCAGAGAATTGCTACAACACCCTGAATATTTTATTCCGCTGCCCGTAACAGTGCTGAAAACCTGAGTTCGGAGCAGTCGCCAAACATGGTCACTCTGGACTACAACTCCCAAGCACCACAGCACCCCTCATCTCCAGAATACTAACAAGTGCACCTGTCTCCTATTTGCCAGTAATCACTTCCTTATATAAGCTCAGCAGTCACAAACACCCATTGTGATGTATCATTCTGTGTCTCCATACCTGATCATGCCAAGCCTTCTAACTTCCTGTCTGACTACTTGTGTTTTGACTCTGTTTACGTTTATTTTCCTACTCCATTTCCTTGCCTCCTCTTTGACATCCCATTAGTTGATCGAACGACCCATGCCTGTCCCTGTCTACGTCTTCAGTTTACTGATTTGGATTTGTTGACAGTTTGTGATGCACCTGCTCTCCCCTGCACTTGCATCTGTAATGAGCTAATTTGTATAACAACACACATAGCTATCAGATTTGGTGTGGGTGAGTTTGTTTTCATAATCATAACATGCATCAGATATCCATTGTCTTCAAATTCTTTTTAAATGTCAACAAAAAAAATGATAGTTATTGTTAGGTTTTGAGCTATCTGTACCAAAGGAGGTTGAATAGACAAAGTATGATCTACGAATGTAGACCTCTGATGCTTAAGAGATTCTGCCTCACAGATCTGGGAGCAAACAGTCACTGACATAGACGCAGCTATTCAGAGACGTTTCTCAGTTTATTGTAGGACAAACATGAGTATATATTCACATTCAAGAATGGGTTGTAACTATGTGATTGGATGATGATGTGATTGACAAGGCTAAGTTATCTATGTATGGTAGGGTAATAGAAATGGGTGATGAAGCATTACATCACTGGTATAAACAACACTACTTTTTGAAAGAAGAGAGACATTATGTACCATTACATCACCCTTCAAGATCATAATCTTAAGAAAAGAAGAAAGACATTACTGGTCAACATAACCTTCATTAAGGAGAGAGCAGAATGTGTGAGCAAAGATAAATCTCAAGGATTTAACTAACCAAAACAAGTAGCAATCAGGACAGCCTCCCTGTTCCAGTTTCAAGCATGCCAAACATTATATATCCCTATCAGTTATCTCTTCTTCTTCTTGAGTATGAGAAGACAGCTATATTAGATATAAGAAAGGTGCTGCAGCCAATTCACCATGGACTGCTTAGGGATCATGAGGTCGACATCCGTGGGTGGGCCAAGGATGGGGCATTTGCTGAGGATGTGCTCTATGGTCTGTTCAGGTGATCCACGGGGCAGGCTGCAGCTGGGCGCAGACCCCATCGGTGCATGTTGGCATTGAAGCGGCCTACCCCAATTCGTATCCGGTTCAAGGTGACCCACTCTTTCCCTGGGAGGTCGCCACCTGGGGGTAATGCTGTATTCAGGATGACACTGAGTTGAGCAGAGTATGCAGTCTGTTGCCAGGTGCCTCTCCATGCTTGTAGGGTATTGAAAGGTATGTCAAGAAGGGTGGCCACATGGCAGGAAAATGGGTGGTGTAAGCATAGGTGCTGTCGACCCATGTGTCGTGATCCTTCTACTGTATTGTGTAGCAGATATGTCTTATTTTGGGGGGCCTTATTGACCAGCTTGTTTGTGTGTTGTTCCCTATGGAGACCTGGAGGTGCTATGCCTGAGAGGACTGGCAAAAACTCAGTTGGTGTAGGTCAGATGCATACAGTGATGATTCTCCTGGCATCATTTAGGGCTGTGTCCAACTTTTTCATGTGAACACACCTACTCCGTACTGGTGCTGCGTACTCTGCAGCACTGTAGACCAGGGTGAGGGCACTGGTTCATAGGGTAGATGTTCTTGCACCCCATGAGAAACCCGCCAGGTGACATAGGAGGTTGTTTCTTGAGGCAACCTTTGCATGCAGCGGCTCCAAGTGTTGTCTGTAAGTGTGCTGCCAGTTGAGTTTCACCCCTAGGTAGGTTGGACTCAGGTTGTATGGGAGGAGTGAGCCACTGAGGTTGATCTGCAGCTGGTGGTTGGCCTCCTTGGTGTTGAGGTGGAAGGCAGTTGAGGTGGTTTTGGCAGTGCTCAACTTCAGTCTCCATCTCTTGAGATATGTTGCAAGTTGGATCATATCTGTCGAGAGTGTCTCCTCTACCTTGGGCCAGTTGCTGTCAGCATAAAGTAAGGCTAGGTCATCTGCGTAACCATATTGTTGAGATGTTATCATTTCAGATATTATAAAGTGAATGAGAATCTCTGTTGTATGATGCTTGGACATGAAGTAATAACTGTTTTGTTGTCAGTGAAACACCAACACTCTCCCCATCCTGTTTGGATTAACACAATCAATCAGATAGAGTTTTCTACCAAGATGGACAAAATGCTGCATGTGAACATGTACTGTTACTCAACATAGATGTAAGCTTAGTTTGCACAGAGCTGAACTTTCAGTGAAAATGAAGGTAATGGAGCACAGCATTTCTCATCTCATCTCATTATCTCTAGCCGCTTTATCCTGTTCTACAGGGTCGCAGGCAAGCTGGAGCCTATCCCAGCTGACTACGGGCAAAAGGCAGGGTACACCCTGGACAAGTCGCCAGGTCATCACAGGGCCGACACATAGACACAGACAACCATTCACACTCACATTCACACCTACGGTCAATTTAGAGTCACCAGTTAACCTAACCTGCATGTCTTTGGACTGTGGGGGAAACTGGAGCACCTGGAGGAAACCCACGCAGACACAGGGAGAACATGCAAACTCCACACAGAAAGGCCCTCGCTGGCCATGGGGCTCGAACCCGGACTTTCTTGCTGTGAGGCGACAGCGCTAACCACTACACCACCATGCCACCGCACAGCATTTCTAATAATCTTTATTACTGTGGAGTGAAGTGCATACTGTCAGTCTGGGAGCAGTTTAAAAAGGATGGAAAGTTGTACAGGTGTATAGGCAGAGCTCTGTCAGTCTGTGCTGGAGCACAAACAGGTCCAGAAATGGACTAGCATTTTATACAACTCAGAAACATCTTGCATCAGTCTAGAAAAGGAGAGACATTTTGGCTATTTTGTGGCTGTACACAAAGTTTGTTGCTAAAGCAGCTGAAGCCATGTCCTTGTGGATTTTTCATATTTTACTGGTTAACTTCCTAATTTGCTTAAAATCATCAGCAGAATCAGATGATACAAAAAAGTTATCAGACTGAGTCATTTCTACTTCAGGGATGCAGAGATTCTGAAACTTCACTTCAGCTGGTAGACTGATGAAACAGCACTTAAGATAGCAGCAGGGATTCAATCAAGGGGAAGTCAGTGAGGGCGCCTTAAAACCAGTTCTGAAACACAGCCACAATATTAATATTACCTACACTATTAATGTTTGGTCAATCAAGAATTGCAGGTATGAATGTTTAAGAAACTCAAGCCAAATGTTCCTCATCGTTGTTCCGAACCCTCAAGCATTGTTCAACACTGCTTTTAATGCTTCAGCACGTGCTTACAAGCCAGGCTCATGTAACAAGAACACCACGATTCATGAAGCATCCGCATTTCCAATAAATGAGGAAACAAAAAGATTGCAAAATGCATGAAGTATTAAATGCATGAAGCATTAAATGTTTGCTGAAACAGTACTCAAACTGCATTAATCTGTCAGAAATTTAATAAGTCTCAGCAGCACAGTTTCAATTTCAAATACAAGTAAAAATATTCTAGTTTCTAGTAAAAGTATTCATAGTTTCTTTTAAAAAGAGGCTCACATCCTTTTTTAAAACACTTTACCAAATCTAAATGTTATAAAAGTCTCTGGAAAGGAAAACAAAATCATTACAAATAAATTAAAGACAGATTATTATTTATTTATGAAACAAATTGGATGTATCCAGTAGGGGAAACCAATATCCATCTATCCATTATCTTTGTCCACTTATCCTGTACAGGGCTGCAGGTAAGCAGGAGCCTATTCCAACTGACTATATGAGCAAGAAGCAGGGTACACCCTGGACAAGTTGCCAGGTCATCGCAGGGCTGACACATAGACAAACAACCATTCACACCTACAGTCAATTTTTAGAGCCACCAATTAGCCTAACTTGCATATCTTTGGACTGTGGGGGAAACCGGAGCACACCCATGCAGACACGGGGAGAACATGCAAGCTCCACACAGAAAGGCCCTTGTCAGCCACTGGGCTCAAACCCAGGACCTTATTGCTGTGAGGCGACAGTGCTAACCACTACACCACCGTGCTACCCAGGGAAAATAACACGCATTTATAATTATAATAACAAAACAAGTCCTTAAACTTAAGCCAGCAGCTGGATTTTGTGTGCGTGTGTTGCACTAGAGCCACAAAATAACGACGACACAGCAGTTTCTCAGACTTGAGAGGCTTCTTGCATACACTGAAAAAAATGGCCTGTTAAATTAACACAAAAAAATCTTATACATCGGTTGCGCTTATTAAAATCATATCCACTAAGACCAATTAAGTCATGTTCTGTTTGACTTACATGACTTAATTGGTCTTAGTGGATATGATTTTAATAAGTGCAACCGATGTACAAGATTTTTTTGTGCTAATTTAACAGGCCATTTTTTTCAGTGTAGAGACACACACACACACACACACACACACACCTAGACTTGGACGATGCTTCACAAACACGGCGCTCACAATACACACATGCAATGGCAGTCCTGATCAGAGGTCAGCAAGCCATCAGGCAGTGATGGCTCAAGATTCTGTGTGTGTGTGCAGTGTTCTCCCCAGAGCACTTTTGTGTGTCGGGCCCGACACGCTTTAATTTCATGCCGACACACTATTTTATTTGCTCCAACACTCGCTGAAAAATCATGTCAGATTTCTACCTTGCGATGTTTGGGGCATATTTTGAAGGAAAATCAATGTTTTGGGCCGGTTTCCTGCCATGATGCACTCAGGCAGACTGGAAGTACCCCTGGGAAATCCCCAATCACAACAAACTCCCTCAATCACTTTGCTGCTGCACTGGTATATGACGCTTCAGTGCGTGGGTGAGCACCCTTGCACTAAAGTCACATTTACCTTATCAACTGTCGCTACCCTACGTATGTCTGGGGGACAAGCGAACTTTGTTTACATACTATTCACATACTGCAGACAAGCGAAGATGTCCGGTGTCTGTTGCCCGAAGAAAACGACAGCTAAAGAAGCTCTACCACCGGATTACTTGGATAATCTTTGTCAGAAAGAAGCAAAGGATAGATATACGTGGAAATTAGAGTTTATTAGCGGTTATAATCTGTACAAAATTCCTCAAAATGACTGTAGTGATTGTGCAGATTTGTGGCTTAGCGTTAGCTACATGTTGGAATATACTTTCTTTTTTCCGAAGAGTCCCGACATGGAAGAACAGTTAAAAAAAAAATCTACAAAAGTAAGAAAACCCTCTTTGTGTAAAGAATTTTTTCTGACATCAGCTTTTGGGAACAGAATGTTGCAAAAGCCAAAGCATTTATTCTCAAGGACTCCTACCTGAACTGTTGGTTAGATGGTATTCCTAGCCCTCCATATCTCAGTAACTCCACAGACATCTAGTTACACAGCTATTTGCAGTCTATAATTTATACAGTGACACTTATTATTAAAACAATATCTGAAGTGGGGCTTTTTTGTAAAATAACAAATATCTTGCTCTAGACTTTCAAACAATATTGTAAGATTTTATTTTAATTTTTATCTCATAGTGGATGGTCCTGGTGTAGTGGTTAGCGCTGTCGCCTCACAGCAAGAAGATCCAGGTTCGAGCCCCGTGGCCGGCGAGGGCCTTTCTGTGCGGAGTTTGCATGTTCTCCCCGTGTCCACGTGGGTTTCCTCTGGGGGCTGTGGTTTCCCCCACAGTCCAAAGATATGCAGGTTAGGCTAACTGGTGATTCTAAATTGACCATGAGCGTGAATGGTTGTCTGTGTGTTGGCCCTCTGATGACCTGGCGACTTGTCCAGGGTGTACCCCGCCTTTCGCCCGTAGTCAGCTGGGATAGGCTCCAGCGTGCCTGTGACCCTGTAGAACAGGATAAAGCAGCTAGAGATAATGAGATGAGTGGATGGTCCAATAATTATACACGCTAACAGAATCCGCACATTCCAGTTGTAGCTAGTCATATACTAACTATAATCACCCTTGTAATCATAATTTCAATAAATGGTTAATGTTCAGTTCCCTCTTCATTTATTCTCTTTTCAAAAGACACAACTGAGTCACACAGGTTGATGTCTATAACAAACAATAATTTTTTCCAAAGTATGAAGTATTAAATAGGCCTAAGTATAAAGGGCATTTGTACAGTAAATGCAGTCTGAAGGGGGCATTTTTTTTTCTAACTGCAACACAACTCATGTAAACTTTTGGTTAGTGGTGTCCTGGCAGTGGTTTCAGGTAATAAAACAGTATTAATATATAATACATGATGTATAAATAAAGTCAGATGATGACTTTATTTATTGTTCATGTGAATCCCATCCTGCAAACCACAGCATCACAGACCTCCACTTCTTGTCGCAACCTTTTCAACCAAGTTAACAGTAAAAAGTGACCAAAAATACTTCTAAAAGTCACCAGATGCCACCAAATGGGCTCCCTTTTTCAAAATTTTCTGGGGGAGGACCACCGGACAAAGGGGGGGGGGGGGGACCCCCCCTTGTACTTCCCCCTTCCCCAGCAAGAGAGGGAAACCCCCTCTTGTATTTTCCCCATGCACCTACGTACTCTCTACCCTACAGGCTGTGCAGGGTAGCTTGCAGCCACCCAAAAGTCAGGGCTTTATTTTATTCCTGGGGATAACACTGGTGTGTATCATGTAGAATGTGTTTGGACCCAAGAGCAAAGTTTGTTTCATTTGTTAGAGCAGAAATCAGGAAATTTATCTTGTGAATCTTTTTTCCAGTTGATTCACTCTATGTTTGAAGCGAGAGAGTTCTCTTGTCTCATTTCACTCTCTATGAACACAGCGATCCCATTTTAGGTTCTGGATCCACTGCATCCCTGGCCAGGATGAAGTGGTTACTGAAGACAAATGTACAAATAAATGAATAAATTATAAAACAAGTGTTGCCAGGCAAAACAAACCTCACCCGGTAGCACTTATGATGAATATGAAGAAAGATATCGCAAAAAAATTATTTTGACCTTTTCGGTGACCTTGATTTTGACCTTGTGTGTGAACATACTTGGTCAATAAACATGGTTCTGATTCTCGTTCGCAGCTGCATAACTGTCAGAGATGCTGTTTCAGATGATTTTGACCTTTTTGGTGACCTTGACCGGATGACCCTCAAAATGTTGGAGGTTCTATTTGAGACCAATGGCTATCTATCCTGAAAGTTTCATGAAGATTGATCCAGCCTATTTCCCGTAATGTTGCTAACAATAAAACAAAGAAATAATCAGAACACACCGTACTGCTCTCAGCCAATCAGAACATACCGTACTGCTCTCAGCCAATCAGAACACATCTGAATGAATATGAAGGAAGATATTGCAAAAAAACAATTTTTGAACTTTTTGGTGACCTTGACCGGATGACACTCAAAATGTTGGAGGTTCTATTTGAGACCAATGGCCATCTATCCTGAAAGTTTCATGAAGATTGGTCCAGCCGTTTTCCCGTAATGTTGCTAACAAAACAAACAAACAAAGAAACCCGACCAAAAACAATACCTCACCCCACTTACTCCGTAGCGGGCGAGGTAATAAAGCCTTTTCCAAAGGCCGTTCTCCTAGCAACAGTGTTGTCACACGTTTCGCCACTTGAATTGAGCTTATGTGTTCCTGTGTCAAAAGCACAAATTCACGAGTCCCATTTAAACCAACCATTGTCAGGTAATGGTGAGCTGGGCTAGAACTAATGACCAGTGCTTGTGGTTTCACTTTCAGCCACCGAGTGAAACGTGTCTTCACAGTTAACTTCTGTTGAGAGGTTTGTACAAAGATGATTTGTGTCTTATGCTTACATGCAAGATCAGTCAGTGTTTCCTGATAGGTGTCAGATCAGATCCAATATGATCCATCATTTGCGTATTGATGCTTGAATAATCCTAGGTGTAATTTCTCCAAGTCTAGTAGTACCAGAAACTTTTCTGTGTAAAGGTAAATTGCGCTCAGCCGCAGCATAAGAGACAGTCTCTTAAAGAGTTACGCTAGAACAGGAAATATGTTTCTACCTTAGTGCAGAGCTTCTTTGAAGAGATGTCTGTGGGGTCTTTTTATTCAGATCAATTAATAAACACAACACTAAGCTTTGTCTTTTAATGACTCACCCTTAAAGGGTTTTGGTTTATTTAAAGTACATAAAGCAGTCAGTGTAATCTTTGAGTACAAAATTAATCTGAAACAGTAGTAAAAACAATGAAATAAAAATGGCTACAATGAACAATTCTATCAACAGTAAACCCGTGAGAAACTAGGCATCATATCGGAGTGCAAAAAATGATTGACCGATAAATTGTCAGCAAAAAGGATTCTACAATATAGCCTGCCTTTAAAAATGTGGATTACAAGAACCTGAGTTCTAAGCATCCTAACCCCCGAGGCAAACCAAAACCTACTGGGGTTTACCATGTGTCTTTGATAGTTAATGAGCCAAGCCAAAAATAAATCATAAACCAGAGAACATCCTTATAACATCAGCAAGTGTCAATGAAAAGGAATGGAAATATTCTTCATTTAACTTTAACATCTTTTGTAAGACAGACTAAATATACTTCTTCCTCTGCAATACATGCTAAATATATTTCTTTACTCATAATCCCACAGTTTGTTTACACATGCAAGAGATAACTTTGTTATCTGAAACACTCCGGTCTCTAATCAGCTGAAGCAGCAAGTGCAGGGGGATTTCCTAATCCCACAGAGGTTTCAGTATGACACACAAAGTTCACAGAATACAGTCAAGCAGACAAAGCTTCAATTTCCTTCATCAGCCTAAGATTCGTTTGTGATATGAAGCTCCTTGCAGTCGATCCCTGATCTCCACAAGCTTCCACTCACTGTCTTCACAAAGTCTCTTAAAAGTGCTTCTTCTGATTCTGCAACACTTCTCGGCTTCACTTTTCTCCTCCCTTTCTTCCTGCTTTGGGATTTAAATGCACAAATTCCATGGCATGCTCAGTATTGAATCGGTGCATCCTTCTTTGTCTCAAATGGCTCTGATTTTCGAATTCATCAACTATACGGGACCTTTTAGATAGATATATGTTTTCTGGTGTCTTTATTAATGTATTCTTTGTACTCAATCGTCCTTATAAAGACGACTCCACCTCACTGGGGATGGCCACGTCCTTTGAAGCCACTTGAACTTTAGGCTCACTTTCCAGAGACTCACTGATGACCTCTAGAGTGGTGGAGGCAGGGGGTTCAGCTTCACTCTCGCTCTCCATACCTGTGTTTTTGTTGTCGGGGGCTTTGGCATTTTGACAGCAGAGTTTAGTGGCGCACTGTGTGCGGCACGAGAGCTCACAGAGTGAGGCGTGTGACTCAGAGCTCACCACGACGAACTCAGGCTGGATGGTGGTGGCGTGGATGCCTTCATTATGAAAGAAGGCCTTCACGCGCTTGGCCACACTCATATAAGAGGTGGGGTCTCGGCATTTGATGTGTGCCGTGGCGATGAAGCGACTCCCGGCAAGCTGCCAGATGTGGAGCTCGTGCACAGCCAGAACACCATCGATCTGGTGCAGACGAGTGCTTAGGAGACTCACATCGAACTGTTTGGGGACAGTCTGCAGCAGGATAAGCGCTGACTCCTTCAGGAGTGGGTACGTCGTGTACAGAAGAATGCAGACCATGATGAGGCACAGAGTCGGGTCCAGGTACAGCACCCAGCAGGGCCCGGCTATGGAGAATGGGGTGCTCGTGTTGCTGAGTTCTTCCTCGCCAAAACCCACAAGTGTGTGGTTAAGGTGATAGTGGTCACTGCAGTGTGTGTTGGTACTGCACGGGTTCTTGCAGGGAACACCGGGCTCACACGGGCGCCATACAAAGGTGAAGATGATAGCGCTGACCACGACGATGACAGAGCCAAGAGCATCACCCAGAACATGAAGGAAAACACCACGCATGTTCAGCTGGGACGCTGAGGACTCATCATGCTCCTGCTCAAGGTCGTGCTCGTGATCCAGCTCATCATTCAGCTGCACAGTTGATAACTCTGTCACAACAACACAAAAAACACCACAGTTAGACAAAGCACAAAGAAACCAAGAAACACCCAAGTGGTTCATGGTCAAAATTAAGATTAAGTAAATGTCTCCGATTTTTCATTTCTAGCAGTTAAACAGATGAACCAGTATTAGTCAATCGAACTGCAAAAGGGAATTTTGTGAATAAATTATGAACAAAAGATGCTGATGATAAAAATCTTCTCAAACACCTGAATTGAACAAGAGACAGGTTGTTAATTAAACACTCTTTCATTAGTTTAATTAGATAGCAAATAAAATATAAAAAGATACATTTCTGGCCCATAAATCAACCTTTATTTATTATTATTTTTTTTAATTAAGAGAATTCAGTTAAGAAACTGAATTGGCTGACTTCGCCTAGCCCAGGGGTTTTCAAAGTGTGGGAGAGTCAGCCCCCCCCCAGAGAGCAAATAAACAACAGCGCCATTCGTATTTTAAAAAAATGGTTGTACAAATTTTTATTTTTTTCTTTTACACATTTTAAAACACCTGTGCTTTTTGAAAACATCTTTTTTTACACATTTAAAACATATGAGCTTTTTTAAAAACCTCTTTTTTTTCCACATTTTAAACATCTGTGCTTTTTTAAAACCTTTTTTTTTTTTTTTTTACACATTTTAAACATCTGTGCTTTTTTTAAAAAACATCTTGTTTTACACATTTTAAACATCTCATAGCATCGTTAGCTAGCACCTCTTGGCAGACAACACACTGTGGCAGTGGAGCATCTTCAGATCCAGTCCATGAAAATCCAAACTTTAAATAATCGTGGTCATACTTCCTTCTTTTTTTTTTTTTTTTTGCTTGGCCCAGACTCTGTCTCCTCACTCACTGTAGCTTTAGGTACTAAAAATCAATCCATTTTGTCTCTGGCAAAGGCTAGCTGAAGTTCGCTAAATGTCCGCAATAGTAACTTATTCTGGTTTATTTTTCCTCACGTTGCGCCCCCCCTGAAGAACTCTGGCGCCCCCTAGGGGAGGCGCGCCCCACACTTTGAAAAGCCCTGGCCTAGCCAACATGTTTGGAGGCATTCGATGAAAATGGGTTGTGGAATCCAATGAAATTTTCAAAACATTCATATGGATTTTGAAGATTTTAGTTGATAATTTAAAAGGGAAAAAGCAACAAATGCTTCCCAGAGGTTTAAAAAAATGTAGCCAACAATTTTAATGCAAAATCATGAGTGAAAGACAAGCCAAGAATTCCCAGAAATATGCTGAACAAACTGGCAGGCAAAGACCAAAGTACAACAGTGAAATAAGTGTTTCATTAACAAACTGAAAAGTATTAAAACTTTTAAACCAGCAACTGATGAGAACATGCAAACCAAGCAAGCCAATATCCATGTAATAATCATGTAATTAATCAAGTTTGACAAGTTATAATACAAGTTTCTTAAGAAATCATGGAACAAATTACTTAAAATTGGACGATAATCCTTTAGAACTAATGTTGGATAGGAAACAACATTTAGAAACCTCCTAAACTTTGACACAAAAAAGTTGATGCTGCATTCTATCATTAGTTACTAAACAGATTCACAAAAAAGAAAATGTATTTATGCAAACCATTTTACATATTCATTTCTAGTTGTAGTTTGAACTGCTTCAAAAGCTGCAACCCCCCCCCCCCACACACACACACACAAAGTGTCTCGTTGTGACTGGACAACCTTGCAGACATTATCTTACAAAAGTATTCATCCCCCTTGGTGTTTGTACTGTTTTGTCGCATTACAAGCTGGAATTAAAATGGACTTTGGGGGGCTTAGCACCATTTGATATACACAACATGCCTACCACTTTAAAGGTGCAGATTTTTAATTCATCTATCTATCTATCTATCTATCTATCTATCTATCTATCTATCTATCTATCTATCATCAAACAATAAAGATGAAAAAAACAGAAATCTGGAGTGTGTATAGGTATTCACATACACACCTTTTTTTTTACAGGTTTATGAAATCGTTTTTTCTGTTGTTTCTCTTTCATCCAAAAAAAATATCTCTCTCAGCTTAAAGTGATATTTCTGACCATTTAAACAAATGAACTCGGGCAAAAATCTCTCATTTTTCAGATGAATTTTTGTGGTACACCTAATGACTATAGATAACTAATGTTCACTATCCGTGTGCACTGTTATTCAACTCAAACACAAGCCAATAGATTTTATTTCACATTCATGAATGCAAAACATTCTCCTCCTACTGCATCTTTCAGGCTGGAAGATGAAGACAAAAAATAATCTGAAACAGGAGGAAGGGGGTGGGGCTTAATATTAGGGCTGGGTATCACCAGATACCTCACAATACTATGGCGATATTTTGCTCACGATAACGATATCACGGTACAGTAAGGTATTAGGCAGAGACCCGTCCACCCGTAAATTTGACGGGCGATTGCCGATTTCAACGGGCAAGTATACACACAGACGGATACTGAAACGGACGATAATGCCGAAAATTTTCGCACATGAATACTCCCACATGTCATCCGATAAATCCAGTTATGTTCCGCCCACACACGGACTGGCCATCGGGAGTAGCGGGAGTTTTCCCGGTGGGCTGGTGGTTCAGCGTGGGCCGGCGGAGAAAAAAAAAAAAAAAAAACAGTTGCGCGCTGGCCTTTAATATGATAAGCAATGTTAACAGTTTCTTTAACAAACTGTTAACATTGCTTATTACAGTTGCGCGCTGGCCTTTAATATGATAAGCAATGTTAACAGTTTGTTAAAGAAACTGTTAACATTGCTTATCATATTAAAGGCCAGCGCGCAACTGTTTTGTTTTTTTTTTTTTTCTCCGCTGGCCCACGCTGAACCACCGGCCCACTGGGAAAACTCCCGCTACTCCCGATGGCCAGTCCGTGTGTGGTTCCGCCATCATTTACAAATCGTAAGAAACACAGTTTAAGACGAAAAATACTGAAAACTTGAAATGAAAAATCAGAATATTTCATCGTTTCCGCCATTTTGGCCCGCACTGAATCTTGTAACATGCGGACTGAATAAATCGCGAATTCTGATTGGTCGAAAATTGCCAAACACCCTGCGTTGTAGTTTCCTCTTTCTTGGCGGGAGAACCGCATTTTTTTTTGCTGACTCACTCTTCTGGATCAAGATGAATCCCAACAAACGCCCCAAATTGAATGTGACAAAAACTGATTCGTTTTTCCACAAAAAGACAGAAAAGGTATGTGTGATACATTGATTAACAAGGGGGTTTCATTGGGGTATGGTAAAATAGAATACTGTTGGGTTTTTTTTTTTTATTAAATACTGTAACTAGATCAAAAGATTATATACAATTCATTGTTGTTTATTTTCTTTTCACTTTTGTTACCAAATCAAACACCATACATACATCTGATACATTCAGGAGTGAAACTGAAAAAAATACAAAGTAAAAATATGCAATATTTCTGATCAAAAATTACACGCCATTTCACCCTGAAAATGTCCTAGAATGCAGGAAATGAAGTCTAAATTTCAAAAATTTTCTGGGGGGGCATGCCCCCAGACCCCCCTAGAGGGACTTCGCGCCTGCGGCGCTCGTCTTCGCACCTGCGGCGCTTATCAGGATTATATAAAATATTATTTTTGACTGGTAAATTTCTTTTTCTGCCTAATACCCTACGGTACAGCGATTCTGCGATAATCGATATATTGCAAGAAATTTCAACCACATCACAATATCTGTGTCACTGAAGAAAATCAGAATTTATTGACCACTGTAAAATTACATTTCACATACATAACTACACACTCTTGCCAGACATATATTTGTCTCTATTCTACTGCTGGCAAAACCAAGAGTTGCTTCACTACAACATACAGAAAATTCCCATTTCTGTGCTAGTATTCTCAACTTTTCTGTAAGCATGGACACATCAGTGCTGCTTAACAAGCAGAATCAAATTGTTTTATGAAAACTTAAAACTTGCACTGCAGACTGCACATACATTTCAGTGCCAACACTAATATCAATTTGTTCTTTGTAAACTTGAGAACATATACCTGAGAACATTTAACTTGTGCTTATTTTGCAGGAACAACGCACTGTCTGAAACACATTGAAAAGTGCAGTGGGCATCTTAATTGGAGCATCTTAATTTAATTGGAGCGAAACAGGTTTTGCAAAGTGCATTCTCTTTGTCCGGCTCACTGTTTTTCTCCTTTCCTTTGGAATCCAAAGTGCCTCCAAACATCTGCCTTAAAGTTCGGCGGCGTCTCTAGGTTTATGTTAACAGCCATGCTTGCCTGTTTTTTTTTCCTCACTGCAACCACCGGGGGAAAAAGAGAAGACGAAGAGTGCCTTGCAGTGAGGTAGCGGCACAGCGACACCTCGCGGAGCGGAGGTGCAGAAGTTGTACTGGATTTACAACCCGTCTGAAACATGATTTTATTATTTGAAAAAATATCGATATTCAAATTGAGTATCGATATTGAATCGGAAGACAAAGTATCGCGATATATCGCTGTATCGATATTTTTGCACACCCCTACTTAATATCAAAGTGTTTGAAAGAAATGTCAGTCATTCCAGATTCATATGTCAACTGGCTCATCTGTCATTCTTGCTGCATGGAGGAATAAAAAGTGACAGCTCTTCCTATATATTTTTGAGTGAGAACATGTAGCAGTGGGTGTCTGATGTTTGTCCAGCATTTGTTCGTGGTAATTAATATACCGAGTAAAAACAGTTCTAACAGCTAGACTGTGTAAGTGGCAGGATTTGAAAAAGAATAGCGTACGCTGTAGCACTGAGGAGCTCTGTGCCACTGAAAGTTTTTCTTCAACTTGTTAGATCAACAAGGCAAAAAAAAAAAAAAGTTGGTAGCAGTTATATCAGTAGCTCATTAACCCTGCTTGTGCATTGTGAATGAATAACTGATACTCGATGATACATAAGATCTGATAATCTACTTGTCTTGTCACCTGGGCTTAGCTATTTGTCCAACCTTAAATAAGCAAACCAGAAGTAAATTGTTTCTGGGATGAGTGATATGAGACATATTACTAGGGATTAACCCATATGTTTTTTTCTGAGCTGATACTGATACCCTGTACTCGAGTTGAGGGGGGATGCCATCCCCCCTGGAATAAAAAATGGTCAAAATCATCCCCCCTCTAAAACGGGCATCCCCCCTCCCTTCCCTTGAGCAATTTTATCAATAAATGTGGACATTACTTCTATTTAACATTGGAATTAGAAATGCCATTCCACGTAGCTTTGCTGAAACTGAGCATACAATAAGCTACCGCGAGAGAGGGCACGCGCAAGCGAAGTGTTTGAGGAGGTGACATTCAGTTGGGGTTCCGTTATTTTTTTATTTCATTCAGCGTCAGTGACAGCAGCGGATTGCAGCATCATGGCCAAGCGGAGTGGACAGCAAGACCTAAGCAAGTTCGGATTTAAGATCGCAAGAAAAAACATTTCAGGAGGTAAGTCAAGAGTTACGAATATCAGTCACACTTTCTGTGAGCCCACTATCATGCTGTAAAGTTACTGATATATAGCCTAATTTGTGGGCGGCGGATAACAACACAGCTATCATAATGAATGTTAGTTTGGAGTCTAGCCAGCTATCGATAGCTTACTCAGGTTCATGTTAGCTTTGATTTCTTGTATAAGCCCATTAATTTAATCAGCCTGGACGTTCGTTTGTAATTCTTCAGGCAACAAAAAGTGTTATTCAAGACAGGAAGGCTAAAATAAACGACACTAGCAGTTTTGAAGGCTTCATTGCCTCATTAGAGAGCCGGTCACAACATGTAAGGCAGAGCAGGATTGGTGTAGGACTCGACAAAGTGTCTGCTAAAATGCAGCTTTCTTTTTCTTCGTCATAGGCTCTTCTTCTGTCTCCTCAATGGGCCTTTTCCCCTTTCCAAAGATGCCTGCTTTTAACTCATTTTGCTAGCTTGTATCTAGGGGTGGGCGATATATCGAGATTTGCGATATATCGATATGTTTTATGAACACGAAAAAGATTTTGGCATATCGTATATATCGAGATAATGCTCTAAATGAATATGATTTCGCCACTGTGCTTAATTTCCTTCACTGTGCTATGGTGCTGCCCGCCCCGCCTCCTTCTTGCGTTTGTACCCCCTCCCCTCGCGTGTAGGCGGCGTGTTAATTCATTCAACATGGCGGCGCCCACAGAAAGCCCGGAGGCAGCAGAACTCGTACCAAAAAAAAAAGGACAAATGGCTCCATTATATGGAGATATTTTGGTTTTAAACCATCGGACGAACAACAGAAAGAGGTCTACTGCCAGGAATGCAAGAAATTGGTGGCAACCAAAGCGTCGAGCACCACGAACCTGTTCAACCATTTACAGGTACGCCACAAACTTTTGTATGAGGAGTGTGCCAGGCTGCGGGTCGCGGCCGTCGCGCCCAAACCCACCACCTCTACCAAGACTCCACAGCAGACAACACTCCACACTGCTTTACTCCGGGGTGTACCATACGAAAAAACGAGTGCAAGGTGGGCCAGCATAACGGAGTCAGTTGCATTTCACATAGCAAAGGACATGGCACCCATTGCCGTCGTTGAGCAACCGGGGTTCATACGGATGCTCAAAACGCTAGACCCGAGATACAGTCTCCCTCGTCGGCACTTTTTTGCAAGACAGGAACTCCCCCGAATGTACGCAACACAAAGAGAGCGCCTTGCTGCTGATCTGGCAAAAGTCGTCCACTATGCCCTGACCACAGACATGTGGAGCAGCAGGACGTGTGAGCCATACATGTGTGTGACAATACATTACATCGTCGTCGAGTGGGAGATTAAAAGTGCCTGCCTGCAGACAACCTATTTTCCACAAGACCACACGGGAGAAAACATTGCAGAGGCCCTCGGTGACGTGACGACGACATGGATGTTGAATCAAAATCCTGTGGCCATTACCACCGACAACGGATCCAACATTGTCAGTGCCGTACAGACCAAGAAGTGGCTGAGGATGCAGTGTTTTGGGCACAGGCTGCATTTGGCGATCGGTGAGTTTAATCTGTGTGTGTGTGTGTGTGTGTGTGT
The DNA here is from genome assembly GCF_027579695.1 of Neoarius graeffei. Lineage (NCBI taxonomy): Eukaryota > Metazoa > Chordata > Actinopteri > Siluriformes > Ariidae > Neoarius > Neoarius graeffei. The sequence continues at coordinate 110,723,245 of NC_083571.1, read as the reverse complement.
GTGTGTTGCCAGTGAGTAAAATATTTGGGTGGTTTGGGTGGAAGGTCTATGTGGCGTTGATTTAATGATGGTAAAGCACACTTGTATTTTAGTGGCTGTAATAAATTAATATAGTATTTCTAGAAAAACTGTGTTGCAGAGTAATTTAAAATCACAATGTGTTAAATCAAATCACACACACACACACACACACACACACACACACATCTATTAAACTATATTTAAAAACTATTAATTTAATGTGTGCTTTTTCTGTGTTTACAGGCCATGGTATGCAAAACTCCAAGATCACACGGGCCATTGCAGTTTGCAAGAAAACCGTGGCTGCATTTTCCTACAGCTGGAAACGGAGGAGGGAGCTGGCCGAAGCACAGATTCAAATGAATTTGCCAGCCCACCAGCTCATCACAGAGTCGGCTACGCGGTGGGGTTCTCGTCTCCAAATGGTGGAACGAGTGCTTGAGCAAGAAAGGGCACTCGCCAAAGTCCTCTCTGCAGATAAGAAAACAAGGCAGTTAGTCCTGACCTGGCAAGACATCGAAGTCTTGGAGGCAATCCAGAGAGCACTGAAGCCCCTCCAGGAGTTCACCGACACGCTGTCTGGGGAGGGGTACGTCACCCTTTCTTACATACGACCCGTGCTGCACCTGTTCAACAGCAAGCTCCTTGCTCCACAAGAAGATGACGGTGAGCTGGCAAACACAATCAGGCACACCATCCTCACTTACTTAAATGACAAATACTCAGAGCCCTCTACCTCTGATTTACTGGACATGGCGTCCTTTATCGACCCCCGGTTTCGGGGGACATATGTCAGCAGTGGGAAACTGGCTGCATTGAAAGAGAGAGTCATCTACGAAGCTGAGGAATTGCTTGCTGATCAGGGGAGCTCTGCTGAAGCTGTAGACCAAGCTGGGCCCCAGTCTGCTGCAGAAGAGAGTGTCGTAGCAGATCCGGCGCCCCCCGTTGCTAAGAAGAGAAAAACCCTAGCCAGCTTCTTTGACCAAGATGCCCCTTTCTCTGCCTTAACACCTCGCAAGTCCATTGAGAATGAGTTGTCAAGCTATTTACAGTCTGTATGTTTGGACAGTGAGGCAGATCCACTACAAATGGTGGCGGGAACATGAGGTTGCTTATCCAGCACTGAGCAGCCTAGCAAAAAAGTACCTCTGTGTGCCTGCCACTAGCAGTCCTTCTGAAAGGATCTTCAGCTGCAGTGGAAATATAGTTACTTGTCAGAGGGCTGCACTTAAAGGTGGGGTATGAGATTTTTTTCAGGAGTATTTTTTACCATATTGCTTGAAAAGCTCCTCACACCCATGTTGCAAGCAGTACAATAGAAGGTTTAACCCAAAAACGAAATATTTTAATCCAGTCTACAGTGTAAAATAAAGGAAAAACGCCATCCAATCCTATCGAGGTACCACCTCAAAATGATTGGATACTGACACGTCAATCAGACTGAAGCCCGCGAGCAGCCCGTCCCTTCTGTGTGTGTGTGTGTGTGTGTGTGTGTGTGTGTGAGAGAGAGAGTGAGTGAGTGAGAGAGAGAGAGCAGGGAGAGACAGAAATGCATAGAAAAAGGTCCCTCCAAACAACGGGGATTTACACGAAAACGGAAGGAGATATTCACAAAATTCTTTCACAGTGAGTGCCACAAGGCTCCCCTGAACACACTGATGTAATTTTTTTGTCTGTAGTGTAAAAATTGAGGTCACTAGAGCGAGTTAAAAACGAGTGACTTTTCTGGCAAGTTTATAATGGGAGTCTATGGGGCTGCGCGCCTGTTCTCTCCTCACTTTCAGGCTTCTCATTCAAAAACTGCAAGGCCTATCATGTAGGTAGACACATTGTGTGAATCAGGACAAGTGTGGCTACTACTTTTGAGAAAATTGTGTGTGTGGAGTGAAAATTGGGGCTGAAAACACAGTTTAAATGAGAAAGTTTGAGCTATTTTTCCAAGCTCTCTACACTCTAACTTAACGAGACGTGTGTGTGGTGTGTGTGTGTGGGGGGGGGGGGGGGGGGGCATGGCGAGGGCGGGCTTGTTTCTTTTCAAAATATGGCTTGCGGGAACCGTTATTCCAAAATCTCGTACCCCACCTTTAAGCCTGACACAGTAGACAGATTGGTATTCCTTCCTCAAAATCTTCAAATGTAAAAATGTTACACAACAGGTACAGTTTTTGGCTATGTATTTGTTACTGACTACTACAAAAGAGTTAATGCAGTGAGATGAGTTTGAGTTTTGTTTTTAAGGAAAAGGAAGGCAATATGTATTATTTCTCATCTCATCTCATTATCTCTAGCCGCTTTATCCTGTTCTACAGGGTCGCAGGCAAGCTGGAGCCTATCCCAGCTGACTACGGGCGAAAGGCGGGGTACACCCTGGACAAGTCGCCAGGTCATCACAGGGCTGACACATAGACACAGACAACCATTCACATTCATACCTACGGTCAATTTAGAGTCACCAGTTAACCTAACCTGCATGTCTTTGGACTGTGGGGGAAACCGGAGCACCCGGAGGAAACCCACGCGGACACGGGGAGAACATGCAAACTCCACACAGAAAGGCCCTCGCCGGCCACGGGGCTCGAACCCGGACCTTCTTGCTGTGAGGCGACAGCGCTAACCAACTGCACCACCGTGCCGCCATGTATTATTTCTATAAGTCAAATTATTATTTATAAAATGAGTTTTTTTTTGTTATCTTAAATGTTTAAGATGCACTTTATAAGAACTGCCTACCCTCAGGTTTTATGTTTGTAATTAAAATAAGGCAATATACTACTTCCTTGGTTTGATAATTCATGTTAAAATACTAGTACCTGTCTACCTCTAGGCACTTGGCTGCCTACCTGTTTGCACTTCAATATAAAAAAAAAAAAAAAAAAAAAAAACACACCTTGCTGAATTTGGTGTGTGTGTCTGTTTTTTGGGGGTTGTTTTTCCTGCATAGATATCGAGATATATATCGTATATCGAGATATAGCAAAAATATTGTTAGTTTTTTCTTTTTTATCAGACATCTAATTTTTTAGGTTTGTTTACCTGACATGTTTCGACGTACGACTGTCGTCTTCCTCAGAGTGTCACCGGATGTTATTGGTGACGCACCTTTTATCAGCTGATGTTTCCGAAGGCGTGGCCTTCCTGTCTGGATTGACAGGTCAGTCACGCCTTCTACTGTCAGTTCGTCCCCTGCAAGATGGCACTCCAGGTATGGGAGAGCATGTATGCTCCCTCATCTCGGTTGATGGTCCTCGGACTTCGCTTACGGATCTCTATGGCCTCCCTGATCCAGCGCTGATGTTTATTATCTTCTGTGCGGATGACTCTGGCATTCCCCCAGTCCATAATATGATTTTCCCTTTTGCAATGATCTGTTATGACTGACTTATAATTTTTCTGTTGTGCCTTTTCTTTTATTGTTTGGGTTTGTCTTGTAGCTGTCTCCTTTTCGCACTCTTTCTTATGTTCATTTTTTTCTTGTGTTGAAACTCCTTCCTGTCTCCCCAATGTAAGTTTTATTGCATAATTGGCATGGAATCTCATATATGGTGTTGCATCTGTTGTCCGGATGTATTCTGTCTTTGGGATGAACCAGGATCTGACGGAGTGTTGTGTATGGTTTGACAGGTGTGTTAATGTTGTATTTCCTCATTGCTCTTTGAATACGTTCCGTTATTCCTCTGATGTATGGTAATGTCACTACTCCCCTGTGTTCTTGTTTGTTGGTTTGTTTTTTCTCTTTCTTCTGTGTTTTATTGTTTTTGACCTGTTCCGCCCCTTTGGATATTGCTCAGTAGAAGGCGTGACCGAACTGTCAATCCAGACAGGAAGGCCACGCCTTCGGAAACATCAGCTGATAAAAGATGCGTCACCAATAACATCCGGTGACACTCTGAGGAAGACGACAGTCGTACGTCGAAACGTCAGGTAAACAAACCTAAAAAATTAGATGTCCGATAAAAAAGAAAAAACTAACAATATTCAATATAAGACATAATGAACGTAATCGAAAGATTAAGAATAAGTTATGGAGATAAAAGCATCAAGGAGTTTCGCCGCCTTGAAAGATTGACGCGAAAACAGGCACGATACAGAAACCACCTGAGATTCAATCTGCGCTGCCGGGATGAAGTCGTCGTACCGGCCAGCCTGAACATCAAGAACCCGATTCCAAACAGAAACGCGGAGAAGATGATCAGGAAAGTGCGGATGACTCTGGTAAAAGAACGGATACGGTGCACAACTGACAAACTCAATAATATCAACAGCGAACTACATAGGGAGATGGAAACTTTCAAACGCCGGTTTCCTAAGAACAAGGAAATGGAATTAGAAATAAACGGACACTTGGCAGACATACACGAGCAGGAATTTACCAAGACAAAAACCCGACAAATCCGAAAACTGGACAAACTCACTCATCGCACAGAAAAAGAAGGCAGAACCGGAGCACGCACACATCAACGAAAAATGGATCCACAACATATCAAGGTACAAACTCTCACAAGCAGAACGCAGTATACTAGGAAAAGGACTCAACTACGCTGTCACACCGCACAATATACCACACGATGATTTCATTCTGGCAACTGAATTAGCATGTGAGAAAATACAGGATCAGGCACAAAAAGCAGCACTAAGAAACGCAATAGCTGGTATATTGAAAACGGCCAAACCACCACCTAGCAACATCACCAAACAGGAAGCCAAAGCCATGAGAACATTAGCAAAAAATAAAGACATCACAATCCTCCCAGCAGATAAAGGCAGAACAGTAGTTATCATGGACACCGATGAATATGAACACAAAATGAGGGAATTACTCAGTGACAACACCTTCGAGATATTAAGAAAAGACCCAACAGAAGACAAGAAAAAAGAAACTTAAAGCATTATTCAAACCGCTACTCGATGAAAGTAAAATAGATAAACAGGCATATAATCATTTAGTACCCACAGCCAACGTTATCCCCAGGATTTACGGTACACCAAAAATACACAAACCAGGAACACCATTACGCCCCATAGTAGATAGCATTGGTTCAGTGACACACAACTTATCAAAAGTACTCAGCGAAATAATTAAACCATTACTAGGACTCACAGACCAACACTGCAAAAACTCAAAACAACTGGCAGAAGAACTAAAAAACATAAAAATGCAACAAGACGAAGTTTTCATTTCACACGATGTCATATCTCTGTTCACCAGAACACCCACGGAAGCCACCATACAGATAGTACAAGACAAATTAAAAAAAGATAGGACGCTCAAGAAACGAACAAATCTCACTGTACAAGACATTACGCAACACCTTCAATTCATCGCCACATCCACATACTTTCAGTTCAGGAACACAATTTACAGACAAAAGGAAGGTTTTGCCATGGGAGACCCACTATCAGCCATCATGTGCAGCTTTTTCATGGAAGACCTGGAGCAGAAAGCACTCACTACAATACCAGCGGAATACAGACCAACACTCTGGAAACGGTATGTGGACGACATATTGGAAAAAGTAAAGAGGGGACACACTCAACAACTTACCGACCACCTCAATACTATAGACAATACCGGCAATATAAAATTCACACATGAAGAGGAAACGGAGCAAAAATGCTATTGACTGGACTTAAAAATACATCACACAGAAGAGGGGGGCATCAAAATAAAAGTACACAGGAAACCCACACACACACACCGACCAATATTTCAACTGGACTTCCGAACACCCCATAATGCACAAAATATCTGTAGTTAGAACATTACATGAACGCGCAGCAATAATTACAGATGCACAGGACAAAGAACAGGAAGAACAACATATACAACACGCACTGAAGGCATGTCAATATCCACAATGGGCAATATCCAAAGGGGCGGAACAGGTCAAAAACAATAAAAACACAGAAGAAAGAGAAAAAACAAACCAACAAAAAAGAACACGGGAGTAGTGACATTACCATACATCAGAGGAATAACAGAACGTATTCAAAGAGCAATGAGGAAATACAACATTAACACACCTGTCAAACCACACACAACACTCCGTCAGATCCTGGTTCATCCCAAAGACAGAATACATCCGCACAACAGATGCAACACCATATATGAGATTCCATGCTAATTATGCAATAAAACTTACATTGGGGAGACAGGAAGGAGTTTCAACACAAGAAAAAATGAACAAAGAGTGCGAAAAGGAGACAGCTACAAGACAAACCCGAACAATAAAAGAAAAGGCACAACAGGAAAATTATAAGTCAGCCATAACAGATCATTGCAAAAGGGAAAATCATATTATGGACTGGGGGAATGCCAGAGTCATCCGCACAGAAGATAATAAACATCAGCGCTGGATCAGGGAGGCCATAGAGATCCGTAAGCGAAGTCCGAGGACCATCAACCGAGATGAGGGAGCATACATGCTCTCCCATACCTGGAGTGCCATCTTGCAGGAGACGAACTGACAGTAGAAGGTGTGACCGACCTGTCAATCCAGACAGGAAGGCCACGCCTTCGGAATCATCAGCTGATAAAAGATGCGTCACCAATAACATCCGGTGACACTCTGAGGAAGACGACAGTCGTACGTCGAAACACGTCAGGTAAACAAACCTAAAAAATCAGATGTCTGATAAAAAAGAAAAAACTAACAATATTCAATATAAGACATAATGAACGTAATCGGAAAAAATAGCAAAAATATATCGAGATTTTTTTTTTCTCCATATCGCCCAGACCTACTTGTATCCAGTATGTATCAAAGTGCTGGTATGTATCGAAGCAAAGTATCAAAGTATCCAAGGCAGCTCCTTGGTAACCGTCAACGTTAAGGTGTCACGTGACCTAGATAACAGCGGGAATCAACGTTACAGAAAGAATCCGGTCATTTTTCAAAGCTCAAATCCTCGTTCAGATAATAAATAAATCAGAAATAACATAAGTACTTTTCTTTCCATTAAAATAATAACCGGTATGGACATGTATAACTTGCATTACTCATAAGAATAAACAATAATAACAAAAAGGAAAAAACAAAAAAAATGCATAATGCCTCAAACATCTTTTAGGAAGTTTAGTCTGATTTACAATTTACTGTTGCTTGTTTTAGCTTATTGGTTACCTACCTACCTCTGTATTTAACTCAATGTTCCCAATGTTCAGCTTTGAATAAAAATTCTATTGACTTGATATGAAAAGATTCAGTTGTTCATTTACATTGCCTGTTGAGGTTTTAATAAATTAACCAAACGATTTAAAAGGAGCCTACCATGACTATGAAGTTACACTTCAAATTTGTCATCTGCATTTCACCCTAATATGGAGAATGTGGTAGGTATGTCAGCCAGGAGACTGACTAAATATGACACAACATCCACACTGCATGTTTTACAGTAAAATTCCACTGTATTATGTTTTTTTACAACAATAAAAAGGGTACACAGTGTGTACTACACACTTTATCAGCACAAAATACTGTATGTCTGGTAAATGAACAAGGTCCACAGACCTACGTTGTGTGCAAACCCTCCTAAAAGCAAACCAGTTTCCCACCGACGGACCGACCGATGGGTCGACACACGACTAAAAATTTCACCATCCCCCCTGGTTTGATTTTACAACTCGACCACTGCCGATACCGATTATTATTAGTAACCAAAGACACTGATATCTGAGATTTGGAGCCGATACTGATTTACTATAAAATAGATTTTTTTTAAAAGCTTAAATTTACAAGAATTCAATTCTTACTCACAAACTACATTAAATGAACTATTATCAAAAGTTGTATTTATTATTGAGTCCTTATAATTATTAGCCTGTTTGACAGATCACTTGTAGTAATTTGGCATTCAGGTATTTAAATCTGAACGCCTGAAAAACAAGACGAAAATCTATTAAAAAAAAAAAAAAAACAGTCAACTTGGACCTGTTGTGTCAGTGGAAAGTTCAAAAATAAAAAGCTCCAATGAACAGCCAAAATATGATTGTACATAGTGAATAAAGAGACTATTATTTGATTACTACATAAAATAATTCTGTACTGTGGGGTATGTGGATGATTTTTTTTTTTCTTAAAATTAAAGGGATCTCCAAATACAAATGTCATAACAGCTAGCCAGCTAAATAGTTAGCAAAAAGTCATTAGCTAGGGAGTCTACAGTGCCTGGTTGCCTAGCAACCACATTCACTCATTGAACAGTGAGTGACTCCTTCATTTCCGGCTCATAACACACCTGAGCAGGTTCAGGTTTATTATAAAACCCTTTAAAAACAACAACAGTTGACCAAAATGCTGAACAGTCCAACGATGTAAAGAGTCAAACATATGGCCTAAAAGCAGATCAGGGATACAGAAAGGGATGCACACTACACAGAACCACACAACACAACAACACTCATACAGAGTCAAAAGCCAGGGAGAAAAAATGTGTTCTCAGGAGGGATTTGAAAATAGGCACTGAAGGGGCAAGCTTTACATGTAAAGGGAGTTCATTCCACAGTTTAGGACCAATGACTGCAAAGGCACAATCCCCCCTACTCTTTAATCTTGAAGGAGGGATGGTTAACAGTAGTTGGTCAGAAGACCTCAGTGATCTCATGGATGTGTGCGGATGTAAGAGATCTGCTATGTAGGGTGGAGCCAGTCCTTTCAGAGATTTAAAAACAAATAACAGAATTTTAAAAATTTATCCTAAAAGCACACAGGGAGCCAATGAAGAGACTTAAGAACAGGAGTGACGTGCTCTCGCTTGCATGTTCTGGTCAGGAACCATGCCGTAGCGTTTTGAACTAGTTGAAGCCTTGACAAAGAGGAGCAGCTAAGACCAGCGTAGAGTGCATTGCAATAATCAAGGCGGGATGTAATAAAAGCATTTATTTTTTTCGCGGTCCAAATCCTGCACTCTGATTGGCTGGTGAGTGGGTCTGTATCCTACGGTACGGACCCCGGTTACAGACCTCTGGCGACTCGCTCGTTCACAACAACAAACATAGTAGCATTTTTTGTCAACATTTATCTTTTTTTATAAGATTTATTTATAAGATTATCAAAAATCTTATAAATTTTTACCAGCATTTCTCAGGAAAATAGCATTAATTTTACATCATGGATAGCGATAACGACAGTGTTCACAGCGAAAGCGAGTTTTACTACCCTGAGGAAGAAGAAATTAAAGAAAACATTTCAGGAGAAAGCTAAAAACCTGTAATTTGCTAACACCGAGCAAAAACATGGCTGAATCCTGAATGACTCCTATTTGTATAAATAGGGAACTACATAGGCGGCAAAATGTAGTTTTTTTTTTCCTGCCATGGAAGTGCACTTCTATACTGAGGAGGAAGCAATTTGCATTACAGCCGTGAATGAGGATTCAAAATGGCGGCTCGGCTCAGTTTTCCCTTTCGGGCGCTCTCGTTTTCTGTTAGAATTTGGTAAAGAAAAAAATTAATATATTACTTCTCAGGAGAATAGCATTAATTTTACATCATGGACTGCAATAACAACAGTGTTCACAGCGAAAGCGAGTTTTATTACCCTGAGGAAGACAAAATAAAAGAAAACATTTCAGGAGAAAGCTAAAAACCTCTAACTTGCTAACAGTTTGATCTCATTAGTTAATGAGGCCCATTTTGGACCATGTTCAGAAGAAACCTTTATTTGTCACATGCACACTTCAAACACAGTGAAATTAATCCTCTGCATTTAACCCATCTGAAGCAGTGAACACACGCACACACTCAGAGCAGTGGGCAGCCACACCAGAGCGCCCAGGGAGCAATCAGGGGTCAGGTACCTTGCTCAAAGGCACCTCAGCCCAAGGCCGCCCCACATCAACCTAACTGCACGTCTTTGGATTGTGGGGGAAACCGGAGCACCCGGAGGAAACCCACGCAGACATGGGGAGAACATGCAAACTCCACACAGAAAGGCCCTCCCCGGCCGCTGGGTTCGAACCCGGAACCTTCTTGCTGTGAGGCGACCGTGCTAACCACTACACCACCGTGCCGCCCCCATGGCCTTGGCATGCCCCCTCAGCCTTGAATACTTTCAAGACTTCGGTCACGGTATTTCACGATACGGACCTCCCAGCTGGTAAATAGCATATATGTACGGCAGTCTCTAGATTACCAGGTGATAAAAAAAGGTTTGACCCTTGATAAGAGTCTTAAATGGAAAAAATAGATTTGACTACATTATTTATTTGTTTTTGCAGTTTGAAATCTGAGTTTAAAAAAAAAAAAAAAAAAATCACACCTAGATTTCTTAGAGTCTTTAACAAAAGGAAAAAGCAGGTATTAAAAGGTGACAGGATTACCTGTAAAAATACTGAAGGGGGAAGAAAACCTGATCGGGTTAAAGTAATTTGGTATTCAAACCTGAACAGCTGAAAAACAAGACGAAAATCTATAAAAACACAGTCAACTTGGACCTGTTGTGTCACAGGTAACCCCGGCTGATGATTTGTATAAGATGTATGTACTGTATACAAATTCATCTCATCTCATCATCTCTAGCCGCTTTATCCTGTTCTACAGGGTCGTAGGCAAGCTGGAGCCTATCCCAGCTGACTACGGGCGAAAGGCGGGGTACACCCTGGACAAGTTGCCAGGTCATCACAGAGCTGACACATAGACACAGACAACCATTCACACTCACATTCACACCTACGGTCAATTTAGTGTCACCAGTTAACCTAACCTGCATGTCTTTGGACTGTGGGGGAAACCGGAGCACCCGGAGGAAACCCACGCGGACACGGAGAACATGCAAACTCCGCACAGAAAGGCCCTCGCCGGCCACGGGGCTCGAACCCGGACCTTCTTGCTGTGAGGCGACAGCGCTAACCACTACACCACCGTGCCGCCCCTGTATACAAATTAATATTAAAAAAAATAAATGATTGTCCAAATTTCACAAATAAAGCTTAGATTGCAAGAAAACAAGTGTACTTACCGTTTCGTGCACGTATAAGCGTGTTTGAGCCGTTTTTGGTACCACATACGCTTCTGTTACCTAAAAAAATAACAAGGTTGGAGACTCCAGCGAACCACCATGCCAAGTCAGTTTTTTAGGTAACAGAAGAGTATGGGGTACCCAAAAACGGCTCAAACACGCTTATACGTGCACGAAACGGTAAGTACACTTGTTTTCTTGCAATCTAAGCTTTATTTGTGAAATTTGGACAATCATTTATTTATTTGTATACAGTACATACATCATCTTATACAAATTGTCAGCCTGGGTTACCTGTGGCTGTCAGTGGAAAGTTAAGGAACAAAAAAAGCTCCAATGAACAGCCAAAATATGATAGTACACAGAGACTTGTTTGATTCTGTACTGTGGGGTATGTGGATGATTTTTTTTCCTTAAAATTAAAGGGGTCTCCGAGCACAAAGGGCATAACAGCTAGTCAGCTAAACAGTTCACAAAAAGTCATTAGCTCGGGAGTCGACAGTGCCTGGTTGCCTAGCAACCGTATTCACTCATTGAACTCCTTCATTTCCGGCTCATAACACACCTGAGCAGGTATTAAAAGGTGACAGGATTACCTGTAAAAATACTGAAGAAGAAGAAGAAGAAGAAGAAGAAGAAGAAGAAAGCGCTCTGGTTTGGAGTAAATGTGATTTTAACTCTAAATAGGCTCTTTAAGGCGGAGCACATGAATGAAAAGTAAGGTGAAATGTGAAAGTGTGAACTCAAAGCCCACTCTCACCAGCTGCTCCCCTGCTGTCGGGGTTCACGCCGTTCGGGCTGTTCCTCCCGTGAGCTTTGGTGACCAGGTTGTTGGTCTCCTCTCCAGCAGATCCGCAGTCAGTGGACGTCTCGCTCTTGCTCGTCTTGCCGTGGCTGTGTGAGTGCGCGTGGCCGTGGAAGAGACACAGCCCCAGCAGGTTCACCACGAGCCCCGCGACCCCGACGGTGATCACCACGATCGGGTTCTCGATCTCGTGCGGCTCAGTGAAGCGCTCGATAGCCTCGAGCACGATGGTGAAGCAGAGCGCGGTGAGGAACACGGCGTTGACGAGGGCGCCCATCACCTCGGCGCGGATCCAGCCGAACGTGTTCTTCTTGGTGGACTGCGTGCGCTCGGAGAAACGCACCGCCACCAGCGCCACGATCAGCGCCATCACGTCCGACAGCATGTGGAAAGAGTCCGAGAGCATCGCGAGCGACGACGTGAGCTGGCTCACTACCACCTCGACCACGAAAAAACTGAACGTTAACGACAGCATGCACAGCAAACGGGCGCGGTTGGGTTCACAAGCCATGGTTTCCTCCGCGGGCGAGAGCTCCTCAGCGACAACACAGCACACGAACCGGCACCGGACAGCAGATTCACCCAGTCACACGAGGTTCCGCTCAGTTCCGAACACAACCCGAGACGGCTCGTGCCTTGTTCGAGTGAATCGTGACAGAGGGAGGGGTGAAAATCACCGAGCCGCGTTTTGCAGACGGAGTTCAAACTTTGCACCCGGACCGGCAAAGTTTCCACACGAACCAACACAGATTCCCGTAACGTTTCCACCCGAACTGTAGATTCCCGTAATGTCTCCACACGACTCAAGACAGATTCAGATAACCACGCCCACTGAACCATACGTCATTGAGCAGCTATTAGGGACCGAGAGTAAATTCACACTTTCCAACTTTTCAAAATTCTCATGGGGGAGAAAAAGTGAGTGAAGCGTTGTTTTACAATCAGGGTACAAAGTTTGTGTCACAGGGGTCCAAAATTCAAATTGATTCAAACTGGTTCTTGTACCAGTTTTTAAGTGAAGGACAAGTTAAAGAACAGATTTCAGGTAATTTTTTGACACACACTACCGTTCAAAAGTTTGGGGTCACCCAGACGATTTTGTGTTTTCCATGAAAAGTCACACTTTTATTTACCACCCTAAGTTGTAAAATGAATAGAAAATATAGTCAAGACATTTTTCTGGCCATTTTGAGCATTTAATCGACCCCACAAATGTGATGCTCCAGAAACTCAATCTGCTCAAAGGAAGGTCAGTTTTATAGCTTCTCTAAAGAGCTCAACTGTTTTCAGCTGTGCTAACATGATTGTACAAGGGTTTTCTAATCATCCATTAGCCTTCTGAGGCAATGAGCAAACACATTGTACCATTAGAACACTGGAGTGAGAGTTGCTGGAAATGGGCCTCTATACACCTATGGAGATATTGCACCAAAAACCAGACATTTGCAGCTAGAATAGTCATTTACCACATTAGCAATGTATAGAGTGGATTTCTGATTAGTTTAAAGTGATCTTCATTGAAAAGAACAGTGCTTTTCTTTCAAAAATAAGGACATTTCAAAGTGACCCCAAACTTTTGAACGGTAGTGTATGTGTATGGTAGTTTTGTGTAATCTGCTATAAGATGGGAGAAACAAATGAAGTGATTCTCGGAGAGGACTTTTTTTTTTGACAATTCAGTATCCACTACTTCCATAGTGCTTTTAAATATAAGGCTGTAAGCTTTGTGTTAGTTGTCTCTAATATTTATGTCCCAATATCGTGATCACATTTTAGGATGAAAATAATCATTTTAGATATGTTATTTTATATTGAAAAGCTAGCTGTCTCGGAGAGGACATTTTTTTGACACACTAATTTGATCAAAATAGTCTGAAAACTTACTGGCATTCAACATTAAAACTTAACTATGTTTCCAATGATATGGAACCAAATATTTGTTTTATGGTATAAAGAATGATTGATTTAAGTGCATCCCTTTTGGAGCTACCTGTGGTCAAAAAAGCACTTTTTCTAAATGACACGAATAATTTTGCTAAATATGACATATGTTGCCATACATTCACCAAAAATAACGTTATCACCAATTTTTTTTTTTTGCATGGTAAATAGAGCTATCACAGGGCTACAATAAACAACCAAGTTTATTAGTCAAGCCTTCTGATATTGAAGATAAGTGTTAAATGTGATTTTTAGCTTGCATACCCTGATTGTAAAACAACCCTGAACGACATTTTCACTTGGACGACGGTATGATGCGCGGTTGAAACGATAAAAACAGTGGATCTCAATTAATTGCAAACCATTTGAAATTTATACAGTTAAAGAGTTTTTGAATTGTTGAGATTGTTCTATCAATTACTATAGATTATGGGATTCATGTAATCAGGCATGAGAGAGCTCATCTCATCTCATCTCATTATCTCTAGCCGCTTTATCCTGTTCTACAGGGTCGCAGGCAAGCTGGATCCTATCCCAGCTGACTACGGGCGAAAGGCGGGGTACACCCTGGACAAGTCGCCAGGTCATCACAGGGCTGACACATAGACACAGACAACCATTCACACTCACATTCACACCTACGGTCAATTTAGAGTCACCAGTTAACCTAACCTGCATGTCTTTGGACTGTGAGGGAAACCGGAGCACCCGGAGGAAACCCACGTGGACACGAGGAGAACATGCAAACTCCGCACAGAAAGGCCCTCACTGGCCACGGGGCTCAAACACGGACCTTTTTGCTGTGAGGCGACAGCGCTAATCACTACACCACCGTGCCGCCCCATAATATCATATATAAATTAAATACAATTTTAATAAGATTTAACCAAAATAGTAACAACTCAATTAAATACAGTAAATACTGCACTGTCTTAGTAAGAAGAAACCTTTATTCATCACATGCACACTTCAAGCACAGTGAAATTCATCCTCTGCATTTAACCCATCTGAAGCAGTGAACACACGCACACACTCAGAGCAGTGGGCAGCCACACCAGAGCACCCGGGGAGCAATCAGGGGTCAGGTACCTAGCAATGGACAACGCAACAGAAAAGGACACATCTTTAAGGGAAAAAAAATGGACTGGAAACAAATATCTGGAATAACAGAACAAAATCTCATAGGAAATCAATGCACCCTAGCATATTGCGACTACTGTTCACTTCCATTGTTCATTGTGCAATGCCATCCATTCATGACGCATCCTTGATAACAACGTTTCGACTCAAAATTGGTGAAAACTTGGGCCGGTTCAAAGCTGGCACCAACGTTCAAAGAATCCTGAATGGAACCGGTTCAAGAACCTAATAATAATAATGTATTTTCTTTATAGGTGCCTTTCAGGACACTCAAGGTCACTGTACAAAGACAATAATAAAAGCAATCAATAAAATAAAAAACAATCAAAATAGTGCAAAACATAATAAAATAGAAATAAAGTGCAACGGTGGGGTCATTCCAGTCCCAGATTAAAGGGAATATGCTTGTCGGAAAAGGTGGGTTTTGAGGCAAGATTTGAAGGAGATGATAGAATCAGAGTGTTGTATGTCCTGTGGTAGGGAGTTCCAGAGGCGGGGAGCCGCGCGGCTGAAGGCTCTCAACCCCATGGTGGACAATTAAGCGAGCAGGTGAGAGGGTGAGTTGGATGGAGGAGGAGGAGGACCTGAGAGTACGGCTGGGTACGGGATGTTAATGTGGAGGAGCTCAGTAAGGTACTAGGGGGCGAGGGTGTGAATGGCCTTAAAGGTAAAAAGTAGGATTTTATAGATGATGCGAAATTTGATAGGAAGCCAATGGAGTTGCTGCAGGACAGGTGTGATATGACTGAAGGATGGGATTCTGGAAATAATTCTGGCGGCAGAGTTTTGAACCAATTGCAGTTTATGGATGGACTTGTCAGGTAAACCAAAAAGAAGGGAGTTACAATAGTCAAGACGGGATGTAACCAGGGTGTGAACCAGGATAGCGGTACTGTTGGGTGTGAGGGATGGACGCAGGCGTGAGATATTACGTAGATGGAAGTAAGCTGACCGAGTGACATTATTTATGTGGGACTGGAATGATAGAGTGCTATCAAGGATGACATTATTAAGAACCTGTTCCTTGTTGGTACAAAAGGGGTGTATATGAAAGTGCACAACAATATTGTAATTTTTCACCAGTATAGGAATTTATACACAGTCCCTAAATCCGACAGTCAGAATGAAACCAGAATCGGTTCTGTTTTGCTCTCAGTCGCTTTAACGCGCCTGTATTTATGCAAGTGGCACCAAGAAAAAGCAAAACACAGAGCGTGTGCACAGCTTAAAGATACATGGTATGAGTTTAAATTAAAAAAAAAAAAATGCAACTGGTCGAGACCGTTAACAGAAGTGACTGCTTTCTTGGACAGATAATGTGTTTTAAAACACATTAATGTAATGGATCCCATCTGAAAGACTCATCAGTCCACACAATCATTTTCCATCATTCAGCGACTCTCCAAAAACTGTGCGACTTGTTGCGTATTTTCGGGGAAGGAAGAAAAGAGAAATCAAAACAGAGATATAAAGCAAAGAACATTCAAGAGCTGTGACAATGTGGTGAAACGTGTTTATAACGTGACCCTTTTGTAAGATGGGTGAGAGCAGGGAGATTTGGGACAGTTTGTATTCCCAGGGGCGCCACTAGAAATTTTAGGCCCTATGAAAGTAATATTGTGATATACAACCCCGATTCCAGAAAAGTTGGGACAAAGTACAAATTGTAAATAAAAACGGAATGCAATAATTTACAAATCTCAAAAACTGATATTGTATTCACAATAGAACATAGACAACATATCAAATGTCGAAAGTGAGACATTTTGAAATTTCATGCCAAATATTGGCTCATTTGAAATTTCATGACAGCAACACATCTCAAAAAAGTTGGGACAGGGGCAATAAGAGGCTGGAAAAGTTAAAGGTACAAAAAAGGAACAGCTGGAGGACCAAATTGCAACTCATTAGGTCAATTGGCAATAGGTCATTAACATGACTGGGTATAAAAAGAGTATCTTGGAGTGGCAGCGGCTCTCAGAAGTAAAGATGGGAAGAGGATCACCAATCCCCCTAATTCTGCGCCGACAAATAGTGGAGCAATATCAGAAATGAGTTCGACAGTGTAAAATTGCAGAGAGTTTGAACATATCATCATCTACAGTGCATAATATCATCAAAAGATTCAGAGAATCTGGAAGAATCTCTGTGCGTAAGGGTCAAGGCCGGAAAACCATAGTGGGTGCCCATGATCTTCGGGCCCTTAGACGGCACTGCATCACATACAGGCATGCTTCTGTATTGGAAATCACAAAATGGGCTCAGGAATATTTCCAGAGAACATTATCTGTGAACACAATTCACCGTGCCGTCCACCATTGCCAGCTAAAACTCTATATTTCAAAGAAGAAGTCGTATCTAAACGTGATCCAGAAGCGCAGACGTCTTCTCTGGGCCAAGGCTCATTTAAAATGGACTGTGGCAAAGTGGAAAACTGTTCTGTGGTCAGACGAATCAAAATTTGAAGTTCTTTATGGAAATCAGGGACGCCGTGTCATTCGGACTAAAGAGGAGAAGGACGACCCAAGTTGTTATCAGCGCTCAGTTCAGAAGCCTGCATCTCTGATGGTATGGGGTTGCATTAGTGCATGTGGCATGGGCAGCATACACATCTGGAAAGACACCATCAATGCTGAAAAGTATATCCAGGTTCTAGAGCAACATATGCTCCCATCCAGACGACGTCTCTTTCAGGGAAGACCTTGCATTTTCCAACATGACAATGCCAAACCACATACTGCATCAATTACAGCATCATGGCTGCGTAGAAGAAGGGTCCGGGTACTGAACTGGCCAGCCTGCAGTCCAGATCTTTCACCCATAGAAAACATTTGGCGCATCATAAAACAGAAGATACGACAAAAAAGACCTAAGACAGTTGAGCAACTAGAATCCTACATTAGACAAGAATGGGTTAACATTCCTATCCCTAAACTTGAGCAACTTGTCTCCTCAGTCCCCAGACGTTTACAGACTGTTGTAAAGAGAAAAGGGGATGTCTCACAGTGGTAAACATGGCCTTGTCCCAACTTTTTTGAGATGTGTTGTTGTCATGAAATTTAAAATCACCTAATTTTTCTCTTTAAATGCTACATTTTCTCAGTTTAAACATTTGATATGTCATCTATGTTCTATTCCAAATAAAATATGGAATTTTCAAACTTCCACATCATTGCATTCCGTTTTTATTTACAATTTGTACTTTGTCCCAACTTTTTTGGAATCGGGGTTGTAATATTTGTCACATTTTTCAAGTTCTGCTGCAGGAAACCAACACTTCCTCTTTCCACTGACCTCAGCAGCCCATGGCATAAGCCCACCAGACCTTTGGAATTTCAATTTCTCACATTTCTTAGTATCAAAAGGCACATATACATTACTTACTCAACACCAACTTTCAAGACCATACCACTCATAGTTTTCAAGTTCTGCTCCAGAAACAAAACCTACCCCTAAGACTAACCTGAGGGACTAAGTCTGAAATTGTTTCCACGGAAACATGAAAAATGAAAATTTCTCAAAATTTCTTAGTATGAAAAGGCACATCGACATCACCTTGTTAAACATGTATACCTACAGTTATGTTCAAAATAATAGCAGTCCCTCAACAGTAGCAAGATAAATCACTGTTTTTGTTAAAATTTCAACCTTTACACCGCAAGCAAGTTTCTGGAGGGTATAGTAAAGGTATAGAAAACCAACAGACCCAACAGGCCTGCCGTGCATGCTACTGATTCTGTGAAATTGAATGATTAGCTGAAAGGGGTGTGTTCAAAAAAATAGCAGTGGTGAGTTCAATTAGGGAGGGCATTGATTTTGTGAAAAAAAAAGGTGTTAACAGGTGGTCCTTATTTAAGGATCAAGGCAACTGACATTGCATATGCTGGCTGTCCTGCATTGGTCCTGAAAAACCAAGTAAAATGGGTCGTTCAAGACACTGTTCTGATGAAGAGCGGCTTTTAATCAAGAAATGGATAAAAGAGGGGAAAACCTACAAAGAAGTGCAGAAACTTATAGGCTGTTCAGCTAAAATGATATCAAACGCTTTAAAATGGCAGCCAAAACCAGAAAGACGAGGAAGAAAAAGAAAAACAACTTCTCGAATGGATCGGAGAATAACCAAACTGGCAAAGGCTCAGCCAATGATCAGCTCCAGGAGGATCAAAGAAGATCTAAACTTGTCTGATTTGTACCAGTACTCACAGGCGACGTCTATGTGAAGCCAATCTACCAGCAAGAAGCCCCCGCAAAGTCCCATTGTTAAAGAAAAGACGTGCTGAAGCGGCTACAATTTGCCAAAGAACACATTGACTGGCCTGAAAAGAAATGGCGTAATATTTTGTGGACAGATGAAAGTAAGATTGTTCTTTTTGGGTCTAAGGGTCACAGACAGTTTGTCAGACGTCCTGCAAACACAGAATTCAAGCCACAGTACACAGTGAAGACTGTTAAGCATGGTGGTGCAAGCATCATGATATGGGGATGTTTTTCATACTACGGTGTTGGTCCTATTTACCGCATACCAGGGATCATGGATCAGTTTGAGTACATCAGGATACTGGAAGAAGTCATGTTGCCATATGCTGAAGAGGAAATGCCTTTGAAGTGGGTGTTTCAACAAGACAATGACCCCAAACACACCAGCAAGCGAGCAAAATCATGGTTCCAGACAAACAGCATCCAACTAATGGAGTGGCCAGCACAATCCCCGGACCTCAATCCCATAGAAAACTTGTGGGCTGACATAAAAAATGCTGTTCATGAGGCAAAAACAAGAAATGCAGAGGAATTGTGGAACGTAGTACAATTGACCTGGGCTGCAATACCTGTTGACCATTGCTAGAAGTTGGTCGACTCCATGCACCACAGATACGAAGCAGTTATCAGAAACCATGGTTATGCAACAAAATATTAGTTTAGGATACTCAGCAAAGTTGAATTTTCAAGAATTTCTTAGTTTGTATGGTACATTTTTGAGTTTCCAAAGAAATATGTCAACACTGCTATTTTTTTGAACATTGCATTTCTTGACTTTCTGTGAAATATTATGAAATGTAATTACTTTTTCCAATTTTCTTGCTTTGAAATAGAATGTGCAGTATGCCCAATGCATTTGTGTTCATTAAAGTACAATTTATTTGAAGAATTTTGACATTTACTCGCCTTTTTAAAGACACTGCTATTATTTTGAGCACAACTGTAGTTTTAAATCCATATCATGAATAGTTTCAGATATATGCTCCGGAAACGAACATTGCTCTTAGAAACTGAGTCAAAATCCATTTTCTATGTAAAAATTTGAAAAATATTTTTTTCAAAAATCCAAAATAGCAAAAGGCACCAGTTTACATATTGCTTGATATGTATACAAAGTTTCATGTAGATATCTTCAGTAGTTTTAAAGATATGGCCCGGAAATGAAAACGTGACCGGATGGACAGACGGACGGATGGAACCCATTTCTATATCCCCGCCACACTTTGTTTGGGTGGGGGATAAAAACTAATGTTGTGGAAAGAGGGTACAGTAAATACTCTTACTAGAAATTTCCATGTTAAAGAGTTGCAGGAATCCCTTCTTTGAGAGTATTATAATTTCTCATGTGCTTCTAAAAAATATTTTGTGGTCCTTTGCTAAACCTGCATTATCAAACTTGTATATCTTATTTATGTTCAGAGCTGCTGAGGGTCCAGCTGCTAAATATAATTTCATTCCAAACTTGAAATATGATGAAATTTTAATCAAGAGAATTTTAACAAGAAGTGTTTTAAGTCAAACATCAAGGGAAATGAAAAATCATGCTGGATTTAACCTTTTATAGTCTTAATTCATGAACCATTAAGAATAAACTTGGTGTTAATGACGGGCAGTTACTGATGAAAGCCTCAGAAAATGTAATCCAACTTTGA
Source organism: Neoarius graeffei (assembly GCF_027579695.1). Lineage (NCBI taxonomy): Eukaryota > Metazoa > Chordata > Actinopteri > Siluriformes > Ariidae > Neoarius > Neoarius graeffei. The sequence goes on along the minus strand of NC_083571.1, from coordinate 110,702,474 downwards.
AAGCTGATGAATTGCTCAATTTGCCTGATCCAAACCCAAATCTCTGTCTACTTCCTTTTTTTAAACAAATTTTAGTATGACTGTCAGTTTTGAAAAGGGGAAGTTTCTTCACTATCTCTTAATAGTGGCTGAGATGCTGGAACCTGATTTTCCTAATAATTATCTATTTGTTCTTGTCATATTAAACAGAATATTAGGTGATTTTATCTTGATTTCTCAAAACTACAACCTGTGCTTTCAATGAGGGTGTGTTGACTTTATATTCCGCGTATGCCATCCTTATGTTAACCATTAAAATATAGCATTCTTTTAAACTTTATATGAGAAATACATGGCAAAACTTTTTTCTTTTACCTTGAGAAATATTATCCTTTACAATCATATGTATAGACTTTTGTGCATGAAAGTCCCAGAAGATCAGAAGTTTCAGAAATATTCAAAACACCCTGTTTGTTTGAGTACAAATAACCATGCCACCATCAACATCACTGAGATCCTATTTCCATTTGAGTTAATGTTAACTAAAGCTTTTGGCCAGTAGCTGCACAATTTTGTGCATGAACTGCTACTGGCTGGTTGGATGAATGTGTAGGTGCTGCTGACTTTCAGGTTTCCTATTACTGCAGCTGACAACAACAACAATAACAATAATAATAATAATAATCATAATAGCGCAAAATTTAATAGAATATTTTGAGAAGTCCCCTTATGGAGTGCTGCCATCAACTTACAGTAAAACTTTTTTCTTTTTTTTTAATTGAGAATATCTTTTCTAAACATGTCAATCATCCCTCTAGTATAGTTCCAGAGACTGGGAAAATCTTGTAGATCTTTCCCAACCATAAATATATCAATGACATTATGATTATATTTATGAATGATATTAAAATACACTTTAAATACACTTACATTTGGGGTCAGAAGATTACATACACTCATCATGGACATGAATGTCATGCCAATATTGGCCTATAGTGAGTCATGATCAGTAACAGGAACTTAAGACACATTGGCTTGGCAAGTTCTGACATTTTGTGTGAAGGTGCAGGCAGTTACTGATGCATGTGCGGAGGAAGCAGATCAATAGACTGTCAACAAAGCCAAAATGTGTGACTGAAATCTGTGTCGGTAAATTAGCGAGGGTCAGATGATTGGTGAACAATGTGACGTGGAAAAGACAAAGAGCGAAAATGGAGAGGAAATAGCAAAAGGTCAGAAAACGCTAGAGACAGTCAGAAAAGATACAAGGCTCGTTATGTACTGAAGTGGCAGGACAATACTTCACACTGGCGTGGTGTGAATGAGCGGCTTAAATAGCAGAAGCAGTGATTAAGGAAATGCGTGACAGCTGTAGTTCAGTAGACTGGGGACAGAGGGTGCTGTGTGTCATGGGAGTTGTAGTCCTGAGTGTTTGTAGTCTGCTCCTTCACACCGGGATTACTGATAGAACCTGATAGAGCTACCTCCAGGAGCTACACTCTTTCTAGGATGACCTCTACCTCTGGGTGCTGCCTTGTTAGGATACTGGGCATGAAACTCTTGCTTCAAGAGTGGGTCAAGAATGTCCTTGGACTTAACCCAACTTTGCTCCTCAGGTCCATATGCTTCCCAATCTACCAAGTACTCGATTTGGCCTCCTTGTCATCTGGAGTCGAGGCTCTTTTTTACCTGGTAGATTGGGTCTCCCACAAAGCTGAGTGCAGAGTATTCCTGGTCTGGTGAGTTGTGGGCTATCCCTGGGATAGCAGATTTGAGGTGTGAAACGTGGAACATAGGGGATATTCGACAGTGAGGTGGGAGTTCAAGATGGTATGACATGTTGTTGATTTGGCACAAGACCTTGAAGGGCTTGATGTAGCATGGCTGGAGCTTCTTGCAGGTGTTCGCTTCTCTCAAGTTCCTTGTGGCTACCCACACCCTGTCCCCGGGGAGGAAGTCGGGAGTCTCACCTCTATGTTTATCTGCATACTCCTTGTACTTGGCGTTGACTGCTTCCAGAAGCTGGTGGACCTCCTCCCAGATGGTTTGACTTCATCGAAACCATTCATCAATGGCCTGTACTTGGCTGGGTGTGTCATCCCAGGGAAACAAGGGTGGCTGGTAGCTGAGTATGCACCAAAACAGTGTTAGCTGGGTGGCTGAGTGTTTGAGCGAGTTTTGTACATACTTGGCCCAAGGTAGGAAGCATGCCCAGTCCCCCTGGTTGCGCATGCAATATATTCTCAGGAAGCAGCCAATCTCCTGGTTTACTCTCTCCACTTGGCCGTTAGACTGGGGGTGGTTGCTGGACGTGAGACTTACTGATACTCCCAACCTTTCCATGAAACTTGCCCAGAATTGTGAGATGAAAATTGGGGATCCCGATCGCTGACTATATCTTCGGGGATGCCATATTATTGGAAGACCTGTTGAAATAACAGCTCAGCAGTCTGAGAGGCTGTGGGGATGCTGGGTAAAGGGATGAGTTTCAGAGCTTTTGAGAATCAATCGATAGTTACCATTATGGTGGTATTCCCTTGAGAGAGTGGGAGACCTGTGATAAAGTCAATTGCCAGATGTGACCAGGGCCTTTGCGGAATTGGTAGAGGGCATAATTTGCTGGCAGGGGGCACAGTTCTTGGGCCCTTTACTTGGGTGCATTTGGAACATGAGGCAATGAACTGATTGATTTTGGACAACATGTTCTCCCACCAGTACCTGTTTCTTAGTATTTGGTGAGTACGTCAGCTATTGCAAAAAGAGTTTTCCGATGTGTTCTCGCCAGTTTCCAGCTGTGCCCACCTCATACAGTGCCTTGCAAAAGTACTCCTCTCCCTTAATGTTTGTCCTGTTTTGTTGCATTACAAGGTGGAATTAAAATGGATTTTTGGGGGGTTAGCACCATTTGATTTACACAACATGCCTACAACTTTAAAGGTGCACATTGTTTTTTTTTTTATTGTGACACAAACAATAATTAAGATGAAAAAACAGAAATCTGAAGTGTGCATAAGTATTCACCCCCAAAGTCAATACTTTATAGAGCCACCTTTTCCTGCAATTACAGCTGCAAGTCTCTTGGAGTATGTCTCTATTAGCTTAGCACATCTAGCCACTGGGATTTTTGCCCATTCCTCAAGGCAAAACTGATCCAACTCCTTCAAGTTAGATGGGTTGCGTTGGTGTACAGCAATCTTCAAGTTATGCCACAGATTCTCAATTGGATTGATGTCTGGGCTTTGACTTGGCCATTCCAAAACATTTAAATGTTTCACTTTAAACCACCCCAGTGTAGCTTTAGCAGTATGTTTAGGGTCATTGTCCTGCTAGACTGTGAACCTTCGTCCCAGTCTTAAACCTCTGGCTGACTCAAACAGGTTTTCCTCCAGAATTGGCCTGTATTTAGTGACATCCATCTTTCCTTCAGTTCAGACCAACTTTCCTGTCCCTGCAGATGAAAAACATCCCCACAGCATGATGCTACCACCACCATGCTTCATTGTAGGGATGGTCTTCTCAGGGTGTTGGGTTTGTACCACACATGGCATTTCCCACGATGGCCAAAAAGTTTAATTTTTGTCTCATTTGACCAGAGAATCTTCTTCCATGTGTTTGAGGAGTCTGCCACATGCTGTTGGGCAAACTCTAAATGTGATTTTTTGAGCAATGGCTTTTTTTCTGGCCACTCTTCCATAAAGCCCCACTCTGTGGAGTGTATGGCTTAAAGTGGTCCTATGGACAGATACTCCCATCTCCACTGTGGATCTTTGCAGCTCCCTCAGCATTATCATTGGTGTCTTTGTTGCATTTCTGATTTATGCCCTCCTTGCCTGGTCTGTGAGTTTTGGTGAGAAGCCTTCTCTTGTCAAGTTTGTAGTGATGCCGTATTCTTTCCATTTTGCTATAATGGATTTATTGGTGCTCCCTGGGATATTCAAAGTTTGGGATATTTTTTATGACCCAACCCTGATCTATACTTCTCCACAACTTTGTCTTTGACCTGTTTGGCGTGCTCCTTGGTTTTAATGTTGCTTGCTTAGCAGTGTAGCAGAGTCAGGGTCCTTCCAGAACAGACATCATGTGACAGATCATGTGACACTTTGATTGCCCACAGGTGGATATTAATCAAATAATTGTGTGACATATGAAGTGAATTGGTTGGACTAGCTCTTATTTAGGAATTTCATATGAAAGGGGTGAATACTTATGCATACTCCAGATTTCTGTTTTTTCATCTTAATTATTGCTTGTGTCACAATAAAAAAATGTGCACCTTTAAAGTTGTAAGCATGTTATGTAAACCAATGGTGCTAACCCCCCAAAAATCCATTTTAATTCCAGCTTGTAATGCAACAAAACAGGACAAACACCAAGGGGGATGAATACTGTTGCAAGGCACTGTAGACCACCACATTGAGACACCTCCAGGGGTGGTGGTGGATAGCTGCCCTTACCGCTTACCCAAACACACAAAAAAAGGTGGTTCAGGATGAACTCAAGGGCATGCTTGACATGGGCATAATCAAGGAGTCACACAGTGACTGGAGCAGTCCGGTGGTCCTGGTACCCAAGACCAATGGGTCAGTCCAGTTCTGTATAGACTATAGAAAGGTTAAAATGGTATAAAATTGATGCATATCCAATGCCTCGCATTGATGAGTTGCTTGATCAGTTAGGTGCTGCTCGCTTTTATTTGACACTGGATCTGACGAAGGGATATTGGCAGATCCCCTTGACTACTGTCTCCCAAGAGAAAATGGCCTTTTCCACACCGTTTGGATTACACCAGTTTGTCACGCTTCCTTTTGGGTTATTTGAGGTTCCTGCTACGTTCCAGCGGCTCAAGAACAAGATCCTCTGTCCCCATGCCATGTATGCGGCAGTGTATCTTGATGACATTATTATATACAGCAATGATTGGCTGCAGCACCTGGAACACCTTAGGGCCATCCTAGAGTCGCTGAGGCGTGTGGGGCTCACAGCTAACCCGAAAAAGTGTGCAATTGGGTGGGTGGAAGTATGGTATCTGGGTTTCCACTTGGGTCATGGGCAGGTGTGTCCCCAAATTGACAAGAATGCAGCGATTGTGGCCTGCCTGAGGCCCAAGACCAAAAAGAGGGTGAGACAGTTCCTGGGGCTGGCTGGCTACTATTGTAGGTTCACGCCTAATTATTCTGACATCACCAGCCCACTGACTGATCTCACTAAAAAGGAAACACCAGATCTGGTCCAGTGGACAGAGCAGTGCCAACAGGCTTTCACCCAGGTAAAAGCTACATGGTGTGGGGGGGCCACTTACAGCAGGTGGAGGGTTAGGAATGTGCCATGCTGTACATCAGCCGCAAGCTCTCAATGCGGGAAAGTAAGTACAGCACCATAGAAAAGCAGTGCCTGGCCATCAAGTGGGTGATCCTCACCCAACGATACTACCTGCTGGGGCACCCTTTCACCTTCTGTTCAGACCACACGCCCCTCCAGTGGCTCCACCACATGAAGGATGCCAATGCATGGATCACCCGTTGGTATCTCACCTTCCAGCCATTTAAATTCGAGGTGGTCCACAGGCCGGGGGCACAGATAGTGGTGGCAGACTTCCTGTCCCATCGGGGGGAGTCTGCTGCAGGTTGTATGGCACCCCAGCCTGAGTCAGGCAGTGGTGGTATGTGGCAGCAGGGATGTGACCTAGCATCAGTTTGTGAATGGAGGGCGGGGCCAAGGAAGGTGAGTGGCAAAGTCAATGTACCTGTAATAAATTAGTGTGTGTGTGTGTGTGTGTGTGTGTGTGTGTGTGTGTTGCAGTGACAGTGGAGGTTAGAAAAGGAGGGAGAGAGTGAAGAGAAGGGAGCTCTCCTGACCAGAACACGTGTGTGTCTGTGTGTGAGCAGCGAGTGAGTGAATGATGCTGAAAAGCAATGGAAAGAGTAAAAATAAAGTGTGTGTGAACATCAGCTCCTGCCTGCCATGCTTCTGTACTCCACCCACATCAGGGACATATTACAATCAGTTATACAACATATTGAGATATTTATCAAGCATAACATTGTTACTAAGCCAAATGCTGTATTTGGGAGGCGGCTACATGTGTATATGGGATAAGGATAATTAAGGCCTGCCTTATCGAAGAAGGGCACATGATGTTCTTTCAAATCTGCCTGATATGAAAATACTTTGAAGAGCGCTGTCCTTCCAAATCAGACTAAGTTCGTATACTAAAGGGCGTGAATACTTATGCATACTCCAGATTTCTGTTTTTTCATCTTAATTATTGTTTGTGTCACAATAAAAAAAACAATGTGCACCTTTAAAGTTGTAGGTATGTTGTGTAAATCAAATGGTGCTAACCCCCCAAAAAATCCATTTTGATTCCACCTTGTAATGCAACAAAACAGGACAAACACTAAGGGGGAGGAGTACTTTTGCAAGGCACTGTATGAGGTGGGCGCAGCTGGAAACAGGCGAGAACACGTCGGAAAACTCTTTTTGCAACTTGGCCACCTCTGTGAGTTGGGCTGGTGAGAAGTGGTCTCCACAAGGGACCGGAGTGGTTTGGGTTGTTGGTTTGGTTGTTTTTACCTCCGGCCCCAGCTCTGCCTTCTCCAGAACTACTGATGCCAACGCCACAGGGACCCCTCGTTCCAACGTTTTAAGAGGTTGAGGTGGTATATTTGTAGTGTCCCATCCTTTTCCGTTTGCTTCACCTCATAGTTGACATCCCCGATTCACCGTGTGACCTCGAAGGGCTCTTGCCACTTGGTGACTAATTTGGAGCTCAACATGGGCAATACCATGAGTACTTTGTCTCCTGGAGTGAACTCCCTAAGGCATGTGCCCGTGTTGTACAGCTGGGCTTGCCATTCTTGTGTCTGCCGTAAATTCTCCTGGGTTAAGTGCATGAGGGTATGGAGCTTTGCGTGCAGGTCGTGAATGTATTGAATTTCATTCTTGCTAGTTGAAGGTCCCTTCTTCCAATTTTCCAGCAGCACATCCAAGATGCCACGCGGCTTCCACCCATATAATAATTCAAACAGGGAAAATCCCTTGGAGGCTTGTGGGACCTCTCGTACTGTGAATAGCAGGGGCTCGAGCCATTTATCCCAATTACGTGCATCCTCATTAAAAATTTCCAAATTAAATTTGAGTGTCTCATTAAATCACTCTACTAAACCCTCCATTTGTGGGTGATAGACACTGGTGCGGACAGATTTAATTCCCAGTAACTCATACAGCTTGGGAAGTGTGCATGACATTAACATAGTGCCTTGGTCCATCAGGATTTCTTTCAGAATCCCAACCCAGGAGATAATAAGGAAGAGCACTTTCACAACACTGTGTGCAGAGATATTGTGGAGAGGCACTGCTTCCAGAAATCACATTGCATAGTCCACCAGAATGAAAATAAAGCAATATCCTCGTGCTGACCGATCTAATGCCCCGACAAGATCCATGCCAATTCTCTCAAAGGGGGTCTTGATTAGAGGGAGCGGGCGCAAAGCCGCTTTTGGAGTGGCCACAGGATTTACTAATTGGCATTCGCAACACACCGCACATCACCTACGAATGTCCCAGCAAATCCCTGGCCAATAGAACTGGGCCATTATTCAGGCTAGTGTTTTATCCTGTCCCAGGTGTCCGGCCATGGGATTAAAGTGAGCCGCATGGAACATTGGAACATGAGTTCCCTATGGCTCTTAGGGATTAACAACTGTGTTATCTGTTCACCGGTTTAAGTGTCCTGTGTTACTCAATATAGCCTATCCTTAATAATAGTCAAATACAGGAAGGAGGGTATTTCATATGGCTGGAGAGTTTGACCATTGATTACTCTCACTTGGTCAAACGCATGACACAGCGTCTCGTCTCACAACCGCTCTAACGGGAAATCCTCAAGGGAATCCTTGAGAGAGGGAGGAGGGGCGAGGTGCTCCTCACTCCTTGCATCGCCCTGATGTGGTGCTGACATAGACAGCTCTGTGACAACTTCTCCAGTCAATGCCACACCGGGGTCCCCCCATGACGTATCATTGCAGGACCCACCCCCTACTATGTGATCCATTAACTTTCTGAATCCTGGCCAATCAGTCCCCAAAATCAGGAAGTGGGTGAGACGAGGATTAACCACCGTCTTTATTCTATGCTTTTGTCCCCGAAATAGAATATAGACCAGCACTAGAGGATAATTGTGAACATCCCTGTGCACACACACACCCTTTACCTCTGGTGCGCTCCCCAATGCCTCACCTTGCACCAGGCTTTGGTGGATTGAGGTCTGATTACAGCCGGAATTCACCAATGCATGATATGGACAGTTTGGCTCTTGGACAGTGTAGGGATCATGTGCCATTTTGTGTCTAAGAACTACAACTCCCAGCCATCTTCTGCGTTGACTACGTCACGCCTGGGTGGGATCACTTACATCACATCTTTCAGCATTCCAAAAAGGAGCTGGAACCCAGCCATCTTTCTCTTTTGTGTCTGACTCCAAGCGAGATTGACCAGATAAAGAGAACTCACCATCAGACGTCTAAACAGCGCGTTTTCTTTTTTATCTACCTCTGATCAAGGTAGATTCCGGAAACACCCGATCATCAACTCAAGCGAGTTATTAAACCGGTTTTGCAAGTATTATTTTTCTTTTAAAGCGTACGCAACTGCAAGCAAAAGTCTTTTTAGAAAAGCAGCTGGCCCTCTTTTCTTTTTTAAGTCCATGCACAGTGCTGAACAAAGACTTTTCGTCTCATCAGCGACGAAGATCTTCAGAGAAAACTTCTCTCTCCCTCACCGAAGCGCAAACTTCCTCCTCGAACTTTCTTCAGACAGAAGACGAGACTTTTTGCAGTAAGAAAAGCACTGGGCAGAAAGTTTTAAGTTTTAGGGATTAGTTTATTTCACTTAATGTGAAGATATATTCAGGAATGTGTGCACACTGAATTTTGGTTCTCTATCATTTGTTTGTTGATTTAAAATTGGTTAATCCATAAGTTTTTGCATGTCCTCTCTCTCTCTTCCTTAACATTCTAATTCATTACTCACACATCTGGGTTTCACACGTGTTTTACCTAGCAAGAGCTAAATTCCTTTGTCCGACAAAGGAAGCACGTGTCCCTCACCCACTAGGCCTTAAAACCGAGACCCTTTGTCTCAATCTTAGACAAAATCACAAGTATTGTTTTCAATTCAACCTTTATAGCAAATTCTCCTGTGCCTACATTTAAAGCCATATACACACACACACACACACACACACACACACACACATAGTGATAAATACATTCAAACGGTCATCCGTGGTGTATATGTATATATATATATATATATATATATATATATATATATATATATACACCACGGATGACCGTTTGAATGTATTTTAATTGTTAACTTTAGCTTTTAACACACGTGGCCTGCTAGACTGAAGAAGCACATGCTAGCTAGCATCTCTTTGTCTGGTTAGCCACAAAGCTAACCACATGGCTACACATAGGGCAGCTAGCATTCCTGCATCTAATTAGCCTCCAAAGCTATCCAGATAGCAGAGGGACGTTGAAACGGCGCCGATTCTTGGTCAGAATGGTCGGTTTCCGTCGTAAGTCAGAAAATCAACGCTGAAACGGCGCCGTGAAACGTCGATTTCTCCGCCGTCGGAGAAGGTCGATTTATCACTGTTGAATCACCGTGGGTAAAGGTTGATCTGTCGACCGTCAGAGAAGGTCGAATATACGATGTTGAACCATCGTCACTTTTGCCGGCCAGTTTTCAACATTGGTAGGATGAGCAACTAATTCTGGCCCGTAGCCAGGGGGGATTGGAGGGTTCGTTCGATCCCCCCCGCGACACCGCGCCCCGGACACACATGCCCCTCAAGATTACTCAAGATTTATTCATTTGTTCATGTCCGATGAATATACATTGATTCACATTTAAATTTACAATATCAAATCCAGACTAATCAAAAAAGAAAAGTAGACTAAGTGAGGACGAGTTAGAAAAACGGGTTCATTTCTCCTATGTTTATGTTTACACGTTTTGTTCAGACTGCTTTACACCCCAATCCAGTGGGTGGCGGTAATGCCCCCATTAGACCCCTTTCACTGACGTCACCCGAAACCGGAAGTAAACAAACCCTGCGCCACATTGGAAGACCAACAAACTCGTGATTAGGGGGAAATAACGGCAGTGTGCGGTATGTGAACCCACGAGGCACTTGGTTCATCAAAAACCTACAATGGTAAACTTTTGTGCTGTGTTAGGGTTCTAACAAAGCTGATGGGAAAGGTGAAAAGAAGTCTTTCTACAGAATACCAGCTGTGATTGAGACAACAAGCAAACCAAGGAGCTTTCTGCCGGGAGACAGAGAGAGGATTTAGCTGCTTTATGCAGAGCGGATCTGAATACTTCAAGTCTATTTTGTTACTGGTAAGTCACTAGGCTAGAGTGTTGTAGAACATTTTTTTAAATGTTTACTGAATAAAAACATCCTTAATTTTATCAAATATTCTCTACTCTATATTTCATTTCTTTCTTTTGTTTTAATTTTCCTCCCTCCATCCCTCTTTGGATTTTAAATATAGTTTTTCCCCATGTCCAAATAATGAGGTAGGGTGGCATTTAGAAACCCATAGCCTACTGCTGACTTTCTTTATCAATGCTGCATCAAATTAATTTTGGTTATGTTTTTCTGTTTCCATGTACAGGTGTCTGCGCCGCAGGAGGAATAGGCCACAATTATAAATTATAAATAAATCATAAAATGTTTCTAAGAACTTGTTCAAGTGTGTTCTGTTCCTTATAAATGTTAAAAGTTATGCCTCATTAGTTAGCTTGACAAACATTAGGAGAGGTGCATTGTTGCATGCATTTTTATATCCTGTTGTACATTAAACAGGACGTAGCCTACGCACATTGATATAAATTAAGTTTCACTTTCATGGTTGAAGTATGCATGTGTGTGTTCATCCTAGGCAAGAGCCCCGATGCTTTATTGTTAGCTAGTTTAATTTAGCCTGTTTGGCTTAATTTGTAGCCTTCCTGTTGTACATAAAACAGGAAGTAAAGTTGGATGAATCATCGCCGAAAATTAAACTATAAATCGACCGAAATCCGTAGTTGAATAAAGGGTGAAAGGGGGTCTATTCTCTGTCGGCCACCATCCACTTTTCAACGTCGTTTCAACGCAAACTCGTATGAGCAAAGCGGTGTTGAATCAACGCCGGTGATCCACGATGATTCGACGGCGTATGGTCGAAGAACATGCCGATGATTCCCCGTCGAATCAACGCCCTTTTGCTATCTGGGTAGTCTTTTACACACACACACCCACTCTGTTTACAGAAGATTCAATTCTGCTGCTATTCATCTCATCTCATTATCTCTAGCCGCTTTATCCTGTTCTACAGGGTCGCAGGCAAGCTGGAGCCTATCCCAGCTGACTACAGGCGAGAGGTGGGGTACACCCTGGACAAGTCGCCAGGTCATCACAGGGCTGACACATAGACACAGACAACCATTCACACCTACAGTCAATTTAGAGTCACCAGTTAACCTAACCTGCATGTCTTTGGACTGTGGGGGAAACCGGAGCACCCGGAGGAAACCCACGCGGACACGGGGAGAACATGCAAACTCCTCTGCTGCTATTAAATTGTTCAATTTTTTTCTTTTCTTTTTATTAATTTTTTATTATCTTTGTTATAATAAACTCCATTATTATTGAAATTGTGTGTGGTGTCTATCTACTGTTTCATTACTTTGAAGTTGCCCAATCTCCCAAAGAATTCAAAAAGGTGCAGATGATTTATGTAATATGGTAAGTGATCAGTAATAATTTGGAAGATACCATTTTAGCTGTTTGGTAATTTATTATTAAGTACCAGGATTAATGGTATGATTCACTAAATGATTCACTGATTCGATTCACTGATTCGATTCACTGATTCGATTCATTTGAATGATTCACTTCAAACGATTCAATGAGACTGATTTCATCTCATATCATCTCATTATCTCAAGCCGCTTCATCCTTCTACAGGGTCGCAGGCAAGCTGGAGCCCATCCCAGCTGACCACGGGCGAAAGGCGGGGTACACCCTGGACAAGTCGCCAGGTCATCACAGGGCTGACACATAGACACAGACAACCATTCACACTCACATTCACACCTACAGTCAATTTAGAGTCACCAGTTAACCTAACCTGCATGTCTTTGGACTGTGGGGGAAACCGGAGCACCCAGAGGAAACCCACGTGGACACGGGGAGAACATGCAAACTCCACACAGAAAGGCCCTCGCTGGCCCCGGGGCTCGAACCCAGGACCTTCTTGCTGTGAGGCGACAGCGCTAACCACTACACCACCGTGCCGCCCCAGACTGATTTCATGTAATTATTAAAGATTGATCACTTATCCCATCCTAAATACACATATTCATTAATTACACCTACAGACAGTTACCGGTATAGAATCCACTTCGGCCTGATCGGGGGCAGTCTCTGGTACATCGGGGATCCAGACCGTAGCTCCCACCTCCATCACAGAGTACTGACTTTGGAGATGTCCCAGCTCCCTGCAGCACCAGCATACCAGCCCAGGCTTTCCCTCTGCACAGGTGTTATGGGTGTCACTCACCTGGGGGGGAGAAGACACAGACACACAAGGAAAAGACGGGAGGACATGATGTGTGCCGCGGGCCGGCTGGGGGGGAACTGGCCCCCATCTTCGTGGTGGGGGAATGAGGCAGGAATGGGAAGGGGAGGGAGGGGGGAAGGAGAGAGAGAAATGGAGAAGAGTTGACATGTCAACCTGCCGCTGGAACCGCCGCCAGATGTTCCTCCGCCAACTTGATAGCTTGACCCAGTGATGCCAGGCAATGACACTGGACCCACTCCACTTATCCTCCCAGAAGTCACACAATGAACTGCTCCAGTGTCACCAGGTCGATGATCGTCGCGGTTTTCTGCCCTCAGCTACTGCTGGCAGGCATCCCGGAGCTGTTGGCTGAACGCAAACGGCTGGCTGACCTCCTCCAATGTCAGCATCTGGAAGTGCTGACGCTGTTGTTCTGGGGAGCGGCCGACACTCTGCAGGATGGCTCACTTCAGATCTGTGTATACAAGCTGGCTGTTGGTGGGGAGCTGCTGCGTGGCAAGCTGCGCCTCACCAGTTAGTAGTGGAAGAAGGCGCGCCGAACACTGCTCAACCGGCCACTCCCCATGCTTCGACCGCTTGCTTGAAGAGAGCAATGAAGGCTTCTAGATCATCGTGCAGGCCCATCTTTGTGAGGATGAGGTGGGGAGGGTCTGCCATGGTGGCGGTTGGGGGCCCCCGCCAACATGAGCAGATTCTGGAACACCTGGCAATCTTCCTGCTGGGCCAGCATCAAGGCTTCAAAGCGTTGCTCTTGCTCCTTCCGGAGGGTAGTCAGTGCTTGATGCTGGTTCTGCTGGGCGGTAGCGAGGGCATGGATGAGATCTTTAAATGGGGAGGACTCCATGTGCTGTTCCCTTCCATACTCCCGGGTTTCGGCACCACTGTAATATGTCCCTGATATGGGTGGAGTACAGAAGCATGACAGGCAGGAGTTGATGATCACACACACTTTATTTTTACTCTTTCTGTTGCTTTTCAGCATCATTCACTCACTCACTTGCTGCTCACACACAGACAGACACATATTATGGTCGGGAGAGCTCCCTTCTCTTCTTGAGCCATGGATTGTTGGTATTTTCTTGGTGGGAGGCTAGGTCTTCCTTGAATGTCATCTTAAATTTCACCATATATGTAGGGTCCTCATCAGAGACTTCCATTACTTGACGCAAGTGGCAGAGGGCAGGCAGTACTACTGAGCAGGAGACGTAGGCCTCTCCATCCAGAATCTCAGTTACATACCTGCAGTGGAATAACACACACACACACACACACAGAGAGAGAGAGAGAGAGAGGGTAAGTTATTAGAACACAAGTTGGTACGTTTACAAATGAATTAACATTTAATTTGAATTTAATCAGTTCAATGTAATTTTTAACTTACACTAATAGTGACATTATATGTGGATTTCTTATCTACAGGGCTCTAGAAGAGTTTTTAATCTCTGTACTTTGTCCCATTCTGGTGGCGTCAACATAACTAGTTTGTTGCGTTGTTCATCCAGGGTTGCTTTTATTGCTGCTTGATTGCGGTTCAGACCCTTGACCATTTCCAGTGTCGAATTCCATGTTGAAATGTCCTGGATCAGTGGCTCCTGCTGCTGTCCAAGGATTGCTTGCTGTGCTTGAAGCTGCATGGCATTTGCCGGGCTGTGTTTGAAGTGGCCGAAAATTTTGCGACACTTGGCCAATACATTCACAAATCCACTGTCAGAGAGGCTCACAGTGATGCTTCTTTGTAGAATGTGAGCTGTGCAGGGCATGTGCTCAAATGGCAGTAGTCTAGCCACAGCTGTCATATTGCATGCACTGTCTGTCTCTATAGTTGTGATTTTTCCTTCAATTGCCCACTTGCGTGCTACTGTTTGAAAGTGTTCTGCATATGCCTCTGCAAAGTGGCGCTCTTCTGTTTTCATTACGGTTAGCGCAAACAACTTCAGTTCCCAGGTTTTAGTGATGAGATGTGCAGTTACAACCAGATAATTATTGTTACTCACAGAGGTCCAGTAGTCTCCTGTCAGGGTGATATATTCCGCTGAAGCCAAATCCTCTTCCTTAGTTTTCTTTTTAGCTTCATAGAGTTCATGGATTTTAGCCATTACTGTGCCTCTTGATGGTGGCTTGTAGAACGCGTCAAGAGTTGCAACTTTCAAAATTTCTGTGAAGCCCTTGTCTTCGACAGCATTAATCGGTCTACAGTCCTTGGCAATCCATTTAACAATTGTGTCAGTCAACTTGTCAGAGGTAGACTTACTTCATGCCCTGCATCTTGTGAGGCATTACACCTGAAGTTTGTCTGTGAAGATTCTCAGTCATCCAGGTCATAGTAAACTGTGGGTGGTAAAAAGAGCAACTGGACTTGCTTGAAGATTCTTGAAGATGTTTCACCTCTCATCCGAAAGGCTTCTTCAGTTCTGTCTGACTAATAGGGAGTATCAGGTATTTATCCTCTCATGGATGAAAAACAATCCTAAGGTGTCGTTGAGTCATCCTGTTGGTGTGGGTCACTGGGGGCTGGGTGTGAATGGCCTAGAGAGTCATTGGGGTGATCAATGGACTGTTGGATCTCTGGCCAAGTTTACATTAGACCGTATCTGTCTCGTTTTCTTCGCGGATGCACTGTCCGTTTACATTAAAACGCCTGGAAACGCCGGGAAACGGGAATCCGCCAGGGTCCATGTATTCAATCTAGATCGTGTCTGGTCCGGTGCTGTGTAAACATTGAGAATACGCGGATACGCTGTGCTGAGCTCTAGCTGGCGTCGTCATTGGACAACGTCGCTGTGACATCCACCTTCCTGATTCACTGGCGTTGGTCATGTGATGCGACTGCTGAAAAACGGCGCGGACTTCCGCCTTGTATCACCTTTCATTAAAGAGTATAAAAGTATGAAAATATTGCAAATACTGATGCAAATACTGCCCATTGTGTAGTTATGATTGTCTTTAGGCTTGCCATCCTTCCACTTGCAAGTGGTAAGTGATATGCGCTGGGATCACACACACAGCGGCTCAGTCCCGAATCACTGCTTGTGCACTTCACTCGCGCGCTCTGTGAGCTGCGCAGGG
Source organism: Neoarius graeffei (assembly GCF_027579695.1). Classification (NCBI taxonomy): domain Eukaryota; kingdom Metazoa; phylum Chordata; class Actinopteri; order Siluriformes; family Ariidae; genus Neoarius; species Neoarius graeffei. Next base: position 110,686,788 of record NC_083571.1, on the reverse strand, counting down.
CCGGAGTGTGCACCCTCCAGAGGGCACTCGCTGTTCAGGGCGGAGTGATTTGGAGCGCAGGATGCCTCCGGAGCCGAGCGTATCCGTGTATTGGTGTTGCTGTGTGCACGCGACTCGTGTATTGGTGTTGCTGTGTGCACACTAATCGTTTTAAAAACGTTAATCTGATGATCCGCTGATACGGTCTAATGTAAACCCCACCTCTCTGTCCTTTTGTGAGTCACTGAAAACAGCTGGGTTTTGGTGTGCATTCAGTTGTCTGGGAAGTGTGCCAAGGACTGCATTGTAGATGGCTGATAAATGATGTCTTAGACCACCACCTCTGTTCAGTAATGGCCGTTCTAGGTTGACAAAAATGGCTTCTTTAACTCTTCACTCATACAAACGACCCTCTTTGGCTAAAATGCTTATGTTGCAATCCTGAAATGAGTGTCCTTTGTTGTTAAGATGAAGATAGACAGCAGAGTCCTGACCTGAGGAACTGGCTCTCCTGTGTTGAGCCATGCGCCTGTGAAGTGGTTGTTTTGTTTCTCCAGTATACGAGTCCGTGCATTCCTCACTGCACTGAATTGCATACACTACATTGTCCTGTTTGTGTCTGGCTATTCTGTCCTTAGGGTGGACCAGTTTCTGCTTCAGGGTGTTACTGGGTCTGAAATGTACCGGAATGTTGTGTTTGTAGAAGATCCTCCTGAGTTTCTTAGATAGACCAGAAATGTAGGGAATGACAATGTTCTTGCGTTTGTTCCTGTTATCCTCCTTGTCCGTTATGTTCCTTTTTTCTGCTCTTGAAAAAAGCCCAGTTGGGATACCCACAGTTCTGAAGTGCTTTCTTGATGTGATTCTGCTCCTTCTCTTTTCCCTCTACTGTTGTAGGAATGTTTTGAGCCCTGTGTTGCAAGGTCCTAATAACCCCCAATTTGTGTTCCAGTGGGTGGTGTGAGTCGAAGAGTAAGTACTGGTCTGTGTGGGGGGGTTTCTGGTAGACCTCGATGCTAAGGCTTCTGTCTTGTCTAATGTGTACATCACAATCCAAGAAGGCTAGATTATTCCCACTGACCTCCTCCCGAGTGAAATTGATATCCACTGCATTGATGTATTTAGAGAAGGCTTCCACCTCACAGGTTTTGATTTTAACCCAAGTGTCATCCACATATCTGAACCAGTGGCTGGGAGCAACTCCTGAAAAAGTGGTCAAAGCTTTATGTTCCACTTCCTCCATGTATAGATTGGCCACTATAGGGGACACCGGTGAGCCCATGGGGCATCCATGCTTCTGTCTGTAGAAACTTTCATTAAACTGGAAATAAGTGGTAGTCAGGCAGAGGTCAAGCAGGGTGCAAATCTGGTCCGTGGTGAGGTTTGTTCTATCCAGTAAGGTGCTGTCTTGAAGGAGTCATTTTCTAACAGATTCGACTGCTTCTGTGGTGGGAATGCAGGTGAAAAGAGAAGTGACATCGTAGGAAACCATGGTTTCATCTGAGTCTATCACTGAACAGAGGTGGTGGTCTAAGGCCCTGTCCACACGGCAATGGATTCAGGTGAATCTGATAAAATTGTTTATCATTTCGGCCTGGCGTCCACACGGTACCGGCGTTTTGGGTGCCCCAAAACGAAATCTTTTGAGAACGGGTTCCAGAATGGAAAAATCTGGCAACCGCCCCGTTGCGAAGTCGTCTGGATGAGTAGAACGGATTTGTTTATGATGACATCACAACCACATGACTGTCAGTGCTTCACGCTGGGTAGAAGTGTAACAAACTCGATGCGAGTTGTCAACAAATCCTATAACTTGGTTCATGAAACGCGCTTACAAAATATTTTCACTGTGAATATTTATTGTGTAATGGTGCAAAGTGAGAGAGAGAGAGAGAGAGAGAGAGAGAGAGAATAGCCCTTAGGGCAGAGTCTTTAGTCCAAACACTGCGGAAGTACTGAGTATAACCAAACCGCGCACCGCCCGTGCGCTTTCCAAAAACAAATACAATCCCGCCAGCAAAAATAGGGAAAAAAAGGAGCGATCTCACCTCTTCAGATGTTGGTTTAAGTCCGACAATACATTCCTCAAAAAGGGTGTAGAAGAACAAAGTAATCCATCAACGTGTAGCATTCAATTTATTCCGGACCATTAAAGAATTCTGGAGGATATCAGAATGTTGGCGTACCGGCTTCCATCTACCCCCATTCATTCCTCTTTCCGCGTCTTTCGTTTTACGCTACTGATTAATAATCAAAACTTTGTGGCTGATGCTACAGAAGAAGGAGTTTATGCGCATGCGTCTACTTCTATTGTTCTGGTGTCTCCGATGGGACCGTCTTACAGCGCACGTAGAGGTGTGGCATGTGTATTGCATCGTTTTCAGCAAGCGTTGCGTTGCCATATGAACCTGATATTTTACTGATCCGTTGCCCATGTGGATGCGATATTTAAAAAAAAAAATCTAGTTGCCATTGTCGTGTGGATGTAGCCTAAGACATCATTTATCAGCCACCTACAATGCAGTCCTTGGCATACTTCCCAGACAACTGAATGCACACCAAAACCCAACTGTTTTCAGTGACTCACAGGAGGACAGAGAGATCCAACAGTCCATTGATCACCCCAACGACTCTCTAGGCCATTCACACCCAGCCCCCAGTGACCCACACCAACAGGATGACTCAACGACACCTTAGGATTGTTTTTCATCCATGAGAGGATAAATACCTGATACTCCCTATTAGTCAGACAGAACTGAAGAAGCCTTTCGGATGAGAGGTGAAACGTCTTCAAGAATCTTCAAGCAAGTCCAGTTGCTCTTTTTACCACCCACAGTACACCTGAAGTTGAAGCCCCGACAAATACATGCTCGGTATTGAGGTGGTACTTTAAGCTCGAGGTGCTTTGATGAAATGAAAACTCCTTCCTGCAGTGTTTTTTTTGTACTCGAACTTCCCACCCAGAGGGCCAAAAGGTTCTTTGGGTTCCTCCATCTTACGCGGGTCACAATCAGCCATAACGTTAGAGCGACGATGAGTGGGCAGTGGGTTAAATTGTGAGATATACTGGACGTGTCATTTTGCATACACGTTAATGTGTTAAAAAAGTTATCGCGTTAATTTCACAAATTAATCGTCTCACATTAACGCATTAATTTTGACAGCCCTAATATATATATATATATATATATATATATATATATATATATATATATATATATATATTTGGTATAATATAAATATAATATGTCAGCCCTGTGATGACCTGGCGACTTGTCCAGGGTGTACCCCGCCTTTCGCCCGTAGTCAGCTGGGATAGGCTCCAGCTTGCCTGCGACCCTGTAGAACAGGATAAAGCAGCTAGAGATAATGAGATGAGATAAATACAATATAAGGTCTGCAGACCATCATGATAAGACTGAATGAAGTGGTTGAGAGATATAAGATGAAGATAAACCAGAAAAAGACCAAAGTAATGAAAATTGGAAGAAACAACCAAGACAGACTCCATATTGCCATCAATGGAGCTGAATTGGAACAAGTCTACCAATTTAAGTACCTTGGAAGCCTATTAACGGACGATCGAAAAAGTGAAAAAGAAATATGAACAAGAATTGCCATGGCAAGAGATGCTTTCAACAAACACAAAATGCTGCTCACAAAAGGATTGAATAGGAGATTGAAGAAGAAACTATTCAAGAGTCTGGTTTGGAGTGTGCTCCTGTATGGCTCCTGTAAGAAGACTGATGTGAAGAGACTAGAAAGTTGTGAGATGTGGTTTTGGCGATGTATGGAGAAGATCATTTGGACAGAGAAGATCAGTAATGAAGAGGTGCTTAGAAGAGTTGGAGAGAAGAGGACGCTAATGAATACCATCTGGAAGAGAAAAGCAAAATGGATTGGAAATGTTATGAGAGAGGCGGCATGGTGGTGTAGTGGTTAGCGCTGTCGCCTCACAGCAAGAAGGTCCGGGTTCGAGCCCCGGGGCCGGCGAGGGCCTTTCTGTGTGGAGTTTGCATGTTCTCCCTGTGTCCACGTGGGTTTCCTCCGGGTGCTCCGGTTTCCCCCACAGTCCAAAGACATGCAGGTTAGGTTAACTGGTGACTCTAAATTGACTGTAGGTGTGAATGTGAGTGTGAATGGTTGTCTGTGTCTATGTGTCAGCCCTGTGATGACCTGGCGATTTGTCCAGGGTGTACCCCGCCTTTCGCCCGTAGTCAGCTGGGATAGGCTCCAGCTTGCCTGCGACCCTGTAGAACAGGATAAAGCGGCTAGAGATAATGAGATGAGATGTTATGAGAGGAGAAGGGTTGTTAATTGATGTGATTGAAGGTACAATGGAGGAGAAGTGACCAAGACTGAGAAGAAGAATCATGATGCTGGATGATATCAGGAAAGGGAGGAGCTTCCACTCAGTAGAGAGGATGGCCCAGAATAGGGAACAATGGCGACTATACTCATGTATAGGACCTGCCAAAGGGCAGACCACTTGAGAGAGAGATAATAAATGTTTTTTTTTACTTGTGTGGCTTGATATGTCCTCTTCTGCTGCTTTGCACTGTGCTGCTGCTGCAAACAGGAAATTTCCCCATTGTGGGATAATATTGGTCTTCTTGCTGTATCTTATCTTAAAACATTCAAAATTTCAGTGTTTATTTCATTGTACATTGTACCTTTGTATACATTTAATAAATCAAATTTAGCAAAAAGAACAAAAATACACACTTGTTAAATGTTGCCCTTACACCAGAATGTTTTCTATATGTTCTATATTGTTTTTGGTGTTTGAAGTTTGCTTCTTTAGTCTTATACTGGAGCTATGAGGTTAACATAGTTAACAAAGGAAGTGTTTAGCCTTCAGTTTAGCATTGTGCATGCTGCATTTTGAAATCAACTCACACTTGCTTCAATACATCACAGAATCAAATTAAGTAGCATCAAATAAGACTACATTCAAATTCGTAAAAAGGTCAAATACTGCCCTTTTGTCACACCTTGTATACAAGTAATACAGTGTAAACTAAACTAGATAGAGACTGTGACTATAGTCACAGTAATTTACGCTAGCTGACCATTGTCAATCGAAGGTCATTTTGTGTCTTTGAGTTGGATATCTCATGATGTGCTCATGACAATATACAGGTATAGTGCAAACCATAAAGACGATTGTCAAGGTCAAATTTAAATGGCATCATTAATCAAAGTCAAGGTCATGGTCAAGGTGATTTTGTGACCTTGAGTTAGATATGTCATGATGAAAGAATGATGTGATGAAGACAATGTACTGGTATACTGCAAACCATAAACATGATTTTCAAGGTCAAATTTACAGGTAATGGTCAATCAAGTTCAAGGTCACATTCAAGGCCAGTTGATGAGCTTTGTATGCACATTTTATTTTCATGAAAGAATGATGGATTAGTTATCATATACAGTCAAATTTAAAGTCTATTAAGTAGCTATGACATAGTCCTCTGCTCGCTTCACTAGCCCAAATTAATAATAAACTCTTTAGATTCCTGTAGCTCAAGCTCTGTTAGGAATAGGGCTTTCATGTACCATATGTTAATAGACTACTTTTAGGCAAGCAAGAAGCAAAACTTTACAGATTTTGAATATCTTAATTACTTTCTGAGATATGGCCGATTTCTGATTTTTTCTTGACAACAGCCATTGTGGACACCTCTAGATCCAGAACAGTAACAGATAGCTATAGTTGCTTAGTGAGCTGCATCTTGGCCCTGAAATGCTGAACAAAATTTTTAAAAAGAGATTGAAAATATCTTGAAAATTGACTAAGTTATGGCCAATTTTGTAAAATCCAGATTTTCATGGATCATTCCAGCTCAATGATCTGGACTGGGACCAAACCTTGTATGTCACTTTTGGACTCCATATAGAATCATTCCTGAAAGTATGGTGAAGATCCAACACAAATTTCTAGGACTTGATTTTTGAGATTTAGGACTCCATCTTTGGATCCCTAAAGTAGGATTACCACATTTTCAAACCCCAAAACCGGGACCCTTCAGTGTACCGCACATTCATGCATGTGCACATGTACGCGCTGATACCTGCACCATTGGTGTTTTCATAAAGATGGGGAAAATCCTTTCAGCACTGAGCACACCTCATGACTACACCCTTTAAAACCATCCACAAAAACAGTGTAGTTGAAAACTCTCTATGGGGAACTCTGCGTGCTAGACCGCTCGAACTGGCGCCACCTCCTGCAAGTCACCAAACATCGTTTAGTTGAGTGTGAGTAAGCAGACTCATCTATGGACGAATGAAGACCTAATCAAGGTACAAGGTAAGTTGAAAACTATATAATAACACTATAGTAAATACAAAACACAAGGATTGGACTTGTGTAATATAGCATATTTATTGACACTTGATTACCTTTCAAAACACAAGTGTGCATATTTGTAAGTGTGCACAAGCTTTGGCTGACAGCTGAAGAAACAGGTTAGTCTTCTGGAGGTCTTTAGAAAAGTCTGACTTTCTATTCAGCATGATAGCAAACCGTTACTGACAGATTCTATCAGACCAAGCCACAAGTGTTGTAGCAACAGCCACTGACTGACTGACTGACACACATGCAGACAAATCAATGTTGAATTCAGACACGTGATGTATTGTTTATGGTTTTTTATTGGGTTAGGGAATAATGAGTGGGACAGAACATGATAAACATACAGGTTATCGTGGAAAACAAGTACATTATTATTATTATTATTATTTATTTTTATTTTTTTTTTATTATTATTATTATTATTTCCTCCGATGCCTGGGGGGACAAAGGGCGGCAAGTCCTCTCCATCATCTTCTGTCTTGGGCGGAGTTGTTTCCCTCTTCCCATGTGAGTCCCCTCACTGCCAGGTCCTCTCTAAATGTTGACCTCCATGTTGTCTTAGGTCTGCCCCTCCTGCGTCTTCCATCTGTTGCTGACCAGTGTATTGCTTGCTTCACCAACCTGTAAATTATTATTATTTATTATTATTATTATTATTATTATTATTGTCGTGAAAACCAGAACAATTTGTTGGTGAATGTTGAAAACCAGGACATTTTAGTGTTGTACAGATATTTGTCAGGGACACCCAGCTCGAAACCGGGACAGTCCTGGACAAACCGGGACGTCTGGTCACTGTACCCTATAGCTCCGGAACGATAAGAGATCGAGAATAATGCTTAGTGAGGAAAAGTTGCACCCTGCTGCCCTGACCAGAATAAAAAAATGATTGAAAAAAATCATGAAAATTGACAGAGTTATAAGTGACTGAAAAAAATTCCATTGTTAATGGATAATTCCGGCTCAGTGATCTGGATCACCACCAAAAGTCATAGCAACGTAATTCAGCCCAGAGGTATTCATCTTGTGAAATTTGGTGATGATTGGTTGAAAATTGAGGGAGAAATAGCATCCTAAAATTGTATAGTAATAATAATAATAATAATAATAATAATACGGGCCCTCGCACGTGTGGTTCCGCAACCCAGGACATCCCGCCACCCAACAAAACAGTCACATGTCATATATTCATCAAATGTTCAAAGGTGATGTGCATGTTGCAAATGCCATGATTGCTTGACGGATGAGAGATAGTCAGACAAAGACTGTGTGTGTGTGTGTGTGTGTGTGTGTGTGTGTGTGTGTGTGTGTGTGTGTGTGTTTCTGTGGTGTGAAAATGTACATTTATATATGTACATGTGTCTCCTCCTTATCTCTAGCTCACGCTGTAATCTTAAGTCATCTTAGCTTTCCTGTGTCTGCAGTGTGTGTGTGTGTGTGTGTGTGTGTACATGCAGAGTTTTCATATGTCTGCAACAAAATGCACAATGATGGCAGGTCACTAATATATAGATTTAGGCACTGCCTAAAAGCGGAGCTCCCATCTGTTTCTGGGTTGTAGAATTTTCTTATATCCTAGCCAGTCTCTTTTGTTTTATTTCTTTACTGGCTGGCACTGGCCACTAGGCGGTGTGTATGACTGGTAATTACTAACACTGGCCACTAGGCGGTGTGTATGACTGGTAATTACTAACACTGGCCACTAGGCGGTGTGTATGACTGGTAATTACTAACACTGACCACTAGGCGGTGTGTATGACTGGTGGTACACGGACACGGACAAACCACAAAAAATCGACTCGATGGGTTTACCATTTTTTCTTAGGTATGGTGCTCCGCTGGAGCTCCGCTATTATTGTGTGTGCATGTGTGTGTCTGTGTGTCTGTTTGTCAGAGGGAGAGAGAGAGAGAAAGTGTGTGTGTGAAAGAGAGAGTGTGCTCATAGATGTTGCATGTGCATGTGAGTGCATACTTGTGAGTGTATGTGTGTATGCATAAATATGCATATGACTGTGTGTATGAGTGTGCACAGAATTGTATATGTTATATCATCAGACTCATGATATCCAATATTTTGTAAAGTTTCAGATCAATCCATCAATGAATTGAACATTTTTCCCCATTTCCTGCTTGGCCAGATGGTGGCGCTGTGCTAGGCATCTGAATTACACATATGAATATCATCACAATCATAATACACAATATTTTGTAAAGTGTCAGATCAATCAGTTAAGGCATTGCCAATTTCTGGCACATTTCCTGCTTGGCCAGACGGTGGCGCTGTGCTAGGCATCTGAATTACACATGTGAATATCATCACAATCATAATACACAATATTTTGTAAAGTGTCAGATCAATCAGTTAAGGCATTGCCAATTTCTGGCACATTTCCTGCTTGGAAATGTGCCAGGTGGTGGCGCTATAACAGGCAGGCCTATTGGGCGTCAGGTTATCATAATACTCATAATATCTATTGAAGTAAGAAGTGTCCGACCATACAGTCAATGCACTGTGGCTTTCTGACACGTTTCCTGTTTATGTAGTAAGATATTAAAATCATAAGGCCATTTCAACATATTACAAGATATCAAAAATCCCTTCACAATTTAATATCAGCGACATCTTGGCATCACGTATTACAAATTTCACATGGATCTCATGAACCGTCTAGGAGGAGCATGTTAAAATTCATCATGTGTCAAAACACACATATTCAAAACCCTATTCTTTCCTTGGCCAGTTGGTGGCGCTATACCAGACAGGCCCATAACGGCTAAAGAGTATCAGAATCAGAATCATATTCAAGATATCAAGTTCAACATTCAGCAATATCTTGGCATATTATATGTTATAATATTTCAACATATGACAACATATCAAAAATCCCTTAGCAATTCAACTTCAGCAATATCTTGGCATCATGTTTGCCAAGTTTGACATGAATTTGATGAACCGTCTAGGAGGAGTACATTAAAAATGATCATGTGTAATTTCACTCCAAATAGCCTTATGACATCATCACTCCAAAGTTCTACCCATTCATTTCAATGGGAAATGGAAAAAGGGGCGCTATGAAGTCCCTGGGCCATGCCCGGGGCCAAAAGTCTGTGGCTGAGTAGCGATGACAATGACTGATGTGTGTATCAAATTTCATGAGTTTTTGTGCATGGGAAATGCCTCAAATAAGGCCAAATGCGGCAGAATAATAATAATAATAATAATAATAATAATCCTTTGAAAAACAATAGGGTCTTCACACCGAACGGTGCTCGGGCCCTAATAATAATAATGAGAAGAAGAAGAAAGTAGAAACATCCTGAGTGAGAGTAAATATTAACTACATGCTGAGGAAGAAATTATTCTGACTTCAGGATGGCCACTAGTGCTGTTTAACTCTGTGACATTGTTTTGAATATTTAATGATAACAGACACCATTTACACTTGATTGTTTCATGTGTCATGAGTATCAGAATTACATCTGGATAGATATGTTTCACATAAAACTGAACACAGTGTTCGCTTAAACTACTTCAGGTGGTCTGAGACACATTTTAGCCACATTTAACAACCAATGCCAGCACCAATAGGTAGAGCTCAACAACTTTCACTGGAGTTTGAATGTAATGAGCTCATTTGTATAACAACACACATCGCTATCAGATTTGGTGTGGGTGAGTTTGTTTTCAAAATCATAACAAGTATCAGATATCCATCCTCTTCAAATTCTTTTGAAATGTCAACAAAAAAATGATGCTTAGTTATTGTTAGATTTTGATCTGTCTGTACCAAAGGAGGTCAAATAGACAAAGGATGATCATGGAATGTACACCTCTGACGCTTAAGAGATTCTGCCTCACAGATCTGGGAGCAAACAGTCACTGACATAGACACAGCTATTCAGAGATGTTTCTCAGTTAAGAACGTGTTGTAACTATGTGACTGGATGATCATTTGATTGACAAAGCTAAGTTATCTATGTATGACAGGGTAATGCAAATGGGTGATGAAGCATTACTTCACTGGTTTAAATAACACTACTTTTTGAAAGAAGAGAGACATTATGTACCATTACATCACCCATCAAGATCATAATCTTAAGAAAAGAAGAAAGACATTACTGGTCAATATAACCTTCATTAAGGAGAGAGCAGAATGTGTGAGCAAAGATAAATCTCAAGGATTAAACTAACCAAAACAAGTAGCAATCAGGACAGCCTCCCTGTTCCAGTTTCAAGCATGCCAAACATATATATCTCTATCAGTTATCACTTCTTCTTCTTCTTGCATATGAGAAGACAGCTATATTAGATATAAGAAAGGTGCGGTAGTCAGTTCACCATGGACTGCTTAGGGATCATGAGGTCGACATCCGCAGGTGGGCCAAGGATGGGGCATTTGCTGAGGATGTGCTCTATGGTCTGCTCAGGTGACCCACAGGGCAGGCTGCAGATGGGCAATTGGTGCATGTTGGCACTGAAGTGGCCTACCCCGATTCGTATCCGGTTCAAGGTGACCCACTCTTTCCTTGGGAGGTTGCCACCTGGGGGTAGTGCTGGGGGTAGCTTGTTTGTGTTTTGTTCCCTACGGAGAGCTGGAGGTGCTATGGCTGAGAGGACTGACAGAAACTCAGTTGGTGTAGGCTGGATGCATCCAGAGATGATTTTTGTGGTATCATTTAGGGCTGTGTCCAACTTTTTCATGTGAACACTCCTACTCCATACTGGTGCTGCATACTCTGCAGCACTGTAGACCAGGGTGAGGGCATTGGTTTGTCGGGTAGATGTTCTTGCACCCTATGAGGAACCCGCCAGGCAACATAGGAGGTTGTTTCCTGAGGCGACTTTTGCATGCAGCGGCTCCAAGTGTTGTCTGTAAGTGAGCTGCCAGTCAAGTTTCACCCCTAGGTAGGTTGGACTCAGATTGTATGGGAGGAGTGAGCCACTGAGGTTGATCTGGAGCTGGTGGTTGCCCTACTTGGTGTTGAGATGGAAGGCAGTTGAGGTGGTTTTGGCAGCGCTCAACTTCAGTCTCCATCTCGAGATATGTTGCAAGTTGGACCATATCTGTCAAGAGTGTCTCCTCTACCTTGGGCCAGTTGCTGTCAGCATAAAGTAAAGCATCTGTGTAGCCATATTGTTGAGATGTTACAAAGTGAATGAGAAGCTCTGTTGTATGATGCTTGGATATGAAGTAATATAACTGTTTTGTTGGCAGTGAAACACCAGCACTCTCCCCATCCTGTTTGGATTAATACAATCAGATAGAGTTTTCTACCAAGATGGACAAAATGCTGCATGCAAACATCTAATGCTACTCAACATAGACGTAAGCTTAGATTACACGGAGCTGAACTTTCAGTGAAAATGAAGGCAATGGAGGACAGCATTTCTAATAATCTTTATTACTGTGGTGTGAAGTGCATACTGTCAGTCTGGGAGCAGTTTAAAAAGGATGGAAAGTTGTACAGGTGTATAGGCAGAGCTCTGTCAGGCTGTACTGGAGCACAAACAGATCCAGAAATGGACTAGCATTTTATACAACTCAAAAACATCTTGCATCAGTCTAGAAAAGGAGAGATGTTTTGGCTATTTTGTGGCTGTACATGAAGTTGTTGCTAAAGCAGCTGAAGCCATGTCCTTGAGGATTTTCACAATTTCCTAGTTAACTTCCTAATTTGCTTAAATTCATCAGCAGAATCAGATGCCACAAAAAAAGTAATCAGATTGAGTTATTTTTACTTCAGTGATGCAGAGATTCTGAAACTTCACGTCAGCAGGTAGACTGATGAAACAGCACTTAAGATAGCAGCAGGGATTCAATTAAGGGGAAGTCAGTGAGGGCGCCTTAAAACCAGTTCTGAAACACGGCCACATAGTGTTAACATTACCTACACTATTGATGTTTGATCAATCAAGAATTAGAGGTACGACTGTTTAAGAAACTCAAGCCAAATGTTCCTCGTCATTGTTCCGAACCCTCAAGCATTGTTCAACACTGCTTTTAATGCTTCAACACGTGCTTATGAGTCACGCTCATGTGACAAGAACATCACGATACATGAAGCATCAGCATTTCCAATAAATGAGGAAACAAAAAGATTGCAAAATGCGTGAAACATTAAATGTTTCCTGAAATGGTACTCAAGCTGTGTTAGTCTGTCAGAAATTTAACAAGTCTCAGTAGCACACATTCAGTTTCAAATGCAAGTAAAACTATTCTATTTCACTGCATAGTTTCTTTTAAAAAGAGGCTCACATCCTTTTTTTTAAATGCTTTACCAAATTTAAATATTATAAAAGTTTCTGGAAAGGAAAACAAAATCATGATGAATAAATTAAACACAGATTATTATTTGTTTATGAAACAAATTGGATGTATCCAAAAGGGGAAACTAATATCCATCCATCCATTATCTGTAGCTGCTTACCCTGTACAGGGTCACGGGTAAGCTGGAGCCTATCCCAGCTGACTATGGGCGAGAGGCGGGGTACACCCTGGACAAGTTGCCAGGTCATCTCAGGGCTGACACACAGACACAAACAACCATTCACATTCACACCTACAATCAATTTAGAGACACCAATTAGCCTAACTTGCATGTCTTTGGACTGTGGGGGAAACCGAAGCACCTGGAGGAAACCCACACAGACACAGGGAGAACATGCAAACTCCACACAGAAAGGCCCTCGTCAGCTGCTGGGCTTGAACCCAGGACCTTCTTGCTGTGAGGTGACAGTGCTAAGAAGAAGAAGAACAACTTTATTCATCACACGCTTGTGAAATTCCTCTCTGCATTTAACCCATCTGAAGCAGTGAACACACACATGCATACACACATGAGCAATGAGCACACACACATACTCAGAGCAGTGGACAGCCATGCTAATAGCACCTGGGGAGCAGTTGGGAGTTAGGTGCCTCGCTCAAGGACACCTCAGCCCAAGGCCGTCCCTAACCACTATACTACCATGCAGCCTAGGGAAAGTAATAGGCATTTATAATTACGATAACAAAACAAGTCCTTAAACTTAAGCCAGCAGGTGGATTTTGTGTGTGTTTTGCACTAGAGCCACAAAATAATGACGACACAGCAGGTTCTCAAACTTGAGAGGCTTCTTGCATAGACACACACACGCCTAGACTTGGACGACGCTTCACAAACATGGCGCTCACAATGCACACGTGTGACAGCAGTCCTGATCAGAGGTCAGCCAGCCATCAGGCAGTGACGGCTCAAGGTTCAGAGTGAGAGAGTGTGTGTGTGTGTGTGTGTGTGTGTGTGTGTGTGTGTGTGTGTGTGTGTGTGTGTGTGTGTGTGTGTGTGCGTGCATGTGTGTTTGCAGTGTTCTCCCCAGAGCACTTTTGTGCGTCGGGCCTGACAAGCTTTAATTTCATGCTGACATGCTATTTTTTTTTGCTCCAACACTCGCTGAAAAATCACGTCAGATTTCTTCCATCCGATGTTTGGGACATATTTTGAAGGAAAATCAGTGTTTTGGGCTGGTTTCCTGCCATGATGCACTCAGGCAGACCAGAAAAAAACCTGGGAAATCCCCAATCACAACAAATACCCTCAGTCACTTTGCTGCTGCACTGGTACCATGACACTTCAGTGCACGGGTGAGTACTGAAGGATAGATTGCACTGAGGTCACATTTACCTTAGCAACCATCGCTACCCTATGCCTGGGGGACAAGTGAACTTTGTTTACATACTATTCACATACTGAAGCCAAGCAAAGATGTCTGGCATCTGTTGCCCGAAGAAAACGACAGCTAAAGAAGCTCTACCATCAGATTCCTTGGATAATCTTAGTCAGAAAGAAGCAAAGGATAGATATACGTGGAAATTAGAGTTTGTTAGCGGTTATGATCTGTACAAAATTCCTCAAAATGACTGTAGTGATTGTGCAGATTTGTGGCTTAGCATTAGCTACATGTTGGAATATACTTTCTTTTTTCTGAAGAGTCCTGACACAGAAAAACAGTTAAAAAAAACTACAAAAGCAAGAAAACCCTCTTTGTGTAAAGAATTTTTTCCCGACATCAGCTTTTGGGAACAGAATGTTGCAAAAGCCAAAGCATTTACAGTGGTGCTTGAAAGTTTGTGAACCCTTTCGAATTTTCTAGATTTCTACATAAATATGACCTAAAACATCATCAGATTTTCACACAAGTCCTAAAAGTAGATAAAGAGAACCCAGTTCAACAAATGAGATAAAAATATTATACTTGGTCATTTATTTATTGAGGAAAATGATCCAATATTACATATCTGTGAGTAGCAAAAGTATGTGAACCTTTGCTTTCAGTATCTGGTGTGACCCCCTTGTGCAGCAACAACTGCAGGTAAACGTTTCCTGTAACTGTTGATCAGTCCTGCACACTGGCTTGGAGGAATTTTAGCCCATTCCTCCATACAGAACAGCTTCAACTCTGGGATGTTGGTGCGTTTCCTCACATGAACTGCTCGCTTCAGGTCCTTCCACAACATTTCAATTGGATTAAGGTCAGGACTTTGACTTGGCCATTCCAAAACATTTAACTTTATTCTTCTTTAACCATTCTTTGCTAGAACGACTTGTGTGCTTCGTGTCATTGTTTTGTTGCATGACCCACCTTCTCTTGAGATTCAGTTCATGGACAGATGTCCTGACATTTTCCATTAGAATTCGCTGGTATAATTCAGAATTCATTGTTCCATCAATGATAGCAATCCGTCCTGGCCCAGATGCAGCAAAACAGGCCCAAACCATGATACTACCACCACCATGTTTCTCAGATGGGATAAGGTTCGTATGCTGGAATGCAGTGTTTTCCTTTCTCCAAACATAACGCTTCTCATTTAAACCAAAAAGTTGTATTTTGGTCTCATCTGTCCACAAAACATTTTTCCAATAGCCTTCTGGCTTGTCCACATGATCTTTAGCAAACTGCAGACGAGCAGCAATGATCTTTTTGGAGAGCAGTGACTTTCTCCTTGCAACCCTGCCATGTACACCATTGTTGTTCAGTGTTCTTCTGATGGTGGACTCATGAACATTAACATTAGCCAATGTGAGAGAGGCCTTCAGTTGCTTAGAAGTTACCCGGGGGTATTTTGTGACCTCGCCAACTATTACACACCTTGCTTGTGGAGTGATCTTTGTTGGTCGACCACTCCTGGGGAGGGTAACAATGGTCTTGAATTTCCTCCATTTGTACACAGTCTGTTTGGCTGTGGATTGGTGGAATTCAAACTCTTTAGAGATGGTTTTGTAACCTTTTCCAGCCTGATGAGCATCAACAATGCTTTTTCTGCGGTCCTCAGAAATCCCCTTTGTTGGTGCCATGATACACTTCCATAAACATGTGTTGTGAAGATCAGACTTTGATAGATCCCTGTTCTTTAAATAAAACAGGGTGCCCACTCACACCTGATTGTCATCCCATTGATTGAAAACACCTGACTCTAATTTCACCTTCAAATTAACTGCTAATCCTAGAGGTTCACATACTTTTGCCACTCACAGAAATGTAATATTGGATCATTTTCCTCAATAAATAAATGACCAAGTATAATATTTTTGTCTCATTTGTTGAACTGGGTTCTCTTTATCTACTTTTAGGACTTGTGTGAAAATCTGATGATGTTTTAGGTCATATTTATGCAGAAATATAGAAAATTCTAAAGGGTTCACAAACTTTCAAGCACCACTGTATCCTCAAAGGACTCCTACCTGAACTGTTGGTTAGATGATATTCTCGGCCCTCCATGTCTCAGTAACTCCACAGACATCTAGTTACACAGCTATTTGCAGTCTATCATTTATACAGTGACACTTATTATTGTTGAAGCAATATCTGAAATGTTTTTTTTTGTAAAATAACAATATATTGCTCTTGACTTTCAAACAATATTGTAAGATTTTATTTTAATTTTATCTATTTGTGGATGGTCCAATAATTATAAACACTAACAGAATCAGCACATTCCAGTTGTAGCTATAGTCATATAGTAACTATAATCACCCTTGTAATAATAATTTCAATAAATGGTTAATGTTCAGTTCTCTCTTCATTTATTCTCTGTTCAAAAGGCACAACTTTTTTTTCACCCTTACGTTTGAACCCCATTTTAAACTCATTACTAAGAATGCTTTCTTTCACCTCCTAAATATTGCACGTCTCCGCCCTCTTCTCTTTGAAACTGATGCCAAAATGTTGGTCAATGTGTTTATCTTTTCTCGTCTTGACTATTGCAATTCTCTCTTTTATGGTCTCCCTGCCACATTGCTCAATTGCCTGCAGTACATCCAAAACTCAGCAGCTAGAGTCCTCACACTCACCAAGCGCACTGCTCACATTACTCCTGTTTTACAGCAACTGCATTGGTTGCCAGTTATCGCTCAGATTAAATACAAAGTCTTGCTTTTAACCTATAACGCTCTTCATGGTCTCGCCCCTTCCTATCTCTGTGAGCTAATTCATTTGGACTGTCCCTCCCGCTCCCTCAGATCTTCTGTCTGTGGACTTTTGACTATCCCACATTTTAAACTGGCATATATGGGTGGCAGATCATTCAGTGTTGCTGCTCCTAAACTCTGGAACTCATTACCACAATCGCTTCATGACTGTTCCACTCTCTCTTCCTTCAAAGCTCACTTGAAAACTTTTCTCTTTACCTCACACTACTCTTCCTAGTGTTGCCTTTTCTTTTTTTTTTTGTAACTCCTGTTTAAAGCGTCCTTGGGTTTGTGAAAGGCACTATATAAATTGAAATTATTATTATTATTATTATTATTATTATTATTATTAACTGAGTCACACAGGTTGATAAGTCTGTGTGGCAGCGGGGGCGTGGTCAAGCGTCGGTCTGTGAACGGAGGGCGGAGTCAGGGAAGGTAAGTGGCAGAATCACTGCACCTGATGTCAGTTAACCTGTGTTTGTGTGTCTTCCCCAGTGACCGCGTCCTACAAAAGGAGAGAGAGAGCAGAGGAAGGGAGCTCTTTCACCAACCAGACGACTTATGTGTGTGCGTGCATGTGTGGCTGGGAGAGTGTAAAGTCACTGAAAAGTGCAAAAATAAAGTGTTTTGGAAACTCAGTTCTGGCCTGCCATACTTCTGTGTTCCACCCACCCACTCAAATTTCTACAGTGGTGTCGAAACCCGGGATTCGGAGCACAGAGGAGAACAGCCCCATGGAGTCCTCCCCCTTCGCAGACCTGATCCACGCCCTCGCCATGGCCCAACAGAGCCAGCACCAGGGGCTAGTCACCCTCCGGAAGGAGCAGGAGCAAAGGTTCGAGGCCCTGGTGCTGGCGCAACAGGAAGCTCGTCAGGCGTTCCGGCACCTCCTCGCGTCGGTGGGGTCCACCACCTCCACCGTCGTGGGCCCTCCCCACCTCACTTTAACGAAGATGGGCCCGCACGACGATCCCAAGGCCTTCCTCGCGCTCTTTGAGCAAGCAGCAGAGGCCTGGGGCTGGCCGGTGGAACAGCGCACGGCGCGCCTCCTCCCCCTGCTAACGGACATGGTGCAGCTGGCCGCACTACAGCTCCCCGTCAACAGCCAGCTGGTCTACGCAGACCTGTGCCAGGCCATGCTCCAGCGTGTGGGGTGCACCCCAGAACAACATCGACAGCGCTTCCATGTTCAGCGCCTAGAGGAGGTCGGCCGGCCGTTCGCATTTGGCCAGCAACTCCGGGATGCCGAGGGAATCGTCAATCTGGTGGTACTGGAGCAGTTCATTGCCTGACTTCCCGAAGGGACCGTGAAGTGGGTCCAGTGCCATCGCCCAGCGTCGCTGGATCAGGCCATCAAGCTGGCGGAGGACCATTTGGCAGCTGTTCCAATGGCAGGACAGCATGTCTCCTCTTCTCCCCTCTCTCTCTCCCCCTCCCCTTCTGTTCCTCGTCCTCGCCCCGTTCCCCCACCACGGAGGCGGGGGCCGGCTCCACCCCAGCTGGCCCGCCGCACCTGCAGTGCCCTCCCATTTCCCACTTCTGTGTCTGTCTCTCCCCCCCTCAGGTGAGTGAGCCCCAGAACGCCGGTGCAGAGAGAGAGCCCGGGCCAGTTTGCTGGCGCTGTGGGGAGCCGGGGCACCTCCAGCATCAGTGCTCGGTAATGGAGGTGGGTGCGGTGGTCCGGATCCCTGACGTGCCAGGGACCGCCCTCGATCAGGCCGGAGCGTATTGCATACCGGTGAGTATCCAAGGGGATACGTATCAGGCTTTGGTGGACTCCGGCTGTAATCAGACCTCAATACACCAAAGCCTGGTGCAAGACGAGGCATTGGGGAGAGCACAATTGGTGAAGGTGTTGTGTGTGCACAGGGATGTTCACAACTACCCTTTAGTGTCGGTCCACATTCTATTTCGAGGGGAGAAATTTAGTGTAAAGGCGGCGGTTAATCCTTGCCTTACCCACTCAATAATTTTGGGGACTGATTGGCCGGGATTTCAGGAATTAATCACTCATTTAGTGAAGAGTGGGGCCTGCCATACTTCAGCAGGGGGAGGTCCCGGTGTGGCATTGGCAGGAGCAGCTGTCACAGAGCCATCTACGTCATCACCGCGTCAGAGTGAGGAGCAGCAGGCTCCTCCTCCCTCTCTCAGGGAATCCTTCACGGATTTCCCGTTAGAGCAGTCTCGAGACGAGACTCTGCGGCATGCATTTGACCAAGTGAGAGTAATCGATGGTCAAATGCTCCAGCCAAACGCCATGCCATCCTTCTCCTATTTTTCCATTATGAAGGATAGATTATACCGAGTGACGCAGGACACTCAGACTAAGGAGCTGATCACACAACTTTTGATCCCAAAGAGCCACCGGGAATTGGTATTCCAGGCGGCTCTCTTTAATCCCATGGCTGGACACTTGAATGAATGAATGAATGAACCCTTTATTATCACTGTACCAGTGAAATTGACCATCAACCTGTCCTTAAATACATACAGTGGTGCTTGAAAGTTTGTGAACCCTTTAGAATTGTCTATGTTTCTGCATAAATATGACCTAAAACATCATCAGATTTTCACCCAAGTCCTAAAAGTAGATAAAGAGAACCCAGTTAAACAAATGAGACAAAAATATTATACTTGGTCATTTATTTATTGAGGAAAATGATCCAATATTACATATCTGTGAGTGGCAAAAGTATATGAACCTTTGCTTTCAGTATCTGGTGTGACCCCCTTGTGCAGCAATAACTGCAACTAAACGTTTCCGGTAGCTGTTGATCAGTCCTGCACACCGGCTTGGAGGAATTTTAGCCCATTCCTCCGTACAGAACAGCTTCAGCTCTGGGATGTTGGTGGGTTTCCTCACATGAACTGCTCGCTTTAGGTCCTTCCACAACATTTCGATTGGATTAAGGTCAGGACTTTGACTTGGCCATTCCAAAACATTAACTTTATTCTCCTTTAACCATTCTTTGGTAGAACGACTTGTGTGCTTAGGGTCGTTGTCTTGCTGCATGACCCACCTTCTCTTGAGATTCAGTTCATGGACAGATGTCCTGACATTTTCCTTTGGAATTCGCTGGTATAATTCAGAATTCATTGTTCCATCAATGATGGCAAGCTGTCCTGGCCCAGATGCAGTAAAACAGGCCCAAACCATGATACTACCACCACCATGTTTCACAGATGGGATAAGGTTCTTATGCTGGAATGGAGTGCTTTCCTTTCTCCAAACATAACCCTTCTCATTTCAACCAAAAATTTCTATTTTGGTCTTTTCCGTCCACAGAACATTTTTCCAATAGCCTTCTGGCTGGTCCACGTGATCTTTAGCAAACTGCAGATGAGCAGCAATGTTCATTTTGGAGAGCAGTGGCTTTCTCCTTGCAACCCTGCCATGCACACCATTGTTGTTCAGTGTTTTCCTGATGGTGGACTCATGAACATTAACATTAGCCAATGTGAGAGAGGCCTTCAGTTGCTGAGAAGTTACCCTGGGGTCCTTTGTGACCTTGCTGACTATTACACGCCTTGCTCCTGGAGTGATCTCTGTTGGTCGACCACTCCTGGGGAGGTAACAATGGTCTTGAATTTCCTCCATTTGTACACAACCTGTCTGACTGTGGATTGGTGGAGTCCAAACTCTTTAGATATGGTTTTGTAACCTTTTCCAGTCTGATTAGCATCAACAATGCTTTTTCTGAGGTCCTCAGAAATCTCCTTTTTTTCATGCCATGATACACTTCCACGAACATGTGTTGTGAAGATCAGACTTTGATAGATCCCTGTTCTTTAAATAAAACAGGGTGCCCACTCACACCTGGTTGTCATCCCACTGATTGAAAACACCTGACTCTAATTTCACCTTCAAATTAACTGCTAATCCTAGAGGTTCACATACTTTTGCCATGCACAGATATGTAATATTGGATCATTGTTGGGTTCACCCAGAAAGAGACCCTGGATTCCTTCGTGAATGCCTTCCCTTCGGGCCCGAAGGAGACAAGGAGACGAATCGCTCAGAAACAGACAGGAGAACACGTGTGGGTTGTTCACATGCCAGTTTATTCGCTCGCTTCGTCTGAATGAAAACATTTGTGGGAATGTCTTATAGTGTTGCTGTGTTTATGTTTTGTCTTCGTGTGTGTGTGTGTCTATGTGTGTGTGTCTATGTAGAAGTGTGTAATGATCTTGAATCAATCATAATAATATAATAACATATTTTTGCTGACAATAAGGTACAGATAGATGTTATGTCTGATTCTTCGTGGAATAGTTTGGAATGTATAAACATAGATAATGTTTAATGTTTGCCTACGAAGAAGGTCAAAAAACACTAGTTTGCACAGAAAGGATCGTACTAATTCTTAATAATTAACATGAATAATTCTTAACACATGAATGTGGTCAGTCAGTAAATTACATCTTGATTATCTTGATTCCATCAACATAAGTAATTAACAAATAACAATCAGCTCTTAATAATGAATGTTATAAGAGAATAAACATAAAAAAAAGAACAACTTAACCACAAGTACAATGAGAATATGTCTGAAAGAGAGAGAACAATTAAACCACTAACAGGATTAAACTTATAACTAAATTAGGTTAATGCTCTTAAACTAAAAAATCCTTAGAATCATGAGATCTTAATTATAATTATAATGTCATTATGAAACTAATCTAGAACTATGAAACTAACATTAATCACGGAATGTATTCATTAATTACGGGATCTATAAAACTAATATTAATCATTACCATAGTATATTTCAATATATTTCAGTGTATTTCATAGCCTTTATGAAGCCATGACCTAAGATTCAACTGAATGAATAAGCATAATCATGAACTTTAATTCTACTATTTCTGAGTGTGGTATGAGTCGATCTGACACTAAAACAGACCTTCAGACACGTCTCTATTCAAAAATACACATTCATAAACAAAATGTTCCCAAACAATGTCCAGCCGGACCTAAGGTCATTTCAAACTAAATCTTAACACAGAATAAGCTAAGAATCACTATTTCACTAAACTTACATATACACCTACATATATCCTGATTTAACCTACTGATTCTGATTCATATTCTGATCATAGTCTACATATAATAAATTTTGACCCAACAATCATTTACCTCAATAAATAAATGACCAAGTATAATATTTTTGTCTCATTTGTTTAACTGCATTCTCTTTATCTACTTTTAGGACTTGTGTGAAAATCTGATGATGTTTTAGGTCATATTTATGCAAAAATATAGAAAATTCTAAAGGGTTCACAAACTTTCAAGCACCACTGTACATACACATAATTGACAGAGGGGGAGTAGACAGGACAGGAAGACTGGGAAAAAATAAAATTACAGAGTAACAAAAGGAAAGGAGAGGAGAAAAAAAGTAACCCACACCCTATGCTCCTGTGAGGAGTACAGTGTGGGAGCATTAAAAAAAAACCTCAGCACATAAGCCAAAAAAAAAACCACAAGTACACTTTACAACATGAAAACCACATAAGCACAAAATAACGCAAGTACACATTACTACATGAAAACACGGGACTTGGGGGGAAGGGGGTGAAAAGGGGGGTGATCAGGGGTGGTAAAGGGGGGTAGGGGGGAGGGGAGGAGGTAGAGGTAACGCAGCGCAAGCAAGCAGCCGTCCGCTCCT
The DNA here is from genome assembly GCF_027579695.1 of Neoarius graeffei. Classification (NCBI taxonomy): domain Eukaryota; kingdom Metazoa; phylum Chordata; class Actinopteri; order Siluriformes; family Ariidae; genus Neoarius; species Neoarius graeffei. The sequence continues at coordinate 110,664,333 of NC_083571.1, read as the reverse complement.
GCAGCCATGAGGGCACTGGTCACGCACCCGTTTGTCACACAGGGGGTGAAAGCAGCGACCGCGGGAAGTGGGGGAAGAAATACGAGAGAGAGTCTAACAGCAGTGTTCTCCAGGGGAACTGTTGTTCCAGCAACAACCTTGGCCAAGGCCAGTGCTGGCTAGGGAGCCAAAATAGATAAGATTGGAATTTGTTTGGTCTTAGCGAGCAGACGCATTCTTTTGCACGCCTATGCCGCATGTCCACTATGTCCATCTTGGTCTCCAAAACTATCTAATTTCTGTCGCAAAGCCGAAAGCTTCTCCAAGATATTATCCACGTTGCGGTTCAAGTTCTGAATAGCCAAAGTCTGAGTGCCGACAGCTCTGCCCACCGCTTCAATCATGTCGGGCAGCTTTATGGGACTTTGAACAGCTGTCACCGTTTTCTGATTTCCTCGATAAACCAGGGCACTGCCTAATCCAATCAGCAAAAGTCCTGTAATAATGGTTCTGAATAGGTAGATGTCTTCAATGTCCTCCAAAGAAAGAACTGCCAGGCACACGACCCGCCACTTCTCCCATGCATCCATCGTGTAGCTGGCTGCGAATGTTCCAGCAGGACAGGCTGGTTCCCCCGAACCCAGGCTTCTCGTCGAGAAGATTGTGTCAATTGCGTGAAGAGACCAGTTTATCAATTCCATGGTTTTTAGTTCGGAAAGCAATGCGGAGAGAGTCTCTCAGAAATATAGACACTAGACAGACGAGACAGCAGAAGCAGAAGCAGGAAAGATAAGGGAAGGGAGAGGGAGAGAGTGCGACCGCCTTCCGTCAGAGCACGGAGAGAAAAGGGCAGGATAAGACACTAGCCCGATAATGGCCCGGTTCTATTGGCCAGGGATTCGTGGCGATGTCCGTAGGTGGTGTACGGTGTGCCGCGAATGCCAGTTAGTAAATCCAGCGGCCATTCCAAAAGCGCCTTTGTGCCCTCTGCCATTAATCGAGACCCCGTTCGAAAGAATTGGGATGGATCTCGTCGGGCCATTAGATCGGTCAACACGAGGATATCGCTTTATTTTAGTTCTGGTGGACTATGCAATGCGATACCCGGAAGCAGTGCCTCTTTGCAATATCTCAGCACATAGTATTGCGGAAGCACTTTTCCACGTCATCTCCCGAGTTGGAATCCCCAGAGAGATTCTGACGTTTATGTCACACACACTGCACGAACTGTATAGGTTACTAGGAATTAAGCCGATCCGCACCAGCATTTATTACCCACAAACAGACGGTTTAGTCAAACGGTTCAATCGCACCCTCAAGAACATAATTAAAAAGTTTGTACGCGAGGACGCACACAATTGGGATAAATGGCTCGAACCCGTTATTCGCAGTGCGAAAGGTCCCACAAGCCTCCACGGGGTTCTCCCCGTTCGAATTATTATATGGGCATAAGCTGCGTGGCATCCTAGATGTTCTATGGGAAAATTGGGAGGAGGGACCTTCAACAAGCAAAAATGAAATTCAATACGTTATCAACCTGCATGCAAAACTCCACACACTCACACACCTAACCCAGGAGAATTTGTGGCAGGCCCAAGAACGGCAAATCCGCCTGTACGATAGGGGTACGCACCTTAGGGAGTTCGCACCGGGAGATAAAGTACTCGTGCTGTTGCCTACGTCGAGCTCCAAATTGATCGCCAAGTGGCAAGGACCCTTTGAGGTCACACGGTGAGTCGGGGACGTCGACTATGAGGTGAGGCGAACAGACAGGGGTGGGGCGCTACAGATTTACCACCTCAATCTGCTCAAACTTTGGAACAAGGAGGTCCCCGTGGTGTTAGTGTCGTTGGTTCCGGAGAAGGCAGAGCTGGGGCTGGAGGTTCAAAAGGGAACACTGACATCGCGTACCTCTCCGGTCCCCTGTGGAGACCACCTCTCCCCGACCCAACTCACGGAGGTTGCCCAGTTGCAGACCGAATTTTCGGATGTGTTCTCGCCCCTGCCCGGCCACACCCACCTCAGAGAACACCACATTGAGACGCACCCGGGGGTGGTAGTGCGCAGCCGCCCTTACAGGCTGCCCGAACACAAGAAAAAGGTGGGTCGGTAAGAACTCGAGGCCATGCTCGACATGGGCATCGTCGAGGAGTCCCACAGTGACTGGAGCAGCCCAGTGGTCTTGGTTCCCAAGGCCGATGGGTCGGTCCGGTTCTGTGTGGACTGTAGAAAAGTCAACACGGTGTCTAAATTCGACAGTTCCTGGGGCGGGCTGGCTACTATCATAGGTTTAGACCTAATTATTCAGACGTCACCAGCCCGCTGACTGATCTCACTAAAAAGGGGGCACCAGATCCGATCCAGTGGACGGAGCAATGCCAGCGGGCTTTCTCTGAGGTAAAGGCTGCACTGTGTGGGGGGCCACTGTTACACTCCCCTGACTTTTCTCTCCCCTTTATGTTGCAGATGGACGTGTCGGACAGAGGGCTGGGGGCTGTTCTGTCCCAGGAGGTGGAGGGGGAGGATCGCCCAGTGCTGTACATCAGCAGAAAGCTGTCGGTGTGTGAGGGCCGCTACAGCACGATAGAGAAGGAGTGCCTGGCCCAAGTGGGCGGTCCTCGCCCTCTGCTACTACCTGCTGGGACGCCCTTTTCACCCTCTGTTCGGACCACGCGCCCCTTCAGTGGCTCCATCGCATGAAGGATGCCAACACGCGGATCACCCGTTGGTATCTGGCACTCCAGCCCTTCAAGGTGGTCCACAGGCCAGGGGCGCAGATGGTCGTGGTGGACTTCCTCTCCCGTCAAGGGGGGGGGGGGGGGGGGGGGAGTCGGCTGCAGGCCGGACAGCTGCCCGGCCTGAGTCGGGCGGTGGGGTATGTGGCAGCGGGGGCATGGTCAAGCGTTGGTCTGTGAACGGAGGGCGGAGTCAGGGAAGGCAAGTGGCAGAATCACTGCACCTGATGTCAGTTAACCTGTGTTTGTGTGTCTTCCCCAGTGACTGCACCCTATAATAGGAGAGAGCAAGCAGAGGAAGGGAGCTCTCTCCCCAACCAGACAACTTGTGTGTGTGCGTGCATGTGTGGCTGGGAGAGTGTAAAGTCACTGAAAAATGCAAAAATAAAGAGTTTTGGAAACTCAGTTCTGGCCTGCCATACTTCTGTGCTCCACCCACCCGCTCAAAGTTCTACAGTCTGTAATGGACAATAACAATTTTATCCAAAGTATGAAGTATTAAATAGATCTAAGTATAAAGGGCATTTATGCAGTCTGCAGAGGATATTATTTTTTTCTAACTGCAACAGAACTCATTTAAACTTTTCGTTAGTGGTGTCCTGGCAGTGGTTAAGGTAATAAAACAGCATTAATATATAATCCATGATGTATAAATAGTCAGATGATGACTTTATTTATTGTTCATGTGAATCCCATCCTGCAAACCACAGCATCACAGACCTCCACTTGTTGTAGCAAACTTTTCAACCATGTTAACAGTAAAAAGTGACCAAAAATGCTTCTAAAAGTCACCAGATGCCACCAAATGGGCTCCCTTTTTCAAAATTTTCTGGGAGAGGCCCCCTGGACACCCCAGACAAGAGGGGGAACACCCCTCTTGTACTCTCCCCACACACCTACATACTCTCCACCCTACAGGCCGCATAGGGTGGCTTGCAGCCACCCAAAAGTTAGGACTTTATTTTAATCCCGGGGAGAATACTAGTGTGTATCATGTAGAATGTGTTTGGATGCAAGAGCAAAATTTGTTCCATGTTTTAGAGCAGAAATCAGGAAATTTATCTTGTGAATCTTTTTTCCAGTTGATTCACTCTGTTTGAAGTGAGAGACAGCTCTCTTGTCTCATTTCACTCCCTATGGACACACCAATCCCATTTTAGGTTTCTGGATCCACTGCATCCCTGGCCAGGATGAAGTGGTTACTGAAGAAAATTTATGAATAAATTATAAAACAAGTGTTGCCAGGCAAAACAAACCTCGCCCGGTAGCACTTATGAAGGAGTATGAAGGAAGATATTGCAAAAAAATTATTTTGACTTTTTTCGTGACCTTGACATTGACCTTGTGTGTGAATATACTTGGCCAATAAACATGGTTCTGATCAGTGTTGGGGGTAATGGATTACAAAGTAACGGATTACAGTAACGTTATTACATTTACGGGTAACGAAGTAAAGTAACGCATTACACTAAAAATATTGGTAACTACACTACTTTACTAGACTACAGGAAAATGCTTTCCTGCATTACCCAAGCCATTTTTGTCAGTCAGAAAAGTTCTGATCTGTTTTAGTGGTGTGTGCATGCATGCTGCATGTATGCTTAGGCACCGTTGCCATAGAGACCAATTTGAGTGAGTACCGTATGTAGCTGCTGGTGTGTAGAGGGACATGAGTGAGGGAAAATGGAGACAGATACAGGTGTTATGGGTGGTGGAGGTGAAGTTTGGATCCAGAAGCAGAAAGATGCACACAGACAGTAATCCAATAAATAAGTTGGTTTTAATCCCAGGGAAAAAGGGCGTGGCAAAAAGGTAAACAAATAAGATGAAAAAGTAGCAAAAATAGTCCATGTAAAAAAGGAGACAAAAACTTGGCAAAACAAACGAGGCAGACAAGGACAAGAAAAACACTAGTGCAAAAAACCATGAACAAGAAAAAACACTAGTGCAAAAAACTATAAACAAGAAAAAGCTAGTGCAAAAGAAAAAACCATGAACAAGGGAAAAACACTGGAGAGAAAAAAAAACATGAAAAGCATTTAAGGCACAGAAACAGCTAGGGAAAACAAACGAGACGTTCTGGCAAGGTCTGAGTCTGAGAACGGCATTTATATAGGCAGCGGTGAAAACCAGGAAGTGAATTCAGGTGAGCACTTGCTGAACGGGGAAGCAGGCAGGATGGAATTTCTGTCCCGGATCCGGATTGGCGCTGACGTGGGAGATCCGTAATCTCTGGAGTGGATGTCCGGGGCAGAGCATGACAATACCCCCCTTCAATGAGCGCCTCCAGGCACTTTATGAAGAGTGTCAGGGTGTTGTCGGTGGAAGTCAGAGATGAGGGTTGGATCCAAGATGAACCTGATGGGGACCCAACTTCTCTCCTCAGAACCGTAACTAGAGACCATAAGTTTAAGCTGTGACATGTGGAACATGGGGTAGATGCATTGCATGGTGAATGGTAGTGCCAGTCTGACGGAACATGGATTGATTACCTTGCTGATGAGGAAGGGTCCTAGGTACCTGGGAGCCAGCTTGTGGGAAACAATTCTGAATGGCAGATGGCATGTGGAGAGCATGACTCGTTGCCCCACCTGGTAAGTGGGCACCTTAGAGTGGTGTTTGTCGGCCTGCCTCTTGGATGCTAGGGCGGAGTGAATGAGTCTTCTCCGGGCCAATGCCCACGTCCTCCTGCAGCGGCATATGAAGATCTGGGCTGAGGGTACAATGACCTCCTCCTCTTGTTTGGGGAAGAGTGGTGGTTGGTAACCTAGGGAGCACTGGAAGGGTGAGAGACCTGTGGCAGATGAAAGAAGAGTGTTATGAGCGTATTCAACCCAAGGTAAGTACTTACTCCAAGAACCAGCGTCCCTGGACGCCATACACCTGAGTGCCACCTCCAAATCTTGATTTGCCTGTTCCGCCTGGCCGTTGGTTTGGGGATGGAAACCTGAGGAGAGACTACAGGAGGCCCCAATGAGTTTGCAGAAGGCCATCCAGAACTGCGCAGTGAACTGAGGACCCCGGTCGGAGACGATGTCAGTGGGGAGTCCGTGTATGCGAAAAATATGGAGGATAAGTAATTTGGCGGTTTCTTTAGCTGTGGGAAGCTTGGGCAGAGGGATGAAATGGACTGTCTCAGAGAAACGGTCGATAACTGTGAGGATGCATGTGTTGCCACCTGAGTTGGGGAGTCCTGTGATGAAGTCCAGGGCGATGTGAGACCAGGGTCGATGAGGAGTCGGGAGGGGTCTTAGCAAGCTGGCAGGGGGTCAATTGGCTGTCTTGTTCCGGGCACATGTGTCGCAGGCTGCCACGAACTCCTGGACGTCTTCCTTGATGGATGGCTACCAGAAGCGTTGTTGGATAAGTGCCAGGGTTCGAGCAGCACCAGGGTGACAAGCCAACTTGGAGCCATGACCCCACTGCAGCACCTTGGTTCGCACAGAACAGGGAATAAACAGATGGTTTAGTGGTGTATTGCTTGAGTTACCCTCTCTGGGGTCCTGCTGCAGGCCTTCTGCACTAATGTCTCTACTTCAAGTAGGGCAGCTCCCACCAGACAGCATGGAGGGAGGATGGTTTTGGGCGTTCTAGACTCCTCCTGGTGGGAAGAGAATATCCTGGACAGGGCATCAGGTTTGCCGTTCTTGGAGCCTGGGTGGTAGGAGAGCGTGAAACGGAAGCAGAAGAAGAAGAGAGACCATCGGGCTTGCCGTGAATTGAGATGTTTAGTGGACTTGTGGTCAGTCCAGACAAAGAAGGGGAGATCTGACCCCTCGAGCCAGTGCCTCCACTCCACCAAGGTGAGCTTGATGGCCAACAGCTCTCTGTCACCAATGTCGTAGTTTCGTTCGGCAGGGGACAGCCGGCGAGAGAAGAAGGAGCATAGGTGGACTTTGTCATCACTGGCCCTTTGGGAGAGGATAGCTCTGATCCCTGACTCGGAAACTTCGACCTCCATAATGAACTGTTTGGCTAGATCAGGTATGGTGAGAATGGGTGCTGTGGTGAACTTGCGCTTGAGCATGGAGAAGGCTTTCTCTGCTTCCTCCCCCCACTTGAACGGGGTCCTGATCAAGGTCAATGCCGTGAGAGGGCCAGACACCGTGCTGAAGTCGCGGATGAAGTGCTTGTAGAAATTGGCGAACCCCAGGAAACGCTGGAGCTCTCGTCATGAGGATGGGGTGGGCCAATCAGCGACTGCCTTGAGCTTGAGGGGGTCCATCTGGATCCTCGCCGGGGAGATGACGAATCCCAGAAACAAGACAGAGCTTTGGTGAAATTCTCTCTTTTCCGCCTTGACGAACAACTTGTTCTCTACCAGGCACTGGAGGACCTGCTGGACGTGACCCCGATGTTCCTCCAGGGAGTGGGAGAAGATCAGGATGTCATCCAGGTACATGAAAATGAAGATGTTTATGAAGTCCCTTAAGATGTCATTAACGAGTGCCTGGAAGACTGCGGGTGCGTTAGGCCGAAAGGGGCCACAAGGTACTCGTAGTGACCAGTGGTGGTGTTAAAGGCCACCTTCCACTCGTCCCCCTCCCTGATCTTGACGAGATGGTATGCATTGCATGGATCTAGCTTGGTAAATACCTTGGCTCCCTGGAGTAGTTCAAAGGCCATGGTCATGAATGGTAATGCAGGGGCAGAGCGACTTGTCCTTCTTTTCCATGAAGAAGAATCCTGTCCCTGCTGGGGAGGAGGAAGGGTGGATGATCCCAGCTGCCAAAGATTCAGAGATGTACTTCTCTATGGCTTGCCTTTCGACGGGAGAGAGTAGAGTCATCCTTTGGGTGGCACTGTCCCAGGTAGGAGGTCGATTCCCCAGACATAGGGTCTGTGAGGAGGGAGGGTCACTGCTCAGGTCTTGCTGAAAACGAGTTTAAGATCCAGATATTCCAAAGGCATATGAGAGAGGTCAGGGAACTCGCTGGCTGAAGGCTGCAGTGGTTTGGCGGGAGGCAGAGCGGAGTTCAGACAGGAAGCTAGGCAGGACTGGCTCCAGCCTAGGATGGTGTTGTCACCCCAGTTAAGGTGGGGGTTGTGCTGCATTAACCATGGTAATCCTAGGACAATGGGTAGGTGGGGGTCATTCATGATGTGAAGCTGGATGGTTTCAGAGTGGTTACCGGAAATCCTTAGGGTGAGCGGGGCGGTAAGGTGGGTGATGGTGGTCAAGCCAGTGCCATTGAGTGTCAGGACAGTGAGAGGTACATTGAGAGTGAGTAGTGGGATTCCCAGATGCTTGGCAGTTGCGGAGCAGATCAGGTTCCTGTCCGCCCGAGTCGACGAGGGCCTGGAGGTGGTGATGCTGGTTGTCATGGATAATGATGACAGGGAGTAACGGATGATTAGTGGGGGACTGGTTCTAAGCATTGCCCACCAGGGACCCTTGATTCACTGGTAGGCTCGTCCTTTTAGCGGCCAGGCTCGGCAGATGTGTCCCAGCTGACTGCAGTAGAAGCAGGCCCCCATGCTCCACCGGCGATGTTGTTCCTCCGCTGACACCCGAACCCGGTCTACCTGCATGGGTTCAACGGATGCGGCAGGAAGTGGAGAGGAGGTGAAGCTGGGGCGGTTCTTCTCTCTCCTCCATTGCTGGATCCAAGCGTTGATGTGGTTGGCGAGGTCCAATGGCAGTTCCCACAATACCAATTCATCCTTGATGGCATCGGACAAGCCGTGCAGAAACGTATCGATATGGGCGCTCTCGTTCCAACTGCACGATGCCGCCAACATGCGGAACTCAATGATATAGTCCGAGGTAGACCGGGATCCCTGCCGCAGCTCCATGAGCTCTCTAGCCACCTCCCGGCCAGACAGAGAGTGGTCAAAAGTTCGCCTCATCTCCTCGGAGAAATCCTTGAAACTGGAACAAAAGGGCACATTGGCGTCCCAGACCGCTGTTCCCCACTCTCTGGCCTTGCCAGTGAGAAGCGTGATTGTATATGCTACCTGGGAGCATTCTGTGGGGAAGGCCAGAGGTTGCAGCTCTAGGATCAAAGAACATTGAGACAAAAACAATCTGCAAGTACCTGGTTCTCCATTGTAGGGCTGAGGTGCTGCAAGTTGCAGTTGGCGGAGAAAGGAGGTGGCAGGAGCTGAAGTAGGAGATGACTGGGCAGGGGTAGGCATGGCTTGATAGCACTGCACCTGCATGGTGAGAAGGTTGAGTGAGTTGGACAGGGTGGCGAGGTTCTGGGTAATTTGTTGTAGGTCTTGTTGGTGGGTCCCGAGGAGAGTCCCTTGCTGCTGGATGGCCGTCCTCAGATAGGCGAGTTCTGCTGGATCCATGTTTGGCCAGAATGTACTGTTATGGGTGGTGGAGGTGAAGTTTGGATCCAGAAGCAGAAAGACGCACACAGACAGTAATCCAATAAGTAAGGTGGTTTTAATCAAGGGAAAAAGGGCATGGCAAACAGGTAAACAAGACGAAAAAGTAGCAAAAATAGTCCATGTAAAAGAGGAGACAAAAACTTGTCAAAACAAATGAGGCAGGCAAGGACAAGAAAAACATTAGTGAAAAAACCATGAACAAGAAAAAACGCTAGTGCAAAAAAACAAACAAGAAAAAGCTAGTGCAAAAGAAAAAAACATGAACAAGGGAAAAACACTGGAGAGAAAAAAACCATGAAAAGCATTTAAGGCACAGAAACAGCTAGGGAAAACAAACGAGATGTTCTGGTAAGGTCTGGGTCTGAGAACGGCATTTATATAGGCAGCGGTGAAAACCAGGAAGTGAATTCAGGTGAGTGCTTGCTGAACAGGGAAGCAGGCAGGATGGAATTTCCGTCCCGGATCCGGATCGGCGCTGACATGGGAGATCTGTAATCTCCCGAGTGGATGTCCAGGGTGGAGCATGACAACAAGGGGTTTCAGGCAGTGACAATACTCACATTACTTTCAGTTTATTGATTGAAAGGGCAAAAATATTCATGTGAAATGCACTGTATGCCCCGGCGAGAGGTGTCTTTCAACCGCTGCTAACTCAATGAGCAACCTGTCAAAGCACTTGGCACGCCAGCATCGCAATACAAAACTTTTGGTGAAAGATCCTCCGGCTCGTCGGGCAGTTGAAGATGCTCAGGCACCAACCCCCCCTAAACAAGCTAAGCTTCTCTCATGTCTTGGAGCACAGCAGGTAACACAAAAAGAAATGAACAGACTAGTACCAGGGTATATCATGGAAGACATGCTTCCCCTGTCCACTATCGAATCACAGAGATTTAGAAAAATACTAAGTAAAATACCTGCGACTCAAATGCCACCATCATACAGGAAAACATTTTGCAGTTACCTGGACAAATGTTATTCCGACATGGAATCCAATCTTAGAAAAACTTTTGAGTCCCTGGATTATGTGTCAACCACCATGGATATCTGGACTGCAAACAATAAAATTTACCTAGGAATGACTGCTCACTGGATTGACAACATTAGTTTTAAGCGTGAAAGGGCTGCTCTAGCCTTCAAGAGAGTGAGAAGAAGGCATACCTACAATGTCCTAACTACTGAAATAGAACAGGTTCATTCAGCCTATTGACTAACCCATAAGGTAATGGCATGCATCACAGATAATGGCAGCAATTTTGTGAAAGCCTTCAGAATGTTTGAATCCGGTCAGCCTGATGATGGGTCTGACTCTGACAAGGAGCTATCTGATGATGAGGAAGTGACTTTCACTGATGTTGCTGAAGCGCTCTCCACAGAATCAGACGAGCCATTTTCACTGCCCCCTCACCTGCACTGTGCATGGCATACATTAAACCTGATTTCAAAAAATTACCTGGATAAATGGCTGACAAGTAACAATGAATGTAAAGCAGTTTACAGAAGTGCTCTCGCCAAGTGTACAGCTCTCCGGACAAAAACTAGGCCCTCTACTGTGGCTTCAGACCAGGTTGAGGATATGATCAAAAGAAAGCTCATCATACCTACTGCTACACGCTGGAACTCATCTCATGACGCTCTGTCTCTCATCACAGAAATCCCAATCACAGATTTAAACATCATTTGCTCTAGACTGGGTGTTAAAGCTATCACTGAGCGAGAGTATCAGTTCCTGAAAGAATATTATACAGTGTCAAAGCCTCTTGCTGCTGCATTAGATATACTACAAGGAGAAGATGATTGCTACTATGGCACCCTCCTGCCAACCCTGGAGATTCTCATGTCCAAGTTGCTTGCATTGAAGGATGGCCTTTCCCAGATGACAGCTGGCATGCCTGATGCTATTGTACAGGTAAACACATATTGAATAATAAAATTAATAGCCTAACATAATAGCCTATAGTGTATATGTAGCATTTGTTTAATATATAGCTGATATAGCCCAATATTTATGAGGCTGTAAAAAAATGTTTTCTGTAGTATATAGTATATTATATATTTTTGGTTAATTAAACTGTATATGTTTGCCTAATGTAGCCTATTATTTCCTATCACAGGTGATCAAAGATTTCCATCCATCTTGGACAGCAAGGATGCTCTCATGGCTGCTGCCACAATGCCCAAATTCAAGGACCACTGGCTCAAAGATGAGAAAAGGAGAGATGCTGTTAAAACCCCGCTAATTTCAGAGTGTTGTGCCTGGCTTCCTGAAGAGCCACAGATGAGACCAGCAGTTCAGAGCCCTGCCCCCTCCAGTCACAATGACTTTATGGAATTTGAAGAGGAGTTTTGAAGAGGCTTGCTCATTGGGGATAGATTAGGGATAAAATTAGCTCATGTTTTAAGTCGCTCAAATTCTGTAAAGCTGCTTTGCGACAATGTTTATTGTTAAAAGCGCTATACAAATAAACTTGACTTGACTTTTCCTACACAGCAGAGACAGAAGTCATGGAGTAATTGAAATTGCCCGTATCAGACTTGGAGTTTCTCAGACAGTTCGCCAGGATTAAGGATATTGCAAGGCAATACAACACTCCAATACTATCAAGTGCACCAGTCGAAAGGCTTTTCAGCCTGGGCAGTATTGTTCTGACCCCAAGGACGAACAGGCTGTCAGATAAAAGATTTGAAAGACTTTTACTCATGCGATGCAATCACTATTTCAAAGAATAGAGAGAAAAATTAATTGAATGAAATAAAGTTTAAGGGATAAAGTGCATTTTCTGTTTATTTAAGTGCATTTTCTGTTTCTATTTTATGGGATTAAGTGCAATTTCTGTTTCTATTTTTCTTTAACCACTTAAATTTTTTGCCATGATTCCTATAACAAGCTGGTTTTGTTCTCAAGAGTAGGCCTATGTTTTGTTCAGTGGGGTCTCATGTTTCCCAAAGCCTGTGTTTAAAACTTAATGTGTTGCTGCTGATTGACCCATCTGATTGCCGAGACCATACCTAGCCTCTTCTATCCTGTTGTTTGTGGATTTTACAGTGAGGCATATTTCTTTGTATGGACAGGCCTACTTACTGTTCTTTCAAATGAAAGGCCGAGTTTTAAATGCCTTTTTTTTTTTTTTACATTTATACGATATACACTATGTTGAAAGGCTAAGAGATGCCCTTACTGAAAACTGAAAATAAATGATGAAAGGGCCATTATATTTGTCCATGTATCTACACGGTAAATTTGGGAATTTGGATTAAGAAACTGAAAAGTAAAGTAATGAGTAGTGAAGTTACTTTTCAAATGCAGTAACGAGTAAAGTAATCTCATTACAATTTACAGAAGGAACTTGTAACTAATTACTTTTTTTTGAGTAACTACCCCAACAGTGGTTCTGATTCTCATTCTCATTCGCAGCTGCACGACTGTCAGAGATGCTATTTCAGACGAGTTTGACCTTTTTAGTGACCTTGACCTTGAGCGGATGACCCACTAAATGTTGGAGATTCTATTTGAGACCAATGGCCGTCTATCCTGAAAGTTTCATAAAGATTGGTCCAGCCATTTTCCCACAATGTTGCTAACAAAACAAACAAACAAAAACAAAGAAACCTGACCGAAAACAATACCTCACCTCACTTACTCTGTAGCAGGCGAGGTAATAAAGCCTTTTCCAAAGCCCTTTCTCCTAGCAACAGTGTTGTCACATCTTTCGCCACTCAAAATGAGCTTATGTGTTCCTGTGTCAAAAGCACAAATTCACAAGTCCCATTTAAACCAACCATTGTCAGGTAATAGTGAGCTGGGACAAAACTAATGACCACTGCTTGTGGTTTCACTTTCAGCCACTGAGTGAAACATGTCTTCACAGTTAACTTCTGTTGAGAGGTTTGTGCAAAGATGATTTGTGTCTTATGCTTACATGCAAGATCAGTCAGTGTTTCCTGATAGGTGTCAGATCAGATCCAATATGATCCATCATTTCCGTACTGATGCTTGAATAAACCTAGGTGTAATTTCTCTATGTCTAGTAGTACCAGAAACTTTTCTGTGTAAAGGTAAATTGCGCTCAGCCGCAGCATAAGAGACAGTCTCTTAAAGAGTTACGCTAGAACAGGAAATATGTTCTTACCTTAGGGCAGAGCTTCTTTGAAGAGATGTCTGTGGGGTCTTTTTATTCAGTGAAGTCTTCAGATCAATTAATAAACTCAATACTAAGCTTTGTCTTTTAACGAATCAGCCTTAAAGGGTTTTGGTTTATTTAAAGTACATAAAGCAATCAGTGTAATATTTGAGTACAAAATGAATCTGAAACAGTAGTAAAAAATGAAATAAAAATGGCTACAATGAACAATTCTATCAACAGTAAACCCGTGAGAAACTAGCCATCATATCTGAGAGCAAAAAAAAAAAGATTGACTGATAAATTGTCACCAAAAAGGTTTCTACAATATAGCCTACCTTTAAAAATGTGGATGATAAGAGCCTGAGTTCTAAGCATCCTAACCCCTGAGGCAAACCAAAACCTACTGGGGTTTACCATGTGTCTTTGATAGTTATGGCCCTTTTCCACTACCCTTTTTCAGCTCACTTCAGCTCGCTTCAGCCCGACACGGCTCGCGTTTCGACTACCAAAAACCAGCACGACTCAGCTCGTTTCAGCCCTGCTTAGCCCCTAAAACTCGCACCGTTTTGGAGTGGGGCTGAAGCGAGCCAAACCGTGCTGACTGAGGTTGGGGGCGTGAGCAGACACTCCCCTGTGCACTGATTGGTGAGGAGGCGTGTCCTCACATGCCCACACACGCCCCGCGAGCGCGCTGGGATCTGTAAACACCGCAAACCCGGAAGAAGAAGAATTACGAATTACGAGAATTTCTGAAGCCTTATGCGCCTCGCCTCATCTATACGCTCTTGCCAGTATCTGTTGGCGTTGTCAAGCCACAGCACCAAGACCAGCAACACTAACGACTCCATGTCCTCCATGTTTATTGTTTACTATTCGGGTCGTGAGACTACCGCTGAAAAGCTCACTGAATCAGTGACATACAGAGCATCGTGCACGAGTTCGCGGAGCGCAAGGCTCGTCGTATGCCCTTCAAATAATGCGCGCAGTAGGCTATTGATGTTTTATTATGAGCCATGTACAGTATGTCGCCTAATGTTTTTTTTGTTTCTGAGTTACATGTTCGTTTGAAGGACTTAATGTACAAACTAACATAGTTGCACCCCGTAGTGTTGAAATTGGTAAACACAGTGCATTCAGTGAGGTTTGCACCGCCCTCCTTTTATTTCTGACTCTTCCTGTCACTGCTGCAACCTCTGAGCGCTCATTCGTATGCCCTTCAAATAATGTGCGCAGTATAGGCTATTGATGTTTTATTATGAGCCATGTACAGTATCCTAATGTTTTTTGTTTCTGAGTTACATGTTCGTTTGAAGGACTTGATGTACTAAATAACATAGTTGCACCCGGTAGTGTTGAAATTGGTAAACACCGCAGTTGCGGACATTTTGTAGCCTAAAATGATGTTATGATAAGCTTTAATAAAGGGTCCGGTCATTTGCCCCGCCCCCGGCCCGGCTCTGACTTGTTCCGCCACTGTCACTGATGTCACTGTTTGCGCTGCTTAACGACATCACATGACGTCCACCCACTTTCGCTAACTCCACCCAATGTGTCCACCCACTTCCAGCCAGCACGGTTCAGCGCGGTTGTAGTCGAAATGCAACTCCAACAGCCCCGCTCAGCCCGACTCAGCTCGACTCGGCACGGCACGGCTCAGCCGCGTTTGTAGTGGAAAAGCGGCATTAATGAGCCAAGCCAAAAATAAATCAGAAACCAGAGAACATCCTTATAACATCAGCAAGTGTCGATGAAAAGGAATGGAAATATTCTTCATTTAACTTTAACATCTTTTGTAAGATAGACTAAATATATTTCTTCCTCTGCAATACATGCTAAATATATTTCTTTACTCATAATCCCACAGTTTGTTTACACATGCAAGAGATAACTTTGTTATCTGAAACACTCCGGTCTCTAATCAGCTGAAGCAGCAAGTGCAGAGGGATTCCCTAACCCCACAGAGGTTTCAGTATGACACACAAAGTTCACAGAATACAGTCAAGCAGACAAAGCTTCAATTTCCTTCATCAGCCTAAGATTCGCTTGTGATAATGGAGCTCTTTGCAGTCGATCCCTGATCTCCACAAGCTTCCACTCACTGTCTTCACAAAGTCTCCTAAAAGCCCTTCTTCTGATTCTGCAACACTTCTCGGCTTCACTTTTCTCCTCCCTTTCTTCCTGCTTTGCGATTTAAATGCACAAATTCCATTACATGCTCAGTATTGAATCGGTGCATCCTTCTTTGTCTCAAATGGCTCTGATTTTCGAATTCATCAACTGTACAGGACCTTTTGGATAGATTTATGTTTTCTGGTGTCTTTATTAATGTATTCTTTGTATTCATTCGTCCTTATAAAGATGACTCCACCTCACTGGTGATGGCCACGTCCTTTGAAGCCACTTGAACTTGAGGCTCGCTTTCCAGAGACTCACTAATGACCTCTAGAGTGGTGGAGCCAGGGGGTTCAGCTTCACTCTCGCTCTCCATACCTGTGTTTTTGTTGTCAGCGGCTTTGGCATTTTGACAGCAGAGTTTAGTGGCACACTGCGTGCGGCAGGAGAGCTCACAGAGTGAGGCGTGCAACTCGGAGCTCACCATGACAAATTCAGGCTGGATGGTGGTGGCGTGGATGCCTTCATCATGAAAGAAGGCCTTCATGCGCTTGGCCACACTCATGTAAGAGGCGGGGTCTCGGCATTTGATGTGTGCCGTGGCGATGAAGCGACTCCCGGCGAGCTGCCAGATGTGTAGCTCGTGCACAGCCAGAACACCATTGATCTGGCGCAGACGAGTGCTTAGGAGACTCACATCGAACTGTTTGGGGACAGTCTGCAGCAGGATAAGCGCTGACTCCTTCAGGAGTGGGTACGTCATGTACAGAAGAATGCAAACCATGATGAGGCACAGAGTTGGGTCCAGGTACAGCACCCAGCAGGGCCCAGCTATGGAGAATGGGGTGCTCATGTTGTTTAGCTCTTCCTCGCCAAACCCCACAAGCGTGTGGTTAAGGTGATAGTGGCCACTGCAGTGTGTGTTGGCAACACACGGGTTCTTGCAGGGAACACCGGGCTCACATGGGCGCCATACAAAGGTGAAGATGATAGAGCTGACCACGACAATGACGGAGCCAAGAGCATCACCCAGAACATAAAGGAAAACACCACGCATGTTCAGCTGGGACGCTGAGGACGCATCATTCTCCTGCTCAAGGTCATGCTCGTGAGTCAGCTCGTCATTCAGCTGCACAGTTGATAACTCTGTCATACCAACACAAAAAAACACCACAGACAAGGCAGAAAGAAAACGTGAAACACTTAAGTGGCTCATGATCAAAATTAAGATGAAGTAAATGTCCCCGATTGTTAATTTCTAGCAGTTAAACAAATGAACCAGTATTAGTCAATTGAACTACAAAAGGGAATTTTGTGAATAAATTATGAACAAAATAAGATGGCAATGATAAAAATAAAAATCTTCTCAAACACCTGAATTGAACAAGAGACAGGTTAATATTTAAACACTGTTTCATTAGTTTAATTAGATGTCAAATAAAATATAAAAGATACATCTCTGGCTCATAAATCATCCTTCATGTATTTTTTTTTTTTTTAATTAAGAGAATTTAGTTAAGAAACTGAATTGGCTGACTTCACCTAGCCAACATGTTTGGAGGCATTCAGTGAAAATGGGTTGTTGAATCCAATTAAATTTTCAAAACATTCATATGGATTTTGAAGATTTTAGTTGATAATTTAAAGGGGAAAAGCAAGAAATGCTTCCCAGAGGTTTAAAAAAAAAAGTAGCCAACAATTTTAATGCAAAATCATCAGTGAAAGACAAGCCAAGAATTCCCAGAAACATGCTGAACAAACTGGCAGGCAAAGACAACAGTGAAATAAGTGTTTCATTAACAAACTGAAAAGTATGAAAACATTTAAACCAGCAACTGATGAGAACATGAAAACCAAATAAGCAATATCCATGTAATGATCATGTAATTAATCAAGGTTTTGACATGGTATAATACAAGTTTCTTAAGAAATCATGGAACAAATTACTTAAAATTTAACCATAATCCTTTAGGACTAATGTTGGAAAGGAACAAACATTTAGAAACCTCCTAAACGTTCACCCAAAAAGGTTTATGCTGCATTCTAACATTAGTTACTAAACTGATTCACAAAAAAAGAAAATGTATTTATGCAAACAACATTACATATTAATTTCTAGTTGTAGTTTGAACTGCTTCAAAAACTGCAAAAAAATGTTTTGGAATGGCCAAGTCAAAGTCCTGACCTTAATCCAATGGAAATGTTGTGGAAGGACCTGAAGCGAGCAGTTCATGTCAGGAAACCCACCAACATCCCAGAGTTGAAGCTGTTCTGTACGGAGGAATGGGCTAAAATTCCTCCAAGCCGGTGTGCAGGACTGATCAACAGTTACCGCAAATGTTTAGTTGCAGTTATTGCTGCACAAGGGGCTCACACCAGATACTGAAAGCAAAGGTTCACATACTTTTGCCACCCACAGATATGTAATAATGGATCATTTTCCTCAATAAATAAATGACCAAGTATAATATTTTTGTCTCATTTGTTTAACTGGGTTCTCTTTATCTACTTTTAGGACTTGTGTGAAAATCTGATGTTGTTTTAGGTAATATTTATGCAGAAATATATCATGTAAATCTACTTCAAATTTTTTTCCAAGAAAATCTTGTAGATTTTATGGTGGTGCTTGAAAGTTTGCGAACCCTTTAGAATTTTCTATATTTCTGCATAAATATGACCTAAAACAACATCAGATTTTCACACAAGTCCTAAAAGTAGACAAAGAGAACCCAGTTAAACAAATGAGACAAAAATATCAAAAATATTATACTTGGTCATTTATTTATTGAGGAAAATGATCCAATATTACATATCTGTGAGTGGCAAAAGTATGTGAACCTCTAGGATTAGATACAACACACACACACACACTCTATATATATATATATATATATATATATATATATATATATATATATATATATATATATATATATATATAGTGTGTGTGTGTGTGTGTGTGTGTATTTTTTATTTATTTATTTTTCATCAAATAATAAAGATGAAAAAGCAACAGAAATCTGGAGTGTGCATAGGTATTCACACACACACACACACACACACACACACACACACACACACCTTTGTAGAGCCACATTTTGCTGCAATTACAATTGCAAGTCTCTTTGGGTTATGTCTCTGTTAGCTTAGCACATCTAGCCCTTTTTTTTTGCTCATTCCTTTTCGCCCATCATTCCTTCAGTCCTGACCAGCTTTCCTGTCCCTGCAGATGGAAAATATCCCCACAGCATGATGCTGCCACCACCATGCTTCACTGTAGGAACGGTGTTCTCAGGGTGTTGGGTTTGCACCACACATGGCATTTCCCATGATGGCCAAAAAGATCAATTTTAGTCTCATCTGACCAGAGAATCTTCTTCCATGTGTTTGGGGAGTCTGCCATATGCTGTTGGGCAAACTCCAAACATGTTTTCTTCTTTTTTTCTGTCAGCAATGGCTTTTTTCTGGTCACTCTTCCATAAAGCCCCACTCTGTGGAGTGTATGGCTTAAAGTGGTCCTATGGACAGATACTCCCATCTCTGCTATAGATCTTTGCAGCTCCTTCAGTGTTATCTTTGGTGTCTTTGTTGTATCTCTGATTAATGCCCTCCTTGCCTGGTCTGTGAGTTTCGGTGGGCGGCCTTCTCTTGTCAGGTTTGTAGTGGCGACATATTCTTTCCATTTTGCTATAATGGATTTAATAGTGCTCCCTGGGATATTCAAAGTTTGGGATATTTTTTATAACCCAACCCTGATCTATACTTCTCCACAACTTTGTCTCTGACCTGTTTAGAGTGCTCCTTGGTTTTCATGTTGTTTGCTTCGTAGTGTTGCAGAGTCAGGGTCCTTCCAGAACAGGTTGATTTATACAGACATCATGTGACAGATCATGTGACACTGATCACACACAGGTGGATCTTAATCAACTAATTATGTGACTTAGGAAATTAATTGGTTGGACCAGCTCTTATTTAGGGGTTTCATACAAAAGGGGGTTAATACCTATGCACACTCCAGATTTCTGTTTTTTCATCTTAATTATTGTTTGTCACTATGCACATTTTACTTCCAGCTTGTAATGCAACAAAACAGGACAAACACCAAGGGGATGAAAGGTTTTGCAAGACACTATATATGCACACTCCAGATTTTTACCACAACAGGCTTGACTGCGCTTTGTGAACAGCACACTTCTCAATTCACTTCTCAGTTATCACAACTATTAAAAGTATTTGCAAACTGTTAAATTTAATACTTTTTACAGGTCTATGAAATTTTTTTTTCTGTTGTTTCTCTTTCATAAAAAAAGGCTTTCTTAGCTTAAAAAAAGTGATATTTCTGTCCATTTAAACAAATGAACCCGGGCAAAAATCTCACATTTTTCAGATGAATTTTTGTGGTACACCTAATGAGTATAGATAACTAATGTTCACTATACTTGTGCACTGTTATTCAACTCAAACACAAGCTAATAGATTTTATTTCACATTCATGAACACAAAACATTCTCCTCCTACTGCATCTTTCAGGCTGGAAGATGAAGACAAAATAAAATAATCTGAAACAGGAGGAAGGGATGGGGCTTAATATCAAAGTGTTTGAAAGAAATGTCAATCATTCCAGATTCATATGTCAACTGGCTCATCTGTCATTCTTGCTGCATGGAGGAATAAAAAGTGACAGCTCTTCCTATATATTTTTGAGTGATAACATATAGCAGTGTGTGTCTGATGTTTGTCCAGCATTTATTTGTGGTAATTAATATACCGAGTAAAAACAGTTCTAACAGCTAGACTGTGCAGGTGGCAGGATTTGAAAAAGAATAGCGTATGCTGTAGCACTGAGGAGCTCTGTGCCACTGAAAGTTTTTCTTCAACTTGTTAGATCAACAAGGCAAAAAAAAATTTTCTGGTAGCAGTTATAGCAATAGCTCATGAAACCTGCTTGTACATTGTGAATGAATAACTGATACTTGATGATACATAAAATCTGATAATCTACAGTGGTGCTTGAAAGTTTGTGAACCCTTTAGAATTTTCCATATTTCTGCATAAATATGACCTAAAACATCATCAGATTTTCACACAAGTCCTAAAAGTAGATAAAGAGAACCCAGTTAAACAAATGAGACAAAAATATTACACTTGGTCATTTATTTATTGAGGAAAATGATCCAATATTACATATCTGTGAGTGGCAAAAGTATGTGAACCTCTAGGATTAGCAGTTAATATGAAGGTGAAATTAGAGTCAGGTGTTTTAAATCAATGGGATGACAATCAGGTGTGAGTGGGCACCCTGTTTTATTTAAAGAACAGGGATCTATCAAAGTCTGATCTTCACAACACATGTTTGTGGAAGTGTATCATGGCACGAACAAAGGAGATTTCTGAGGACCTCAGAAAAAGCGTTGTTGATGCTCATCAGGCTGGAAAAGGTTACAAAACCATCTCTAAAGAGTTTGGACTCCACCAATCCACAGTCAGACAGATTGTGTACAAATGGAGGAAATTCAAGACCATTGTTACCCTCCCCAGGAGTGGTCAACCAACAAAGATCACTCCAAGAGCAAGGCGTGTAATAGTCAGCGAGGTCACAAAGGACCTCAGGGTAACTTCTAAGCAACTGAAGGCCTCTCTCACATTGGCTAATGTTAATGTTCATGAGTCCACTGTCAGGAGAGCACTGAACAACAATGGTGTGCATGGCAGGGCTGCAAGGAGAAAGCCACTGCTCTCCAAAAAGAACATTGCTGCTCGTCTGCAGTTTGCTAAAGATCATGTGGACAAGCCAGAAGGCTATTGGAAAAATGTTTTGTGGACGGATGAGACCAAAATAGAACTTTTTGGTTTAAATGAGAAGTGTTATGTTTGAAGAAAGGAAAACACTGCATTCCAGCATAAGAACCTTATCCCATCTGTGAAACATGGTGGTGGTAGTATCATGGTTTGGGCCTGTTTTGCTGCATCTGGGCCAGGACGGCTTACCATCATTGATGGAACAATGAACTCTGAATTATACCAGCAAATTCTAAAGGAAAATATCAGGACATCTGTCCATGAACTTAATCTCAAGAGAAGGTGGGTCATGCAGCAAGACAACGACCCTAAGCACACAAGTCGTTCTACCAAAGAATGGTTAAAGAAGAATAAAGTTAATGTTTTGGAATGGCCAAGTCAAAGTCCTGACCTTAATCCAATAGAAATGTTGTGGAATGGACCTGAAGTGAGCAGTTCATGTGAGGAAACCCACCAACATCCCAGAGTTGAAGCTGTTCTGTACGGAGGAACGGGCTAAAATTCCTCCAAGCCAGTGTGCAGGACTGATCAACAGTTACCGGAAATGTTTAGTTGCAGTTATTGCTGCACAAGGGGGTCACACCAGATACTGAAAGCAAAGGTTCACATACTTTTGCCACTCACAGATATGTAATATTGGATCATTTTCCTCAATAAATAAATGACCAAGTATAATATTTTTGTCTCATTTGTTTAACTGGGTTCTCTTTATCTATTTTTAGGACTTGTGTGAAAATCTGATGACGTTTTAGGTCATATTTATGCAGAAATCTAGAAAATTCTAAAGGGTTCACAAACTTTCAAGCACCACTGTACTTGTCTTGTCACCTGGGCTTAGCTATTTGACCTTAATATAAGCAAACCAGAAGTAAATTGTGTTTCTGGGATGAGTGATATGAGACATATGACGAGGGATTAACCCATATGTCTTTTCTGGGATGATACTGATACCGATTATTATTAGTAACCAAAGACACCGATAGCTAAGATTTGGAGCCGATACTGTTTTACTATAAATCAGGGTTTTTTTAGCTTGAAAATTTGCAAGAATTAAATTCTTACTCACAACTTACATTAAATGAACTATTATCAAAATTGTATTTATTATTGAGTCCTTATAATTATTAGCAAGGGCGGCACGGTGGTGTAGTGGTTAGCGCTGTCGCCTCACAGCAAGAAGGTCCGGGTTCGAGCCCCGTGGCCGGCGAGGGCCTTTCTGTGCGGAGTTTGCATGTTCTCCCCGTGTCCGCGTGGGTTTCCTCCGGGTGCTCCGGTTTCCCCCACAGTCCAAAGACATGCAGGTCAGGTTAACTGGTGACACTAAATTGACCGTAGGTGTGAATGTGAGTGTGAATGGTTGTCTGTGTCTATGTGTCAGCCCTGTGATGACCTGGCGACTTGTCCAGGGTGTACCCCGCCTTTCGCCCGTAGTCAGCTGGGATAGGCTCCAGCTTGCCTGCGACCCTGTAGAACAGGATAAAGCGGCTAGAGATAATGAGAGATGAGATGAGATAATTATTAGCCTGTTTGACAGATCATTTGAAGTAATTTGGTATGCAGGTATTTAAATCTGAACACCTAAAAAACAAGGAGAAACTTGATAAACACAGTCAACTTGGACCTGTTGTGTCAGTGGAACGTTCAAGAATAAAAAGCTCCAATGACCAGCCAAAATATGATAATCCATCGTGAATAAAGAGAACAAAGAAACTATTATTTTATTACTACATAAAATTATTCTGCACTGAGGGGTATGTGGATGATTTTTTTAAAATTAAAATTAAAGGGGTCTCCGAGCACAAAGGACATAACAGTCAGCTAGTCAGCTAAATAGTTAGCAAAATTCACTAGCTAGGGAGTCCACAGTGCCTGGTTGCCTAGCAACTACATTCACTCATTGAACAGTGAGTGACTCCTTCATGTCCGGCTCATAACACACCTGAGCAGGTATTAAAAGGTGATAGGATTACCTGTAAAAATACTGAAGAAGGAAAAAAAAAACCTCTGGTTTGGAGTAAATGTGATTTTAACTCTAAATAGGCTCTTTAATCTGGAGCACATGAATGAAAAGTAAGGTGAAATGTGAAAGTGTGAACTCAAAGCCCACTCTCACCAGCTGCTCCCCTGCTGTCGGGGTTCATGCCGTTCGGGCTGTTCCTCCCGTGACCTCTGGTGACCAGGTTGTTGGTCTCCTCTCCAGCAGATCTGCAGTGAGTGGACGTCTCGCTCTTGCTTGTGTTCCTCTTGGCATGCTTCATCTTGCCATGGCTGTGGAAAAGACACAGCCCCAGCAGGTTCACCACGAGCCCCGCGACCCCGACGGTGATCACCACGATTGGGTTCTCAATCTCGTGCAGCTCAGTGAAGTGCTCGATAGCCTTGAGCACAATAGTGAAGCAGAGCGCAGTGAGGAGCACAGCATTGATGAGGGCGCCCATCACCTCGGCGCGGATCCAGCCGAACGTGTTCTTCTTGGTGGACTGCGTGCGCTCGGCAAAACACACCGCCACTAGCGCCACGATCAGCGCCATCACATCCAACAGCATGTAGAAAGAGTCCAAGCGCATCGCAAGTGATGACGTGAGCTGGCTCACTACCACCTCGACCACGAAAAAACTGAACGTTAACGACAGCATGCACAGCAAACGGGCGTGGTTGGGTTCACAAGCCATGGTTTCCTCCGCAGGCGAGAGCTACTCAGCGAGAACACCACACACCAACACACACACACAGCTAACACAACACACGAACAAAACAATGCGAACCGGCACTGGACAGCAAATTCACCCAGTCATACAAGGTTTCGCATTCAATTCCGAACACAATTCAAGTGATAAACCTTATTTGTGATGTCTCGTGCCTTGTTCAATGAATCGTGACAGAGGGAGGGGTGAAGAGCACCGAATGGCATTTTGTAGACAGAGTCCAAACTTTGCACCCGCACTGGCAAAGTTTCCACACAAACCAAGGCAGTTTCCCATAATGTTTCCACATGAACCAAGGTAGATTCCCATAATGTTTCCACACGACTCAAGACAGATTCCGGTAACCATGCCCACTGAACCACACATCATTGACAAACTGTTAGGGACCGAGAGTAAATTACAATGTGGAAAAAAACCTCCATAACTTCCTGCAGATTGTTAACAGCTTAAAAAGATTCACTGTTTATATCAGTGACTGTTTAAAAAAAACATGAACAGCATGGCTCTATGTCCTTATAGGAATGAAGCCAAAATTCCTCCACCATGTTATCAAATTTGGAGCCAAAGTCAGCACAGCAATGGACAACACAACAGAAAAGGATACATCTTCAGAAAAAATTTACTGGAATTAAATATCTGTAATAACAGAACAAAATCTCACAGGAAATTAATGCACCCCACCATCTTATGACTACTGTTCTTTCCCATTGTGCATTGCACAATGCCATCCATTCATGACGCATCTTTGATTACAACGTTTAGACTCAAAATTGGCAAAACCGTGGGCTGGTTCAATGCTGGCACCAATGTTCAAAGAATCCTGAATGGAACCGGTTCAAGAACCTGTTCCTTGTTGGTAGAAAAGGGGTATATGTGAAAGTGCCCAACAATATTGTAATTTTTCACCAGTATAGGAATTTATACACAGCCCCTAAACCCTACAGTCCAAATGAAACTGTAATCCAGAATCAGAATCAGAATTTATTGTCATTGTATAAATACAATGAAATTAAAAGCTAACCTAAAGCATATATGCAGAACGATGGCCTCACTTTCGTTTATAAATGCCTTGAGACCTCAAGAATGGCATAGGAATTGTTTTAAGCATTAACAATAAATCTAATATTGTAATTTTTACAATTAAAGTGATTCATATAGGTAGCGGTCTGAGTGAATGCCCTTGACGTCCGTAACGTCACAGCAGGAAGTCTATCGGTCTCATCGCCATTTCTACTGTACTAAAACACTGAGCTGACTGCAACTCCGAGCCTCCCTTTTGAGCTAATTTATTGCCATGCCACATAGATGTGTTGCTGGCCAGTGCAGCAACACGACAGAAGGTGGATTTACGTTGCATTTCTGGTCCAAGAATGTTCAAACTGCAAAGATTTGGATGCGTTTTGCGAGAAGTTCATGGGCACATTAGGCCCCTACGAAGTGGTCTCTCCTCTGCTCTGCACATTTTACTGAAGACTCATACGAGACCTCTGATCTGTTGAGGAGTGTTGACTATAAGCCCATATTGAAAGAGGGTGCAGCACAAAAATTAAAGGAAAATAAAACTACAAGAAAAGGAAATTGATTGATTGATTGATTGATTAATCAATCAATCAATTAATTAATTAATCTCATCATCTTATTATCTCTAGCCACTTTATCCTGTTCTACAGGGTCGCAGGCAAGCTGAAGCCTATCCCAGCTGACTACGGGCGAAAGGCGGGGTACACCCTGGACAAGTTGCCAGGTCATCACAGGGCTAGCTAATTAATTAATTAATCTCATCTCATCATCTCTAGCCGCTTTATCCTTCTACAGGGTCGCAGGCGAGCTGGAGCCTATCCCAGCTGACTACGGGCGAAAGGCGGGGTACACCCTGGACAAGTCGCCAGGTCATCACAGGGCTGACACATAGACACAGACAACCATTCACACTCACATTCACACCTACGGTCAATTTAGAGTCACCAGTTAACCTAACCTGCATGTCTTTGGACTGTGGGGGAAACCGGAGCACCCGGAGGAAACCCACGCGGACACGGGGAGAACATGCAAACTCCACACAGAAAGGCCCTCGCCGGCCCCGGGGCTCGAACCCAGGACCTTCTTGCTGTGAGGCGACAGCGCTAACCACTACACCACCGTGCCGCCCTAATTAATTAATTAATTAATTAATTAATTAATTAATTAAAGGAAAGTAAGTTCAGTTGCGGGCGGCACGGTGGTGTAGTGGTTAGCGCTGTCGCCTCACAGCAAGAAGGTCCTGGGTTCGAGCCCCGGGGCCGGCGAGGGCCTTTCTGTGTGGAGTTTGCATGTTCTCCCCGTGTCCGCGTGGGTTTCCTCCGGGTGCTCCGGTTTCCCCCACAGTCCAAAGACATGCAGGTTAGGTTAACTGGTGACTCTAAATTGACCGTAGGTGTGAATGTGAGTGTGAATGGTTGTCTGTGTCTATGTGTCAGCCCTGTGATGACCTGGCGACTTGTCCAGGGTGTACCCCGCCTTTCGCCCGTAGTCAGCTGGGATAGGCTCCAGCTTGCCTGCGACCCTGTAGAAGGATAAAGCGGCTAGAGATAATGAGATGAGATGAGAAGTTCAGTTGCACCAGTTCTCCCGGAATGTGAGCCAAAGGTTGTTGGTAAAATCCGGGACAGAACGGGACGTGACATATCGCTCAGGCAGTGACCTCCCCACTGTTGTTGCTAAAACCGGTGACATCCTGTCCAATCCCAGGTTTTAGTAATTGCCTGAGCCAAGCAGTAATGGTAGAGTACTCAGTATGGAGAAAATGGAGAATGAGTGGACCAGCCGTCTTATTTCTAAACTGGATATTGCTGGACCAGCAGCTTTCCAGACGGATTGCCAGGAAGGTGCTCAAGGCACGTGCTGACCAGCTCTCAAGAATTTTCACTTCCATCTTCAACCTCTCCCTGTCACAAGCTGTCATCCCATCCTCCCTGAAATCATCCACAGTCATCCCTGTTCCAAAGAAACCTACCACAGACAGCCTCAAGGACTATCACCCAGTCACTCTCACACCTGTCATCACAAAGTGCTTTGAGAGGCTGGTTCTGTTCTGTTCTGCTCTCAGTCGCTTTCACGTGCCTGTATTTATGCAAGTGGCACAAAGGAATAGCAAAACACAGAGCGTGTGCACAGCTTAAAGATACATGTTACGAGTTTAAATTTAAAAAATGCAACTAGTCAAGACCATTAACAGAATTGACTGCTTTGTTGGACAGATGTGTTTTTAAAACACATTAATGTAACGGAACAATTTGACCAGCAGCATTTGATAGTGTACATCGTGATTCACATTGGAAAGTACTTGGTGCATATGGAATACCCGAAAAGATTATAATAATCATTAGAAATGCATATCTTTTTTTGGGGGGGGGCTTTTTTTCACCTTTATTATTGGATAGGACAGTGTAGAGACAGGAAACAAGCAGGAGAGAGAGACAGGGAGGGATCGGGAAATGACCCCGGGCCGGAACCGAACCCAGGTCGCCCGGATCCATGGCACGGTGCCCCATCCACCCGAGCCACGACGCCCCCAGAAATGCATATCTTGATTCAAAATGTTGTGTGAATGTTGATGGTGAAACAACAGAATGGTTCCCAGTAACAGCTGGTGTTAGGCAAGGGTGTATATGGTCACCATTGCTTTTTGAAATTCTTATAGATTGGGTGATGAAAAATGCTGTCGATAAGAATGATATGGGGTTTATTGTAGAAAGAAGGAGAAGTTCAAGATACTCACAACAGAGATTGTCAGACTTAGACTATACTGATGATAATGCCATCATAGATGAAACGTAAGAAAGGCTTCAGTATTCCACCAGGCAAATAGAATAAAAAAGTGCTCAAGTTGGTCTCCTGTTAAACTCCAAGAAGACAAAAGTTATGTCAATTGAACGAGAAAAAACACCACTTAGTACAGTGATAGATAATAACATCATATTGGAGAATGGGGATAGATTTGTATATCTTGGAAGCACAGCAAGTTTTAATGGGGACCTAACTTTGGAGGTGGACAATTGGATAGGGAAGGCAGCTGATGCTTACAATAAAATAGAGCCTTTAATGAAACATAAGTCCATCAGTTTAAAATCCAAGACCAGAATATTTCAAGCGGTAGTAATGTCAACACTGTTGTATGGAGCTGAGGCATGAAACATCACCATAACAGATGAAAAGCAACTATCTGCATTTTATAACAGATGTCTAAGAAGGATACCAGGAGTTACTTGGAGAGATCAACTGACAAATGAAGAAGTATGGAGAAGGACTAAGCAAGTTCCACTTATCACCCACCTTAGAAGAAAGCGACTGACATGGTTTGGTCATCTGATAAGAA
Source organism: Neoarius graeffei (assembly GCF_027579695.1). Classification (NCBI taxonomy): domain Eukaryota; kingdom Metazoa; phylum Chordata; class Actinopteri; order Siluriformes; family Ariidae; genus Neoarius; species Neoarius graeffei. The sequence continues at coordinate 110,636,189 of NC_083571.1, read as the reverse complement.
TTCCGCCATGCTTGCCACAAAGATTACTGTTGTGGGAGCCTAGCGGCAGGAGAAGAATTGGGCATCAAAAATTAAGATGGAAGGATGTAATTAAGAGAGACCTAAAAGAGACATCAGTTATTGATGACGAGGCACTGTGTATGGCTGCTAATAGGAAAGAGTGGTTTAATCTTGTATCAGTACTATGTGGTTTGGGCAGTGGCTATACCTTGCTTGGAGCCGATCTAGAATGGAGAAATAAGACGACTCCTTCCCTCCACTAGTCTGATAGTCCACTAGTCTGATAGTACCCTCTTGCCTCCCTACCTAGGGACACAGGTCCAGACATCGGCAGCAGGATGTCTGATGGTGCAAGCGGCAGAAGAGCTCATCCCAGAGCCAATGGCGTGAACACCAGATGGCATGTGGAGGAGCCTCAATCGGGGCCAACGGATGACATCAACTAGCAAGTGAGCTGCGTCAACAATGTATGTTGCACTCTTGTGTACCAGGTGTTGTACATTGTACCAGGTGTTGAGGACCAGAGAGGCAGTCTGATGGAGGCACAACACCAACTGGCTTTGGACCTGTGCAAGGCGTCTTGTTTTGAGGTGAGAGGAAGCCCTGTGGCGATGGAGTGAATGAGATGGCAGCAGGCTTAAGTAGCTGGGAGCTGCTAGCAGGAGCTCTGCACACAGGCGGCTCACATTTGATGGTTGCAACTTTAGCTGACCCCTGAGCACCAGTTTGTTGAGGCAGCAATGCGAGTGTCCAGCAGCCCTTTCTAGGGATAGCGCTGCCTGCCCTGGAAAGGGAAGCCCCTAGAAAAGGTGGGGTAAAGAAAGCGTGCTCAGATTACACCTGGCTGGCTAACCGTGGTCAGCAGGACTTCACTTGAAGTGGTAGAAACTGCAAGATGAAGAAGATAACTGCTGCGACATGGAATGTGCGCACTATACTAGATGGAGACAACTGAACTGAATGAAAGACTGCATTGATTGCAAGGGAATTGCAGCTGTTTGGCATCAAGATTGCAGCTCTCCAGGAAACATGTCTTGAGGCACATGGCCAACTCCAAGAAGAGGACTACACCTTCTTCTGGGTTGGCAAAACTGCAGGACCTAGAGAAGCTGGAGTTGCCTTTGCAGTTCACAACATGATTGCCAAGAAGCTGACATCACTTCCCACAGTGATCTCACCCAGGCTCATGTCTGTGAGTGTGCCTATTGAGAAAGGGCGATACTTGACTCTGGTGAATGTGTATGCCCCCACGATGACTTACACTGATGAGGAGAAGGAGACCTTTTACCAAGAACTCACTCACGTAGTGCTCAAAGTCCCCAGAGAAGACAAGCTCCTAATACTAGGCGATTTCAACGCTTGAGTCGGGACGGACTGGGAAACTTACACAGACATCATTGGCAAGTTTGGCAAGAAGAAAAAGAACTCCAATGGGGAACTCCTGCTGAACTTCTGTGCACAACAAGAGCTCAGCATTGCCAACACATTTTTCTACCAGCCTGACAAGAACTACTTCACCTGGAAGCACCCATGCTCAGGTCACTACCACTTGCTCGACTATGCCATCACGAGAAAGTTAGACTTGGCAGATGTACTATGCACAAAAGCAATGCATGGACCAGAGTGTTCTACTGATCACTACCTTGTGAGGTGTCAACTCAGAATGATCACTCTGCCTTGCATGAAAACTCCTGCAAGTGCCAAGCCTAAGAAACTGGACATTAGCAAGCTGGCAGACACCAAGCACTGCTGAGAACTGACAAGAGCGATAGAAGCTGCATTGGAGAGTGTTCAGCCGGCTGGAGAGGAGGAGGTAGAGCAGCACTGGAAAGCCCTGAAGGAAGCGGTGTACTCTGCAAGCAAGGAAACTCTAGGTTATCCCCACAGAAAGACTCCTGATTGGTTCTGGGACCATGGAAATGAAATTGAGAGGCTCCTAGAAGAGAAGAGGAGCAAGCATCTTTGGCATCTACAGGAGAACTCTGAGAGGAGCAAGAGTGCATTTGCTGAAATCAAGGCCAGGGTGCAGAGGGAAGCGAGAGCTCTTAAGAACAACTGGTGGCAGAGGAAAGCAAAGGGTTTGCGGCTGACAACCATGACTATCGTGGACTGTTTGCCAGGTTGAAAGCCATCTATGGACCCAAGAGCAACGCTGTTGCCCCAGTGAAGTCAGCGGATGGTAGTAAGCTGCTCACAGACCTTCAAGACATCAAGGCCAGATGCAGGGATGAGAATGAGAAATTGTATTTTCAGCTGAAAATTTAATCAGGGGTCTGGGGGCCATCGGCCCCCAGCCAGGTCCAGGGCGGAGCCTGGTCGGGGGTCCAGGGGGCCGAAGGCCCCCAGAAGCTAATGAGTTTTATACATTTTAGACCACTAGAAATGGTCTCAGATTGCTCAGTTGAATAATATTTTCAGTCCAAAGAAGCTTGAGTTTTGGACACTAATAAACAAAAATAGTCTCAGTAATGCTCAGCTAAAAAGAATTTTTAACTTCATGCTAGAATGAAAGGAATGATGAATATAAATTAAACACAAAGACAGAATATTTGACATAATCCTGTAAATGTTTCAGTTACTTTATTAAAGAATGCAGTTACCTCTTTTGCAGTGAACTTGTCTCAACAGAAACACAATTTCCCTGTTGAACAGTTCTCTCAGCTCCCAAAGTCACAATCACATATAACTAGCAACACTACTCTAAGTTTTCAACATATTTACAAAGTACTTGTTCTTTTTCTAGGAATGCTTCATTGCAGAGATTTTTTTTCCTTTTAGCAGCTAATCTGAATAAGCGATTCGTTTTCTTTTGTGATAATTTTCACCATTTTGAAGCTCTTATTCGCTGTTACATCCTCAATCTCCGGCCTCGTGGAGCGCCATGTTGAATGAGTAAGAAAGCGAAATGCGAAGAACCAATCAGAATGAAGCTTACATGTGACATTTTGGCCTTTCCTATCTATGCTCGTTTACCATTGGTCAAATCGCGATATTTCTCTCTCAACGGCCAATCAAATACAGTGTACGTTCTGAACTGCCGATGTAAACAGAGCCTTGTTCCCGATGGTTGACCGGGTCAACACATACCTAACCCCCCCTAAATATTTTCTCCTCGGATTTAGACGATTCACAAAAATGACCCCTGGGTTGATAAAATCCGCGGAATTCCGCGGATCCGTGGAAAATTCCCATCCCTGCAGATGGAAGGAGCACTTCAACAGCCTGCTAAACAAAGAAGGATCTGCACACCCAGATGCATGTCAGCAGCTGGAGAGGAAGCCCACAAGGAATGAGCTGTGTGGGGAAATCAGTATGGAGGAACTCAAGAAAGCTCTAAAGACAACGGCAAGTGGCAAAGCACCTGGTCTGGATGGTATTTCCTCAGATATCCTGAAAAATGGTGGTGAAAGGCTGTGTGAAGCTCTACTAGACCTGTTCAACAGATGTCTACTCTCTGGTACTGTGCCCCAAGACTTTCAAGATGCTCTAATCATCACCATCTACAAGAGAAAGGGCAACTGTGCAGAGTGTGGAAACCATCAGGGAATATCACTCCTGGCCATAGCTGGCAAAGTCCTTGCCAAGATTGTCTTGAACAGACTGAAAATCATTTCAGAAGAAGCTCTCCCTGAATGCCAGTGTGGATTCCGGGCTGGCCGATCCACTGCTGACATGATCTTCACTCTACGGCAGCTCCAAGAGAAGGCAGCAGAGCAGCACCAGCCCTTGTATGTTGTCTTTGTTGACTTCACAAAGGCATTTGACACCGTCAACCACACAACCCTCTGGAAGGTCCTCGAAGCCTATGGATGTCCTGACAAGCTTGTCAACATCATCAAGCAGTTCCATTATGGAATGAAGGCACAAGTCTCAGTCAGTGGTGAACCCAGTGATGCCTTTGTAGTCAACCATGGCATGAAACAAGGGTGTGTACTGGCTCCAACTCTTTTCTCCCTCTCTGTGCTGGATACTATGAACGAAGGGCTCAACAAAGGCGTGTTCCTCTACACAAGAAGAGATGGCAAACTGTTCAACCTTGCCCAGCTTCGTGCCCATACAAAAACACAGGAGATGTGCATCAGAGAACTGCTCTATGCTGATGATTCCGCCCTTGTGGCTAGCAATGCAGTTGATATACAGCAGATTGTGGATCGTTTCTCCTTTGCAGCTGATATGTTTGGTCTAAAGATCAACATATCCAAGACCGAGCTGCTCTACCAGCCTCCTCCAATGTCCACTGAACTGCCAGAGACAATTATGGTCCATGATGAACCACTGAAGACAACTGAGTCTTTCATTTACCTGGGCAGCACCGTCACAAACACCAACTCTGCAGATCTGGAAGTGGAAAGGAGGATTCAGTCCACCATGAAGGCCTATGGTGCGCTACATAAGAGACTCTGGAGCTGTCATGACATCAGCACAAAAACCAAAGTGAAGGTTTACTCAGCTGCAATCCTCCCTTGCCTACTCTATTCCATCGAGTGCACAACTCTTTACCGCAGACACATCAAGGCTCTGACAAGACTCCAGCTTCGCCACCTACGCTCCATCCTCAACATCAAGTGGCAAGATCGTATCCCAGATGTTGAGGTACTGCACCGTGCACACACAGTCAGTGTTGAAGCCCTAATAATCATGTCACAGCTTCGGTGGGCAGGGCATGTACAGCGGTGCTTGAAAGTTTGTGAACCGTTTAGAATTTTCTATATTTCTGCATAAATATGACCTAAAACATAATCAGATTTTCACACAAGTCCTAAAAGTAGATAAAGAAAACCCAGTTAAACAAATGAGACAAAAATTTTATACTTGGTCATTTATTTATTGAGGAAACTGATCCAATATTACATATCTGTGAGTGGCAAAAGTATGTGAACCTCTAGGATTAGCCATTAATTTGAAGGTGAAACTAGAGTCAGGTGTTTTCAATCAATGGGATAACAATCAGGTGTGAGGGGCACCCTGTTTTATTTAAAGAACAGGGCTCTATCAAGGTCTGATCTTCACAACACATGTTTGTGGAAGTGCATTATGGCAAGACAAAAAGGAGATTTCTGAGGACCTCAGAAAAAGCACTGTTGATGCTCATCAGGCTGAAAAAGGTTACAAAACCATCTCTAAAGAGTTTGGACTCCACCAATCCACAGTCAGACAGATTGTGTACAAATGGAGGAAATTCAAGACCATTGTTACTCTCCCCAGGAGTGGTCGATCAACAAAGATCACTCCAAGAGCAAGGCATGTAATAGTCGGTGAGGTCACAAAGGACCCCAGGGTAACTTTTAAGCAACTGAAGGCCTCTCTCACTTTGGCTAATGTTCATGTTCATGAGTCCACCATCAGGAGAACACTGAACACCAACGGTGTGCATGGCAGGGTTGCAAGGAGAAAGCCACTGCTCTCCAAAAAGAACTTTGCTGCTTGTCTGCAGTTTGCTAAAATCATGTGGACAAGCCAGAAGGCTATTGGAAAAATGTTTTGTGGATGGATGAGACCAAAATAGAACTTTTTGGTTTAAGTGAGAAGCATTATGTTTGGAGAAAGGAAAACACTGCATTCCAGCATAAGAACCTTATTCCATCTGTGAAACATGGTGGTGGTAGTATCATGGTTTGGGCCTGTTTTGCTGCATCTGGGCCAGGACGGTTTGCCATCATTAATGGAACAATGAATTCTGAATTATACCAGTGAATTCTAAAGGAAAATGTCAGGATATCTGTCCATGAACTGAATCTCAAGAGAAGGTGGGTCATGCAGCAAGACAACGACCCTAAGCACACAAGTCGTTCTACCAAAGAATGGTTAAAGAAGAATAAAGTTAATGTTTTGGAATGGCCAAGTCAAAGTCCTGACCTTAATCCAATCAAAATGTTGTGGAAGGACCTGAAGCAAGCAATTCATGTAAGGAAACCCACCAACATCCCAGAGTTGAAGCTGTTCTGTATGGAGGAATGGCCTAAAATTCCTCCAAGCCGGTGTGCAGGATTGATCAACAGTTACCGGAAATGTTTAGTTGCAGTTATTGCTGCACAAGGGGGTCACACCAGATACTGAAAGCAAAGGTTCACATACTTTTGCCATTCACAGATATGTAATATTGGATAATTTTCCTCAGTAAATAAATGACCAAGTATAATATTGTTGTCTTATTTGTTTAACTGGGTTCTCTTTATCTACTTTTAGGACTTGTGTGAAAATCTGATGTTTTAGGTCATATTTATGCAGAAATATAGAAAATTCTAAAGGGTTCACAAACTTTCAAGCACCATTGTACGTCGGATGGCCAACAGCAGGCTGCCAAAAGCTGTTCTACTCGGAGCGCCAAGGAAAAAGGAGCCATGGAGAACAAAAATTGCATTTCAAAGATGTCTTAAAGCAGCATTTGAAGAGAACAGGCATCCTGCATGATATCTGGAGGAAGTGGCACTCCAGAGAGTCAAATGGCGAGGATTGTTGAGGAAGGCCATATCAGCCGTAGAAGAGCTGCGCCAGCAAGACTATCAGCATGCACATGACCGACGACACTTGACAGCTGTTCCAAGCATTTTCCAATGCAGCAATTGCCAGCGTTACTGCAGATCCCGAGAGGGTCTGATTGCCCACATGAGAGCCTGTTTAAGATAGGCCTCAACTCAAACACAAGACAGTGAACTTTGGTAATGAAGGACAGCCATACTATGTGGTTCTTCCATGACAGCATAAGAGAGAGAGAGAGAATGTAACTGATCCCATCTGAAAGACTCATCAGTCTACATAATCATTTTCCATCATCCAGCGAACCTCCAAAAACTGTGCAACTTGTTGCATATGTTCAAGGGAAGGAAGAAAAGAGAGCTCAAAACAGATATATAAAGTAGAGAACATTCAAAGAGCCGTGGCAATGTGGTGCAGGCTTCCCAACTCTTGCATATTGATTGCAGCTCCCTGACGCCTGCAAATTAGATACAATATCCTGGAATAGAGAGAGAGAGAGAATCCTGATTGCTCCGTCTTGTTAATTAGACCAATCAGTGTTCTGTGTGGGCGGGTTTTACGTCTTCTCTCCCATACTAAGAGTCCATCAGTTCAGTGTATCCAGGAGTGTCATGCCAGAGTGCCCCCAAAAAACAAAACTACAAAACTCACTTCATCTCAGACTACACAAAAGTGTCCCCTTGCCGAATAGGGGTAAAAAATAATGATGGTGTTGCGCACTGTACTGTTTGTAACAGTGACTTTAGCATTGCCCATAGCAGGTTAAATGATTGTAAAAGACATGTTGAGGTGAGTTGAACAGTGTCAGTTGTTCATGTGCAGATTATTTATACTCGCTGATGAGCTGCCAAGGCTGCATGACAAGGCCAAACGCCTTGAAGACTTGTTTAAAGTTGCAATAGAATATACAAACAATATGAGTTAAATAATAGTAATAAGAAGTTTACATAAACGGTATAAGTAGTCTACATATTTTATTGTCATATTTTCCACATATAGGCCGATCTAATTTGGTGCTGCCAAATTCTAACGGTGATAGAGAAAGGGCATTCAGCATGGTGCGTCACATCAAGACAGAATTCAGGAGTTATCTGTCTCACCAAACACTTGTGAATCTGATGTCTTGCAAGATTAACAAGCTCACTGACACAGACTGCCATGAAGTTGAGGTTTCTGGCAAATTGCTCAAATCAAGCCACATCACAATACAATGAAAGTTTGAAAAAGAATTAGGAAAGCAAGTACTTGTGTTTATGTAATACTAGTTTCAGCAAAACTCCTTGACGTATTTCTGTTCATGTAAATAGTCTCTGAAAAAAACCCTTTTTGTTCAGTTCATGTTTATTTCATTATCTAATTGAAGGAATTTACTGTGGCGATACCTGTCCTGTTCATCCTTTCGTATGGGGGGAGGGGCTTGGGCCTACCTCCCTGAAATGACTTTGTGCAGGTTGGAATGTCTGGTGGTGTAATGTGTGCTTATATGGCTGTTTCATTCTAAGCAAGAAAATGTGGGAAACTTGGGACAGTTTTTATTCCCATAAATTTATTTCAACCAATTAGATTTTAGATCACATCAGAACTGAGATGTTGCTCCTTAGTGTAACCTACTTCCTTTGGAGCCATGGAGCTGGACACTGCAGCAAGGTTTGTGCAGTTCAATATTTTTGTCAACCTTCTTCTTCAGTGTTCTGCTTCGTGGCAGGTCTGATCTGACAGCTTTAGCCATCAAAGTTTCTAAAGAATTACAGTAGTGGTTTCCCATTGCCTTCTACTGGATTATTATAGAGGTTTTCTCCTCTCAACCATTCACACCTATGGACAATTTAGAGTAGCCAGTTAACCTAACCACAAGTCTTTGGACTGTGGGGGAAACCGAAGCACCTGGAGGAAGCCCACACAGACACGGGGAGAAAATGCAAACTCCACACAGAAAGGACCCTATCAGCCACTGGGCTCAAGCCCAGAACCTTCTTGCTGTGAGGTGACAGTGCTAACCACTACACCACCATGCCACCCTTTTGTCAACCAAAGCTTGTATTTTGTACTTCACAGTCCACCTCCATTCTATGGTGTAATGTACGTTGGTGAATTTGGGATTTGTTAGGAATTAAAGTGTGTAGGCTACAGTTACCATATATAGTATGATTTATTAAACTTATATTCTCAGGAAAACCATTGAATTTTTTTTTTCAAAATGGCCAGATGGGGAGAGTTGGGACAGTTCATGTTAGTTTTTTTAATTGGGGTTTACAAATAAATTTTTTTTAAATGTTTGTTAAAAATGTGGGAGTGTACATGCATGAGGATGAAGCTTATTTCATTCCTTCTTGAGAATGGAACTACTTTATCTAGTCAGGTTTTGGGTAAACTGACATGTTTCGATCACTGTAACAGCATTATGTGTTCATGCAATTGTTACAAATTTTGATAATAAATAAAAATTAAACATGTAGGCCTAGGTATTTTATTTTTGTTCCATGTCTCCTTACTATGTCCCAAGTCTCCCAACATAATGTCCCATATCTCCTGTCGATGTCTCATGTCTCCCTGCAAAAAATAATGGCAGAAAAAGTGAAGAATGAAGGCCAGTATATGTGACAATCTGAGAAACTAATGTTGTGGTAAGAGGGTATAGTAAATACTCTCTAATGCAATGTGAATGTGATGCTACCTGCAAAGAATTTCACACAATCTTCAAAAACTGAAAACTTGTCCCAAGTCTCCCCACTCTCCCATACCATATAATTGTTGCCTGGCAGTGGGTGACATACTGGAATTCAGCAGTGTGTGTGTCCCCTGAAGTCCTCCATTATGGAGTTAGAAAGCTTTGCAAATATACAACATGGCTATTAAAAAAATACAATGGGATTTGTAAATACAGGTAATATATACAAATGAATGTAGGGCAGGTTCCACAAATGCAGATGTCCCGCCGCTCCCAGATGTTCTGGGAGTCTCCTGCATATTGATAATGGTTCCTTAATGACTGGAAATTTTTTACAGTATCCTGCAAATAATTTTTTTAGAGAGTGAGCAAGTGAAAGTGAGGGGGCTGAGAGAGAGAGAGAGAGAGAGAGAGAGAGAGAGAGAGTGTGTGTGAGTTTCATGCAATGTGAATTGTATCGCATGGTGTTGTCAGGGATATTGGTGCTAGCTCCATGAAATTAGTTTTTGCAGGGTGGATGTAAAATGTTTTTGCAGGGTAAATGTAAAATAATGCAAATAAATAAGCAATATTTTGCACGTTTGTGTCCTCAGTTGTAAAAATGCAACACTTTTTTTCTACTTTGACAAGTACACCACAACACATAATTTGTATATCATGTGACTTTGGGCTTCGTTATTTCACTTGTATGAGTTGCAAATGCCCTGTTTTTTTCACAAATGGGCTGATCTCCAATACAGCAGGTGGCACCATAGGGACATCTCCCTTCCATTCAGCTCATTTAGCCTTTCAAAAGAGTTGCTTCAGATTTCTCCAGATCCAGTAAATGTCACTTTATCAACTTTTAGTTTTAATAACATTAGTTGAACATTTTTTTTAAAGTTAACATTAGTTGTCATGAAGAGAACAATACATTATCTGTTTTATCTGCCATTCCAAAACATTAAATTTATTCTTCTTTAACCATTCTTTGGTAGAATGACTTGTGTGCTTAGGGTTGTTGCCTTGCTGCATGACTCACCTTCTCTTGAGATACAGTTCATGGGCAGATGTCCTGACATTTTTCTTTAGAATTCGCTGGTATAATTCAGAATTCATTGTTCCATCAATGATGGTAAGCCGTCCTGGCCCAGATGCAGCAAAACAGGCCCAAACCATGATACTACCATCACCATGTTTCACAGATGGAATAAGGCTCTTATGCTGGAATGCAGTGTTTTCCTTTCTCCAAACATAACGCTTCTCATTTAAACCAAAAAAGTTCTATTTTGAACTCATCCATCCACAAAACATTTTTCCAATAGCCTTCTGGCTTGTCCATGTGATCTTTAGCAAACTGCAGATGAGCAGCAATGTTCTTTTTGGAGAGCAGTTGCTTTCTCCTTGCAACCCTGCCATGCACACCATTGTTGTTCAGTGTTCTCCTGATGGTGGACTCATGAACATTGACATTAGCCAGTGTGAGAGAGGCCTTCAGTTGCTTAGAAGTTACCCTGGGGTCCTTTGTGACCTTGCCAACTATTACCCGCCTTGCTCTTGGAGTGATCTTTGTCGGTCGACCACTCCTGGGGAGGGTAACAATGGTCTTGAATTTCCTCCATTTGTACACAATCTGTCTGATTGTGGATTGGTGGAGTCCAAACTCTTTAGAGATGGTTTTGCAACCATTTCCAGCCTGATGAGCATCAACAATGCTTTTCCTGAGGTCCTCAGAAATTTCCTTTGTTCATGCAATGATACACTTCCACAAACATGTTGTGAAGATCAGACTTTGATAGATCCCTGTTCTTTAAATAAAACAGGGTGCCCACTCACACCTGATTGTTATCCCATTGATTGAAAACACCTGAATCTAATTTCACCTTCAAATTAACTGCTAATCTTAGAGGTTCACATACTTTTGCCACTCACAGATATGTAATATTGGATCATTTTCCTCAATAAATAAATGACCAAGTATCATATTTTTGTCTCATTTGTTTAACCGGGTTCTCTTTATCTACTTTTAGAACTTGTGTGAAAATCTGATGACATTTTAGGTCATATTTATGCAGAAATATAGAAAATTCTAAACGGTTCACAAACTTTCAAGCACCACTGTAGATGACATATCAAATGTTTAAACTGAGAAAATGTATCATTTAAAGAGAAAAATTAGGTGATTTTTAAATTTCATGACAACAACACATCTCAAAAAAGTTGGGACAAGGCCATGTTTACCACTGTGAGACATCTCCTTTTCTCTTTACAACAGTCTGTAAATGTCTGGGGACTGAGGAGACAAGTTGCTCAAGTTTAGGGATAGGAATGTTAACCCATTCTTGTCTAATGTAGGATTCTCTTTGCTCAACTGTCTTATGTCTTTTTAGTCATATCTTCCGTTTTATTATGCGCCAAATGTTTTCTATGGGTGAAAGATCTGGACTGCAGGCTGGCCAGTTCAGTACCCGGACCCTTCTTCTACGCAGCCATGATGCTGTAATTGATGCAGTATGTGGTTTGGCATTGTCATGCTGGAAAATGCAAGGTCTTCCCTGAAAGAGACGTCATCTGGATGGGAGCATATGTTGCTCTAGAACCTGGATATACCTTTCAGCATTGATGGTGTGTTTCCAGATGTGTAAGCTGCCCATGCCACACACACTAATGCAACCCCATACCATCAGAGATGCAGGCTTCTGAACTGAGTGCTGATAACAACTTGGGTCGTCCTTCTCCTCTTTAGTCCGAATGACACGGCGTCCCTGATTTCCATAAAGAACTTCAAATTTTGATTCGTTTGACCACAGAACAGTTTTTCACTTTGCCACAGTCCATTTTAAATGAGCCTTGGCCCAGAGAAGACATCTGCGCTTCTGGATCATGTTTAGATACGGCTTCTCCTTTGAACTATAGAGTTTTAGCTGGCAATGGCGGATGGCACAGTGAATTGTGTTCACAGATAATGTTCTCTGGAAATATTCCTGAGCCCATTTTGTGATTTCCAATACAGAAGCATGCCTGTATGTGATGCAGTGCCGTCTAAGGGCCCGAAGATCATGGGCACCCAGTATGGTTTTCCGGACTTGACCCTTATACACAGAGATTCTTCCAGATTCTCTGAATCTTTTGATGATATTATGCACTGTAGATGATGATATGTTCAAACTCTTTGCAATTTTACACTGTCAAACTCCTTTCTGATATTGCTCCACTATTTGTCGGTGCAGAATTAGGGGGATTGGTGATCCTCTTCCCATCTTTACTTCTGAGAGCCGCTGCCACTCCAAGATGCTCTTTTTATACCCAGTCATGTTAATGACCTATTGCCAATTGACCTAATGAGTTGCAATTTGGTCCTCCAGCTGTTCCTTTTTTGTACCTTTAACTTTTCCAGCCTCTTATTGCCCCTGTCCCAACTTTTTTGAGATGTGTTGCTGTCATGAAATTTCAAATGAGCCAATATTTGGCATGAAATTTCAAAATGTCTCACTTTCGACATTTGATATGTTGTCTATGTTCTATTGTGAATACAATATCAGCTTTTGAGATTTGTAAATTATTGCATTCCGTTTTTATTTACAATTTGTACTTTCTCCCAACTTTTTTGGAATTGGGGTTGTACACACGTTCCACATATCCTGCCTAAAGCCATCCATCCAAGGCTCTCTGTCAGAGAGTACCCCTACCCAAGAACCCCCCCCCCCCCACAAGCATAGAAGGGGAACCTATCTACCAGGTAAGCAAGATCCTCAACTCCAGACGTAGGCAGGGACAACTGGAGTACCTGGTAGAATGCGAGTGTGTTTTCATAGTCTTTATATAGGCAAGCTGATTGTGCCTTAATCCTGTGCAGGTGTGCATCGTTAATGGCAGGTGCAAGAGTCCGCTTGGCACACACACTGTCCGGAGTGAACCCCAAGAGTCAGTCTAACGCACGCGCCAAGGCGAGTAAGTTTGACAGACCCCCCGAAGAGCTCCCTCCAGGAGTTTAAATCCATCTTCCCTGGCCCCGGGGATGAAAGCCTGATGCTGGATGGTGTGCCATCGGTGCACTGCTCTGTGCCGACGTGGCACCAGATTCTGGACTCAGGTGGGGGCTTGGACTTTGGCTCTGAACAGGACCTGGAGTCTGGACTAGCCATGGGATCAGGCTCCAGACCAGACTTGGACTCTGGACTGGATGTGGGGTCAAGCATGGGCTTGAGCTCTTGACTGGACATGGGCTCGAGCTCTGGACTGTACATGGGTTCTGGACTGGTTACGGACTCGAGCACTTGACTGAACATGGACTTGAGCTCTTGACTGGGCATGGGCTCAAGCTCGGCACAGGACTTGGGTTCTGGACTGGACGTGGGGTGCAGCATTGGCTCAAGCTCTTGACTGGACATGGGCTCAAGCTCTGGATCGTACTTGGGTTCTGGACTGGTTACGGACTTGAGCTCTTGACTGGACTCAGGCTCGGGCTTTGGACTGGACATGGACTTAGGCTCTGTCTGTGCATTGCTCCTGTCCTGGTCAGGGCCCGGCGGTGGAGCGATGACATCTTCATAGTCGAAAGGTGGCAAAATGATGATGTCTTCATAGCCAGGCGGTGGTAGAGCGATGATGTCTTTATGGCTGGGCAGCGGCGGAACGATGGCATCTTCATACCTGGCACCCCATGCCCCCTATCCACACCTATTACTCTTATTTTAATGACTCATGAAATCCACATCTATTACTCTTATTTGAATTACTCATGAAATCATCACTGCATAGTTTTAAGACACACATCAAAAGAAAGTGTGGAAATAGAGAATTCTAATTATTCTAGTCACTGGTGATTCTAATGATTCTCAGATACTGACAAATATAGAAATGTAATGATTCACTTCAGAGGTGGGAAACCTTCTCACAGACAGGGGACAGGAAGTCTGAGGCATAGACCCTGAGGAGGACATGACGACATTTGGAAGCTTGTCTAGACTCCAAGCAATTGATATACAGATAGCAAACCCAACACCTCCAGTCCTGGACTGACCCACAGGCTTACCAATACAATAGAATGTGTACCCTGCACTGACCTGCTCCAGAGTGGACACTCCAGAGAATCTGTATAGTGCTGCTATATCGATGTTATATTTGTCGAGCATTTTTGCCACTAGGGGCGTTCGTCGTTCTGGCCTAGAATTGCTATCCAGAAGGGTCCAGACATTCCATGATGCAAAGCTCATAATGTGCTTCTCTGTAGTTTTTTGACAGCAGATTGTGGATGCCCAGCCAGGCGTGGTGGACTGGTGGGGTTCATATAGAGTAGGCATTGTTTATTACCCTTTTCAGTACTTTTTGCCATGTTGGGAGAGTATCGCTATCCCTAAAAAGTGGTGTTTTGTCACCCATGCAGGATACGAGTGCCACATCTACCCTGGTCTACGGCAAACGACCATCACATGTGGCTCGCCTGAGTGCAGGATTGTGGCTAGGGACTCCAAGCACCATCCTCAGCCTGTCCCTGTCACCACTCCCCCATCTCCACAGGACTTTGTCAAATAAATAAAAGGTCAGATGGATGGAAAGTCACCAAGTGTCACAGGATGACCTGCTCCTGAGTTGATTAGAGTGAGAAAGGTGTGTGCACTCCCAGTCCCACTCTCTCATCCAATATGTGCCATCTGCTATCTGGTGCAAAGGCTACCATGAAATAAGCGACATGCAAGGATGCAGGTTATATTTCAGAGTGTCCTTCCTCTAGGTAGGCTGCCTTCTGAGGCTTGAGAGCCCCACCTGCCCAAGTATTGCATATTGGCTGTTGGCTCAGGAGGTGCTCATCCGCCCTTTGACAGGTCATGTTTTTAATCCTGCTGGGTGACATGCTATCTTCCTCACCAGTGTACACTGGTGGGGGAGCCGGTTTAGACGCCAACTACCCGTCCATGCAGCAGGTAGTACTGGGTTACAGTGTTACCAGTAGCAGAGCCAACGACCCTGACCTGACCCCAAGAAGAACGGGTTAAGAAAAAAATTGTTCTTAAAGAGGTTAAGAACAAATATACAGTACAATGTACATTACAATGAGTACAATTGTACAGTACAATTGTACAGTACAATTGTACAGTACAATTGTACAGTACAATGAGAACACTGAAGAAAAAGAAACAAACACTAGCAAAATCTAACAAAAACATTAGCTAATAATCTTGTTTGAGTACATCTATCCAGCTCTTGCTATCAAGCAGCTCATTGTGTCCTAAATTGTCGTGATCAATTCACACTGATGAACATCTAACCCAATATTATGATTTTCACGACATAATTATATTGTAGCGATTCTATATGAGTGGGTGGAGCACAGAGGACGGCAGGACAGAGATCAGGTTTGCAAATAGGCTTTATTGCCACACTTTTCAGTGAACAATTTCCTAGACAACTATACACACACACGCAACCGGCGTCTAGTTCGGGCTGAGCTCCTCTGCTCTCGCTCTCCCTCCTTAAGTAGGGCGTGGTCACTAGGAAGACACACACAAACACAGGTTAATTGATGTCAGGTGTAGTGATTCTGCCACTTACCTTCCCTGACTCCGCCCTCCTGTCACAGACCGGCGCTTAACCACGCCCCCGCTGCCACATATATCTACTTTTAACTTCGCATTTTCAGAAAGACACATTACACTGCAGCACATTCAAAATTGCTAGAACAAATGAGTTCAACAGACTTTAATTGTTTAAAAAAATGTAAACAATGTAGACATGTAGTCGTACAATTTTCTATGAATTTCTTTTTTTTTTAAGTTTTTTTTTATTCATTACTTATTATTATTCACAATCATTTATTCAAGACAGTACAATAAATCTTTGTACTGGACTCACACTCCTACATAAAATCCAAAAAGGATTTTTATTAAAGAAGAAAGAGAATCATGATCCGATAACCAAACGAATGTTTCTAACCATAATGCATACAATTGGAAACACTGAGCATCCGAATGTGTCCTGAAATTGAAAATCTGATCCAGTTTCTTTGAAAGCTCTATCTGCTATTGAGGTATTTCACCCACGTGACCAAGTCACGTGACGCAGCCATTTTGGACGGCACGCTTAAGTCCTTCAGTGCAAGGCGGTATGAGATGGTGGAGACCTTTGCACATTTTAACAAGAAAGTAAGCTGTGATTCGTGTTAAATTGGATCTGTCTTTTATCACAAACACTGTACCCAGCCTTGGTATGGAGCCCTGTTCAGGCATGCAAACTGGTCAGGGGTGAAAAAGGTGAGAAGGATGCACGGGGACACGGCACGCGCACAAAAGTACATTTCGTAGTCTACGTTACAAAAAAAATTGCAACCAGTGACATCTTGAATTTAATACAGTACAAAATAACTTTCCATAAACATGTCTTAATAAGTTACTGTTGGGTGGCCGGTAAATTGTACCATTTATTTGTCAGTGGCCGGTAAAGTTTGATATTTTGTGAAGTTAATTTTCACCCCTGTGTACAACACAGTGGGCTATTTACAAAAAGGTATATATTACTGCCTGTGCTATCTAACAGACCTACCCCAGAGGACACACCTGGCCAATCCCTGTCTGTCAATTTTCTTAAAGACATCACCTATGTGAAATCAGGGGCGGATCTAGAAAAATATTTATGGGGTGACAAGAGGGGGGCAGGAATTTTTGAGGGGTGGCAACGTATTACAGACATGTATATATACTGAATTTAATCACAGTTTGACGACAAATAGTATGTACACACTACAAAAGGGCACAGACTGCCATTTACAAACTCATACAGATAAACTTAATCTCATGCCTTTATTGTTCACGAAGAACACACATTCTCAGATGAGGTCTATACCGTTTCTGGACAGTTTTATACTGTATATGCAAAAGAACAGACACTAAAAAAACAACAATAACAACACTGCTTCAAGTTCAGCATGATTTAAACCATTTACACCAGTGTCACATTTTATAGTTTTTTTTCCTCACGCTTTGTAAAGGCTCACCAGTGAGCAGAACATGAACTTGTCATGCCTACAACAGCTGAATGCGGCGATTTCCATGTTGCTCAGCAAAACGCTTCACAAATTTATCAAGATCTAATGCTTTTGTGCGCTTTGATTCAATGCTGAGTACAGCCAAACTTGATAGTCTCTTTTCTGTCATAGTCGACCGCAAATAAGTCTTTATGAGCCTGAGAGATGAAAAACTTCGTTCACAGGATGCACTGCTCACAGGCAAGACAACCGCTATTTTACACAACCTGAACAACTCAAAAAAAAAAAAAACAACAACATCATCTTGGTATGGGTCCAAAAACAGTGAACTCCATGAGAGTGGTAGGACTCTCCTGATCCCCCTTTTTTCTGTCTAGTACTCTCCTCGTCTGATGTAACTCATGTTTAAGATCCTCAATATTTGAATCATAAGCTTCAGCCAATAGCAATGTTTTCCTTGACAGACGGTGAATCAATATTAACTTTTGTGGCTGACTTTACACAAAACTAATATCAGACCTAGCTAACATTAGGCCAAAAAAAAAAGTGTTTCAGGTAACATGAAATACTAAAATAAGGTCGGTAGGTAGGAAATTTTTTTTCTTAATTTGTTTTATTTTATTCGAAAAAATTAACACAAGTAAACATCTTACAAAATAGTATTTTGGCACAGAATCCTTTATACCACACATCATAATAAAATAAGTGTTTTAAATCTTTAAACGAATAAAAAAAATATCGCAAGAGTTCGAGTTATGATCTGCGGAAGCGTATTGCTGCCACACTCAAAAAAAAAAAAAATTGGCTTAGATTCAAGTAATTACGTGAAAAGATATTGTTAACAGAGTTATCACGTTTTTACAATATATTTATCATGTAATAACATATCACGTAATTTCATGATATTTTCATGTGATAATGTGAAAACACCTTATCAAGAAATAACGTGAAAATATGGTTTAACGTCCTAGGCTCGGCTACTTCCATTAAAAGCAGACGGCCTCGCCTAGCCTACTGTAGAACTTGGGTCGAGCAAAAACACGGAGCAAAAACATGGCTGAATCCTGAATGACTCCTATTTGTATAAATAGGGGACTACATAGGCGGCAAAATGTAGTGTTTTTCCCTGCCATGGAAGTGCACTTGTATACTGAAGAGGAAGCAATTTGCATTACAGCCAGGAGGGCTGAGAGAAGTGGCAAAACATTTTACTTTTTATCGTTTCTTTCACAACTTGAATGCGTTGAAACAAAAAAATTATGACAAACTAACGCCACTTACACTAAAATATCGAGGGAAATTTGTAATAAAAACTTTACGGTCGGCAATTTCGACGCGGAAATTCTCGATCGGTCGGGTTACCGGAAACACACTTTTTTTTGCCTTACATGTATAGTTAGCTAAATAACCTTCTCCAACCTGATTTTTATCCTCTCAAAATCAGCATCGCAACTATACTAGCACTGTTCCTTCATTATAATTTCATTTTTTGATAGATAGTTAATCAGCTTTTACCCCTTTCCTCCCGTGTCTCCTTTCCTCGCGACTCCTGGCTCCCTCGCTTCGCGCCTCTCAATTTTCCAAAACAACCAATCTCTGGCGTTATCTCGTGCTGCATTCGCCGCAGTCGGACATTGGAAATTCGCGCACGTAAATGTCAAATTGGCCGTAATTTTTCTTTGAATTCGTCGCTGCCAACTGGGGTAGCAGCAGGGGTGGCAAGGCTTTCTTTTAGAGTGGCATATGCCACCCTGGTAGATCCGCCCATGGTTATTCACCCCCGAGCGCGCTGGAAACTGTTCCATTGGTATTCAGATTCAGTCGCGAGATGAGGTTGCCAGATCTCTCTATAAAAAGGTGACTTTGCGGTCTGAATCTGTGGAATATTCGTAAGCGAGGACTGGCAACCAGCAGTGGGTTGTGCACCAGCTGATCAGAACTCCAATGGAAAAGAAGCGTGTTAGTAACTGTTTATCTTGATTGGCTGTAACCTTGTAAGTGAAATGTTTGGCAACAATAGCGTTGTAGCCTGCCTACCCCCCCCCCAAAAAAAAACTCTTCGGATCTACACGATTCACACAAGTGACCTATTTTGGGACCAAAACAGCGAATTTCGCCGAAAGGTGAGGAGTTTGCATGTGTGCCTGTTTATTTATTTCTGTGTCCCGTTTCTTTCTAGCCTCTGTTATTGCATTTTATGTCTGATGTCTGCTACATGCAACTCTAGACAAATTAACACTGCCTTGTTTCACTGCTCAGATGGGTTAACAAACACTGACCCATTTACTTTTTGCTATATATTTTATCAAAATTGCGTTAACTGATAAACTAACCTGAAATGAAATGATCACTGCAAAGTCTGGAGTACTCTGTTGGCTCCCAATCCTGTCTCTTCACAGCTGCAATCCATTTGGCCCTCTTGTCTGGGTCAGTAGGAAACCGGTAGTGATGTGTCGGTCGCGAACGATCCGGTTCAAAGAGCCGGCTCTTTGAAGTGAACGACGGGAGCCGGCTCTTCGGTGGGAGCCGAGTTGGGGAGCCGAAAGAGCCGGCTCCTTATAGTAAGAAGAGCCAAAAGAGCCGGCTCCCGAAAAAGAGCCGAAATTCCCATCACTAGAAACCGGTAAAAGGAGCGTCCTGCATACTGTCCCTGTCTGTTGTGGCAGCCCACAGCACAACAAGCAAACACCATGGTTATTTATAGAGTGCTTACTGACAAATTAATCTATTCTAGGTGTCTGTAACACGTTTTTTTTTCAAGCTGGTTCTCCCTCTCTGTCTGCAGCGTTAGTATGTAGCTTGACGTTCAAAATGGCGGACACCGGGGCGTCACGTGACCCTGTGACGTCAGGTGAAATACCTCAATAGATCCTCACTGCTTCAGCTAATCTGGTGACTAAGCTCCTAAGAGGCTAATTCTATATGCAAATCAGTTCTCAGAATTTAAAGAAACAAACAAACAAAAAAAGCAGGAATTTGCCTCACACATGGAAGAGACTGATTTCCATTTTGAAACAACACAAGTAGCCTTTGTAACCCCCCTGTTGTTTTCTGGTCAACTTTGGCCAATTTGCTATTTTGTCTATCATAACTATGGTTTCTCTAACCCAGCGGTTCCCAAACTTTTTTGGCCGCGCACCCCCTTCTATACTCCAACCAGGTTGACGCACCCCCAGTTCCCCAGTTTCAAAAAAAAACACATGCTTTCTTATAAGGGAAGCATCTTTAATCGTGCTAAATGATAAACATCGTTTGCCATACCTGCAGGAAACCACAAAAGTGGAAAAAAAAAAAAAACACCAAAGCTTTCTTACAAAGGCAGCACGTCATGCTCGAATGAGAACATCGAATCACATCAACATATTATGCGCTCTCGTATTTGAATTAGATAGAATTTGATTGAAATGTAAGAGTTTTAAAACGTTGCAACACGGTAAATGCGCAAATTCATTACAAAGGGATATCACATTGAGGCATGTAGTCTACCAGCCAGATATGGGGAAAATATATGATTTTCATCCGTGTTTAAAACACTAGCAACACAACCCTGTCATTACAAGGTTATGAAAATGAATTGAGAATGAATTTAATTTGCAAAAAAGTTAACATATAATAACAGTAAAAATAGCAATGATAATTATGAACATATGCATTTTAAAGAGATACAACAATTAAGGAGCATATCAGGAACAGATAAAGAAGAGGATCCATCTGATTGTGAAGTGCAGCGCTGGCGGCTCAGTCTGCAGCGAGAGAGAGACAGACAGACAGACGGTGGGTGGGTCAGTAGGCTATATAGGTCCTATTTTCAGTAGCAGTATACATTTTTAGCAAGATCAATGCCATTTGGCCAAATACATACCAATATTAATGCGACGGATGGGCCTGCATCTTGGCACAGAGCTCTCCGATGTTTGGGGTAATTGTCTCAGCCTCAAATCTTTCTCAACATCTCCCAGTCTTTGTCGATGTTTAGTTGCCGATCGGCATTTAGTTTTGCCGATTTCAACCAGTTGAGCATCGCGAATGAATGAATGAATTAACAAAGCCACAAACTACTGCAGAACCGTTACGGCGTAGAAGAAGAGTTAAAAATCACCATTACATTTTTTTATCTTGCGCACCCCCTAGTGGCAGCTCGCGCACCCCCGGGGGTGCGCGCACCACACTTTGGGAAACCCTGCTCTAACCTAACTGGAATAAATCTAACTAACTTTGTCCTTGTGCATCTGAATTAAACATAATATGATAACTGGGGTCATTGACTTCAGAAGTTTGTTCAAATTTTCGACATCTGTGGTGTTCCATGCAGATCTGACCTGCCATTGAAAATGAATGTGCAAGAGTGGAAAATCACTCAACAAGGGTTTTCTCTGATTGTTGGTCTCCAATTCCCCAAATAAAATATAAACTGTGTTTATTTTACTCAAAAATGTTGGTGAGGGAAACAGAGGAGATGAGGATGTGATGGGCAGATATAGTGTAAGAGAGAGAAATATGGAAGGGCAAATGGTGGTTGATTTTTCAAAGAGGATGAATTTGGCAATAGTCAATACATACTTCGAGAAGAAAGAGCAGCACAGGGTGACATTTAAGAGTGGAGGAAGATCTACAAAGGTGGACTACATGCTCTGCAGAAGGGGAACCTGAAGGAGATTGGAGACTGTAAAGTGATGGCAGGGGAGAGTGTAGCTAGACAACATCGAGTGGTCGTGTGCAGGATGAGCTTGAAAGTGAAAAAGAGGAAGCGTGAAATAGTGGAGCCGAAGATTAAGTGGTGGAAACTAAAAGAGGTTGAACATCAAGAAGGAGTTTAGGGAAGAAATGAGACGAGCATTGAATGGTAATGGAAGTCTGCCAGAAGATTGGGATACTACTGCTATACTAGTAAGAGAGGCAGCAAGGAAGGTGCTTGGGTGGTCACTGGGAAGGAGGAGGGAAGACAAGGAGACATGGTGGTGGAACAAAGAAGTGCAGGAAATTACAGAAGAGAAGAGGCTAGCAAAGAAGAATTGGGACAATCAGAGAGATGAGGAAAGCAGGTGGTTATACAGAGAGACGAGACAGAAGGCAAAAAGAGCAGTAGCAAAGGTGAAAGAAGATGCATACCAGGAGTTGTACAAAAGACTGGAGACCAAAGAAGGAGAGAAAGACCTGTACAGACTAGCTAGGCAGAGAAACAGGGATGCGAGTGTAGCCCCTACTTGCACCTGTTACTTTAAGACAGTGTAATATCAAACAAGAAAATTAGGGCTAACTTCTAGACCCAATGAGGAGACCGCTGAGACTCACCTGACCCATTACCGGATCAGACCTGCAATATCTACCCCAATGACACACGGAACAACACACTGAAGTTTTAAAGGAGTTATATTGAAAGCAATAAAGACCTTTCGCAGCACAGTATCTCAAAAAAAGTAACTTAAAGTGAGTACTGTGGAAGGGAAAAAAAAAACAGTACCTAGTACATAATCACTCAAAGTTGGATTCGAGGTATACAGTTGTTTTAAGTACCCTTTGTTGTTTGATTTGAACCAAAAAAAAAAAACGCAAATAAAAAAAACAAAAAAACCTCTGAGATCTCAGGTAGTAAAAAGTAAATTGTCCCAAAAGTTCAAATGAATAGAAAAAAATAAATAAAATGAGTGCACTCAAGTCCTACCGCCCTCAACAATGAACGTCCAATGGTAAGTATTGCAAGGGGGTGAAGATGTGGATGAAGGTGTGGATGACCGGGGAGTAGCAACCAGGATGGAGATGGAGATGAACCGAGGACCAAGGACCCAAGTGAAGGACTCTCATCTCATCTCATTATCTCTAGCCGCTTTATCCTTCTACAGGGTCGCAGGCAAGCTGGAGCCTATCCCAGCTGACTACGGGCGAAAGGCGGGGTACACCCTGGACAAGTCGCCAGGTCATCACAGGGCTGACACATAGACACAGACAACCATTCACACTCACATTCACACCTACGGTCAATTTAGAGTCACCAGTTAACCTAACCTGCATGTCTTTGGACTGTGGGGGAAACCGGAGCACCCGGAGGAAACCCACGCGGACACGGGGAGAACATGCAAACTCCACACAGAAAGGCCCTCGCCGGCCCCGGGGCTCGAACCCAGGACCTTCTTGCTGTGAGGCGACAGCGCTAACCACTACACCACCGTGCCGCCCGTGAAGGACTCTATGGAAAAAAAAAAAAAACAGTCTACACATCCATGCAGACAAATTACTCATTTCGTCCATAATGAAAGTCCATTTGAATAAAGTTACTGCTTTTCAGTGTCCATTTTACTTTATTATTACTACCATTTTTTAATGAATTTTTTTTAATACAACTTCTCCCCATGAACTTGTAATATTCATCATAACTCAGTAAGCAAAACATGAATTCACATTTAGCATTTCAAAATAACCTCCGTTTTTAACATACAGCTCGTAGTATTTACATAAATTACATTAAATCCATTGCTCACACAATGAAAAACACTTTTTTTTTTCAACTCAACACTCATCAGCTTAGCTGCATGAATTTTCTACCAGGGCCTAGCACCGGTTTAGCACCACATTAGCCTGCACTGAGCGGCTATCAAAAGTTTCACAACCGGCAATGAAATAGCAGCACAAGATTCATAAAACACAAACACAGGCTTCAGACATTAATAAATTATTCAGACCTGTTTCGAGTTTATCCGGACTGGGTTTAGAGAGAATTCAAGCTAATTTTTAAGTTATTTCCAGTGTTTAGCACTCTGATAGCGAGTTAGCATGCTAATGTAAACGTCGATCGTGACTCACCGGGAAATAAATCGTTTACTACAATTCACGTCGTCCTACTCGAACTTGCAGCACGCCGATAGTCTCTTCTCTTGCAGTTTCCTGACTTCTGACTTTCAGTTTTTATCAGTTCAATTCTAAGTTTTCCTCTTTATTCTCTTCTCTTCCAGCATCTACTCTCACACACACACCAGGCATCGGTCGAGAGGGACTCGCAGAGATCGGCGCTAAGGTGAGACACACTCCTGTCAGCTTCTTTTTTTTTTTCTCACCAAAAACAGCGCCTAACAACTGCCACCTAAATTAAAGGGACAGTAAGTTTGTTTTTTTAGGAGATATTTTTACTGCTCTCCTCTCATGGAAAATACTAATGAATTGAGATTTGAGAGAACACTTAGAACATTAATACGTAATGTACAGATAAATAACTACAAACAACCTGGGGTTTAATTAACCCTGGTTACACCCTCCCCCTCTTACTGCATGAGTCCCTGCATGCACATTAAACACTACAACGGACTTGATAGGGGCTGTTAGACACTGGGGTAATGATATCTTCCAGGCTTTCAAAAAATGAGCTAAGGGCAAGGATCAAGGGTTTGCCCAGCTCATCATAAGTGAACTTGTGTGGAACACGCCTCTCTCAGTTGGAACATCTGGGTTCTGGTGAGTGGTATTCTTGGACGGCATTTGTATCCTCTTCAGGCCCTTGAGGGGCGGGGTCATGCTGCTGTCCAGAAGGGACCATCTCACTTTCCTCATGAACTAGTGAGTTGTTTCCACTCCCTTCCTCTTCAAGTGTATCACACTCTGGAATGTCTACAACGACATGATCCGTTGATTGAGCAAAAGATGGATCTACAGGTTTGCTTGGCTGACCAGGACTTAACTGTTTGGATGTGAGTAAGTACTGTGAGTGAAAGTCAGGACTGTTTGGATTGCGTGAAGTCAGGGTTTGTCTCTTGGGTACACACTCTATTTCCTGAACAAAAGGTCCCCACGAAGTGATTTGTGGTGATCCCTCAAAAACACAACCAACCTCCTCTTCATCTGTCAAATCTTCCTCTGCATCACATTCCACCTGCTGATTTCTCACCTTACTGCTTCTCAAATCCATTTTCCTTGCTCTGCTTAGCCGTGGTCCCTGCTCTGGAGGTTCCTCAACAGACAGAAACCCACAGGGCAAAAGCAGGTCTCTATGAAGGGTATGGTGTGGCCCACTGCCCTTCTCAGGCTTGACAACATACACAGGGCCACCATCCACTTGTTTCACCACAACGTGAACAGGTCGCTCCCACCCATCAGCCAACTTATGTTTCCCGCGCATGCTGACATTCTTCACCAGGACACGGTCACCTTCACCCAACTCAGCAGCTCTGACTTTGGCATCAAATCGCAGCTTGTTCCTCTCTCCTGCTTTCCTGGAACTTTCAGCTGCCAGGGCGTAGCTTTCATGGAGGTGTTGACGCAGGTTCTGCACATATTCCAAATGTGTTTTATGGGTCTCAGTGAGAGGTTTGGTGCCCAGGATGAGATCAACTGGGAGGGTCGGCTGCCGGCCAAACATCAGCTCATATGGGGAATACCCTGTTGTGTCATTCCTAGTGCAATTGTACGCATGTATAACGATTTAAGGAAATCTCTCCAAATGTTGTTTGTCCTTTTCCTCCAAGGTTCCGAGCATGCTTAACAAGGTCCTATTAAAGCGCTCCACAGGATTGCCTTGGGGATGATAGGGTGTAGTATGGACCTTATCTGCTCCAATCAGCGAACACAACTCTTTTGATCGTGTGGGATTCAAAGTCCCTTCCCTGATCACTGTGAAGGTGGCTAGGAAACCCATAATGGACAAGGAAGTTTTCCCAAAGGGCCCTAGCAACCGTCCTGGCCTTTTGATCCTTTGTTGGCACTGCTACCGCAAACTTCGTGAAATGGTCAGTGATGACCAAGATGTTCCGGGTGTCACAGTTATCAGGTTCGAGGGACAGATAGTCCATGCAGACCAACTCTAATGGGTAAGTTGTTTTGATGTTTACCATAAGTGCTGCTCTCTGTGATTGAGCTTTCCTCCTGGTACATCTTCCACAGGTTTGACATTTCTTATCGATGGACTCCTTCATCCTTGGCCAATAAAATCTGGCTCTAGCCAGACTTAGCACATGCTCAGGTCCCAGGTGGCCGACTTCATCATGTAACCCATGAAGAGCTCTGTCTCTATATTGTGCAGGCAACACAAGCTGATAGACAATGTCTCCTCGATCAAAGCACCATCTGTGGAGGATGCCATCTCTGAGTTCAAGCCTGTTGCACTCTCTGAGGAGCAATTTGACCTCAGGCTCCTCAGTGCTTACAGCTTTGAAGCTGGGCTTCCGTGCACCATCCAAAAAGGTGCTGATTTTCCTAATTGGTGGGTCCTCCCTTTGCGCCTTATGCCAGCATTCCTTCGTCATGCCAGGCAATGTGGTTTGGCCTTGGCTAGCAAACAATTCAGGCACTGATGAAGCATCCCTAGCGAGGGACTCTACAAGAACAGGAAGTTGTGGTGAGATGACTGTATGACGATGACAGAGTGCAGAGATGGCATCTGTGGGGATCTCCCTTTCCTCCCCCTCTAAAATGCGCTTTGCCATTGCCTCAATCCTCCCTTTCTCCTGTATGAAGTCTTCATCTTCCTGAGGCGGAGCCTGCAGCCATCGAGACAGACCATCTGCATCCCTTTTAGTATGTCCTGCTCGATACTTGATATTGAATCTGTATGTTGACAAGGCAGCCAACCAGCGGTGTCCTGCCGCATCAAGCTTGGCGGAGGTAAGGACATAGGTGAGCGGATTGTCTGTCAGAACTGTGAAATCTCTACCGTAGAGGTAGTCATTGAATTTTTCGCAGATCGCCCACTTTAAGGCTAGATACTCTAGCTTGTGAGTTGGGTAATTTTTCTCACTCTTTGATAAGCCTCTACAGGCATAGGCTATCACGCGGAGCTTCCCGCCTTGCTCCTGATAAAGAGCAGCGCCCAGACCCTCACAACAAGCATCTGTGTGTAACACATACGGGAGCCTGGGATCTGCAAAAGCGAGGACAGGAGCTGACGTTAACTTGTCAACGAGCGTTCTGAAAGCGGACTCGCACTCAGACGTCCACTCTGCATCAAAGGGGGCACGAGGATGAACACAGTTCCTGGGCCAGTCTCTTTTGTAGGCCTTGCTTCTCTTTTTGGCCGGATAATATCCAACAGTGAGAGCGTTGAGGGGCTTGGCGATTTTAGAATAGCCCTCCACAAAACACCTATAATATCCCGCGAAGCCCAAAAACCACTTCAACTCCTCTCTGTTCACAGGACAAGGCCAATCTTTGAGAGCAGAGACTTTATCTGGGTCGGTGTGGACCCCTCGGGCATCCACCACATGACCAAGGTATTTCACAGATGACCTAAAGAAATGGCATTTCTCAGGTGACAGTCTTAATCCATAGTCCTTGAGACGGTGCAATACCTTCATGAGCCTCTTCTCATGCTCTTTGAGTGTCTCTGAAAAGACTATGAGGTTGTCTAAAAACACGAGAACCTCACTCAGATGCAGGTCTCCAACACACTTTTCCAGGAGGCGTTGGAAAGTGCTAGGCGCATTGGTCACACCTTGTGGCATATGATTAAATTCATAGAAGCCCAAGGGGCATGTAAACACCGTCTTTGGCTTTTCCTTCTCTGCCATCTCTACCTGATAATAGCCAGACTTGAGGTCCATCACTGAGAACCACCTCGCTCCACTCAGGGCTGAAAATGTCTCCTCAATATTGGGAAGGGCGTATGCATCTTTAATAGTGTGGGTGTTCAGCTTCCTATAATTGATACACAGCCTAATCTTCCCATTTTTCTTTCTCACCAACACCACTGGTGAGGCGAAGGGACTCTCAGACTCTCGTATTATTCCAGCATCGAGAAGCTCCCTGAGGTGCTGTTTTACAGCCTCCCTATTGCTGGGGTGTATTGGCCTTGGGCGCTCTTTAAAGGGCGTCAGGTCCTGCAAGCGGATATGGTGTTTCACAATGGTTGTGTGACCCAAGGAGAGCTCATCAACAGCAAAAACCTCTGGGATGGAATTCAGCTGTTCTGAAATTCGTCGCTTCCAGTCCTCAGGCATAGGTGAGTCATCAAGATTGAATGCAAGCCTCGCACTTGGCATCTGAGAATCAGTGGCCACAGATTGCATGGCATTCAGGGGTATTACCCTGGGAGCAGGAGATATTTCACCGATGACACACTTTGGAGGAAGAGTGACACTGTGGTCTGCTGTGTTTCTAAGAGTGACAGGGATCTTGCTGGAGGCCTTACAGGTGATGTTCATGAGTGCACATTCAAGGAACAGCCCACCAGGCAGGGAAGGCGACTCCGGAGGTTCAAGGACAAAAGATGTGCTAGGATTTTCTTTCCCAACCCTGACATCTCCAACCACACACAGCTTGTGGCCTGCTGGAATGGTGACAGGGCTCCTCCCATGCAACTTCACAGGACAAGGTTTGTTTTCATTTTTATGTATTTTGGCAACATATTGGAGAAGCAATGCAAACTTATCTGACCTCCTCTGGAATGTCGGCCTGTCATGATCCATCCCGTGTTGGTAGAGTTGCAGCAGAACATTTGTGCCAATCAACACTGGAATTCGGCTATTAAACTGACACTCGGGGACAACCAGCACTAAGGCAGTTAGCTGCTCCTCTGCACTAGTAACACTGTCGGGGAAGGCTAGAGGGACCTCAACATAGCCGAGATAAGGTACAGACTGACCTCCAGCCCCTTCAACCTCGAGCAAATGATGGATGGGCTGAATGGGGAAGGATGCCAGGTGTTTGGAACGGAAAGTCTCTGAAATGGTGGTAACCTGAGATCCAGTATCAAGGATAGATTGAAATCTTGTGTCCCCTACGGAGACTGTAGAGACACAGTGAGGGCCCACCAGCCCAGGAGGTAGGGTGTGGAGAAGCCCATTATCAGGGGTTTTAACTCCTATTTCCTCTTCCACATTGTGGGTCATTGCTATGGGACTTATCTGATTGATGTCCTCAGCTCCTGGTTGTCCTGCTGCAGGAGCGTCTACAAGTTTAAAGATGCTTTGGAGGATCCCTGTCGTGCCCAGAATCTGTTACACTTTTCTCGGAGTTCTGTATTCTTTTTCCGTACAATGCCAGGGTTAGGTTCATTGGTGCAATTTGCAGCAATGTGGCCATCTTCTCCGCACTTAAAGCAGAACCATGGTCTTGGTTGGGTGGGAGTTTGGGGTGTCGAAGGATTTGTGACATGGGCGATTAAACTTTCACTTTGAAAAGGTGTTTCCTTCCTTGTTGAATCGCTTGGAGGCTCTTCACGTTTGAATTCATTTCTCTCTTTGTGTATTAGCTGTGCAACTTGTTTCCGAAGTTCTGCGACTTCCCTTTCAAGTTTGGAACTTGCATCAGGCTTTTTTAGAACTGTGACAATAGGTTCCTCATCAAATCCTGGCAGGCTCAAGACTGAATGAACATGTGCTGCAGCCTTTGTGCTTCCTAGATGTTTTTTCATTCTGTCCATCTTGGCAGCCCGCCGGTCCTCTTCTGTTCTCAATAGAAGCAGTAATTCTGGGAAAGATGGGGGATTAGTTTTCCTGTGCTCACCTGGAGGCCAATGATCAAACTCTGGTCCCAGCATCCTCGACAAAATTGCCTGAGTAAATACTGATCTGATTCTGCAGGCGAAACTCCCCCTCTAGAGATGGCTTTGGTAAGAAGGGTTTGGAGGCGGTTTAGGTAGACAGAGGGCTTCTCCCCAGAATTCTGGTTTGAACCCAAGAATGTCGCAAATAGCTCTTCTCCATCCTCCACCACTCCAAATGCAGATTCAAGCTGAGTGAGGTAGGCTGCAGGTGGTGCACTTGTTCCAAGAGGCTTGACAATGTCAGCAGCTGGGCTGAGCAGACTCTCCAAGATCCGTCTTACCTTTTGGGAGTCGGATAATGAAACATCATTGAGGAGAAGGTCCACCTGGGTGCGCCAGGCATCATAATCAACTTCGCCGTTTGGCTTTGGAAGTCGCCGTGAGAAGGTCCGGACTCTGCTCTGGCTGAAACTAGATGGTGTCGCATCACTGCGAATGAAATGTTCAACAATAACCTTCTGGACTTGAGGTGGATTAACTGTGCTCTCATTCAGAAGTGGAGGACTTGTGGGGGAGCTGAGATGAGGAGCATCAGAAGCTGGATCAGCTGGGCCCTCATCAGTTGCTCTGCTGCCACTACTTGGTGTAGGAACATGTTGATCTGACAACTGGAGGTGAGTATCAGGGCTCAGTGGGGGAACAGGGTCTGACAGGACGCATTCTAGCTCCTGCCGAAGCACATTCCAAAAACCAGCTTTACTACTCTCAGCAAGAGTGCTCAGGTTGGCTAAGCATCTTTGGGCTAACTCTCTCCCTCTTGACACACCTCATGAATGGTTCTCACATACCAGGTAATGTTGGAATCACAAGGGCTAGGCAGATGGCCAAGGTTTGCAGGATCAAGCCTTGAAATTGCCCGTTCTGAGGAGTACTCTACAAGGGTTCTGGCTTTTGGCTGATCTGGCACGTCAGGAACTCTGACTATTTTCTTAATGTCCCCATTAACATTAAAGAAGTCATTTATCTCTTTTTCAGTGTACTGTTTGTAGCATAGGCATATGTGTACAGTGTACCTACAGGGAACACATACCGTGACGGACCCACAGGAAGTGGGTGTGCCCTTAACGGATGTATATGTGGTTAACAGGGGAACAATAATAAAAAGAGGTTTAGCGACTCGTAGCGTGTCTCCCGTGTCCTGTCTAGATAAGTACATATTATAATATAAGACATGTACATCAACAGTACATGTTACATGGTGTCAGAAGTGCTGAAGCCCGCCTCAGAAGATAGCAAGATTGGAATTGCCGGTCAGTTGCGGTATATTTATTTTTTGTAACAGTATAAGTGAATCGCGGGAAACTCCACTGCTAGCTAAGTAAGCTATGCGAAGGCTAGCCAGCAGTAGAAACTGAGTGCAGCAAGCTAGTAGCAAGTCAAGACCACGGGGGAGTGTGTCAGTAACGGACGTAAAAGGACAGCGCAGAGGACAGCTCGGGGGAAAATAAATAAATAAATAAAAGAAGAGAAAAGAAGAAAATGGATTCACTTTTCTCCATAAGTCCACCGGAAAATTTTGACTTCTCAGACTTTTCCAATTGGCCCAACTGGATTCGTTGGTTTGAAAGGTTCCATGTGGCGGCGGGACTGGACAAGAAAGACCAAGGATACCAGGTGAACTCCTTAGTTTATGCTATGGGCGACAAAGCCGATGATATTCTGTCCACACTTGGCCTGAGTACGGATGATGCTGTGAACTACAAAGCAGTCAAGGAAGCTTTTGACAAATATTTCATATGCAAATATAATGTCATATATGAGAGAGCCCGCTTCAATAGGAGAAGCCAGGAGCCGGGCGAATCGGCAGAAGCCTTTATCTCTGCAGTTTATAAACTGGCAGAGCACTGTCAATATGGCCCTCTGCAGGATGAAATGATCAGAGACAGGCTAGTGGTAGGCATTAGACATCAAGACCTGTCTGAAAAGTTGCAAATGGACAGTGAGTTAACATTGGAAAGAGCAGTCACCACAATTAGGCAACATGATGAAATTAAGAAACAGCAACCCATAGTGAGAGACACAAAAGTAACAGAACAAGGACAGGCAAATGTGGACTTGTTAAAATTCAAGAAAAAGCCATATAGAGAGAACCAGTCAGGGAGGACGTCATACGGAAAGGGACAAAAGGAGTTCCACAAAGGAAAGAAAACCTGTGGGTGTTGTGGAAAAGGGTCGCCACACTCTCTGAACAACTGCGCTGCACGAGAGGCAGAGTGCAGAAGATGTAGGAAGACAGGACATTTTGCAGCAGTGTGCAAGTCAGGCAGAGTAGGTGCAGTTCTTGAGGCAGAGGAAGAGGACGTGCTGTTCCTGGGTGCAGTGTCCACAGGAAAGAAACCTGCAAAATGGAAAAAAACACTGAAAGTGAATGGAAAGGATCTTACCTTCAAGCTGGACACAGGGGCGGAGGCAACAGTCATCTCAAGCGCTGCCTACTCAGAGAGACTGCATGGCCCACTCACCAAAGCAGACATACCACTGTGTGGACCCAGCAATGAGCCGCTACAGGTGAGAGGTCAGTTTAAGGCTGTCATTAAGTACAAGGACAGAATAACTAGACAGCTAGTGTATGTGGTAGAAAAGTTAGCAACACCTCTACTGGGTCTTCCAGCAATCACAGACCTAAAGCTACTGCACGTAGTTGACAGCGTAAGAGAGCTGGAGGTTGACATGAAGAACCAGTACCCCAAGGTCTTCACGGGACTGGGCTGTCTCACAGGGGAGTACAAAATCAAATTGAAGGAAGACACCAAACCGTATGCACTGTCACTGCCACGACGTGTACCCTTGCCATTGCATGACAAGGTCAAGGAGGAGCTCCAAAGAATGGAGAAAATGGGTGTGATTGTGCCCATAGAAGAGCCTACAGATTGGTGCGCAGGCATGGTGGTGGCACCAAAGCCAAACAGAAAGATAAGGATCTGCTCAGACATGACCCACCTGAATGAGTACATCTGCCGAGAGAGACACATCTTACCAGCTGTCGACGAAACTCTGGCCAAGCTGGCAGGGGTGACTGTCTTTTCGAAGCTGGATGCTACAGCAGGATTCTGGCAGGTACCCTTACATCCAAAATCAGTTCCACTCACCACATTTATTACCCCTTTTGGGCGATACTGCTACAAAAGACTCCCGTTTGGTATTTCATCAGCGCCGGAGCACTTTCAAAAGCAGCTGATGCAGATGCTGTCAGGGTTAGAAGGGACTGTATGCCATGCTGATGACATCCTGTTTTTTGGCTCGACATGAGAGCAACATGACCACAGGCTGCACAGAGTGTTGGCGCGGCTGCAGGAAGAGGGCCTAACGCTGAACAACGACAAGTGTCAGTTTGCAGTCAACAAGGTCACGTTCCCGGGCCACATCGTCAGCGAGAGGGGCATCGAAGCAGATCCCAGTAAAATTAAAGCCATCACAGAGATGCCCACGCCCAAAGATGCTGGGGACGTGAAAAGGTTTGTGGGCATGGTCAACTACGTTGGAAAATTCTCTCCACGTATAGCAGAACTCACGCAACCACTGAGAGACCTGCTCAAATCAGACGCTGACTGGGTGTGGGGTAGTGCACAGCAGAGAGCATTTGATGAGCTGCATAAGGAACTGAGCTCACCAACAGTACTGGCACAGTACTGTCTGCACAGAGAGACAATAGTTGCAACGGACGCTTCATCCTTTGGGCTGGGTGGAGTGTTGTTCCAAAAGCAGCTATCTGGGGAGTGGAGGCCAGTCGCCTTCATATCACGCAGCATGACAGACATGGAGCATAGATATGCCCAGATAGAGAAGGAAGCGCTGGCACTGACCTGGGCATGTGAGCGTTTTCAGTCTTACCTGATAGGGAAGGACTTTTTGATACAGACTGACCACAAACCTCTGATTTCCCTGCTTGGCAGTAGAGCACTGGATGACTTACCACCTCGCATCCTGAGGTTCAGGCTGCGGCTGCTTCGCTTCACGTACAAGATTGAACATGTGCCTGGAAAGAAATTGGTCACAGCAGATGCACTGTCCAGGGCACCGATTCAAGCACCACCAACAGCAGAGGACAAGCAGCTGGAAGAGGATGTGTGGGTCTCCATCAACGCAGTACTGGAGCACTTGCCAGCATCAGAGCAAAGGTTAGTGCAGATCAGGGCAGCACAAGACGCAGATGAAGTCTGCAAAAGACTTAAATGCATGGTGCAAACAGGATGGCCCCAGAACAGAAAAGCTCTCCCACCACAGTTGCAACTATACTGGCAGTACCAACAAGACCTGCTGGTGGCAGATGGACTACTGATGAAAGGCCAAAGACTTGTCATCCCAGTCACACTGCAAGAGGAGATGCTCAATAAAATACATGAAGGTCACCAAGGTATGACTAAGTGTGTGGCCAGAGTGCAGCAATCCATGTGGTGGCCAGGTCTGTCCAAACAGATTAAGCAGAAGGTGGAAAATTGTGCAACCTCTGCACGGGAAGCTCACAATGCACCAGAGCCACTGCTGACAACTCAGCTGCCAGAACGACCATGGCAGCGTGTCGCAGTGGATCTCTTTCAGTGGGAAAATACCATGTACATTCTGTGTATTGACTACTACTCGCGCTGCATAGAAGTAGCAAACCTTACCTCTACCACCACAGCTCACGTGACAGGAAAGCTGAAGTCTATTTTTGCCCGTCATGGAGTCCCCGAGATTGTCATCACGGACAACGGCCCCCAGTTCTCGGCAGCGGAGTTTGCATCCTTCGCTAGAGACTATGACTTCACACACACAACCAGCAGCCCCTGTTACCCTCAGAGTAATGGAGAAGCTGAGAGGGCAGTGAGAACGGTGAAATCTCTCCTCAAAAAGGGAGAAGACCCACACAAGGCTCTCATGGCCTATAGGGCCACTCCCTTGGCACATGGCTCATCCCCTGCTCAGCTGCTGATGGGCCGTAACATCAGAACACCTCTCCCGGTAAGCCAAGAGAAATTGCAACCTGTGTGGCCTGACCTCCAGGCTTTCAGAAAGAAAGACCAGGACTTAAAAGAACAACAGGCGTCCTGGTTCAACAAACGACACAACACAAAGGCCAGAACAGAGCTCAGACCAGGGCAAATGGTTTGGGTAAAGGACACAAAAGAAACAGGGACTGTCAGTGGTCCAGCTCAGACACCCAGGTCTTATAACATAGATCTGCCCTCAGGATCTCTCAGGAAGAACAGATCCCACATCAGGGTGGTTCCAGAGACTACCAGAGAGACTAGACTGGGCCGGACCGTAAGACCACCAAACAGACTGAATTTATAGAAAGCTGTGGTTTTGTGTTCACGGGGCAAAATAAACCCTGCACAGCTTGGGGACCCAGGTAGTCTACCCCGACCCCTAGGAAAAAATATATATATAAAAAGTTGTTTGTGTGTTTAATCAGAATACTGAATATATCAACAAGATGCTAAAAAAAAAAGAAAAAAAAAGGAAAGGAAAAGTAGGAGACTTGAATGTTTAATCCTCAATTTATGTGAATGTTTAATATGTGACAGTAATCCTCAATTTATGTGAATGGTTAATACTCAGATTTAAGATGTGACAGTGACTGTTAAAAATATATTAATTGTTCAAGTTTACAAATATTGAAAACAAAAGATGTTCTGTTGAGAGTATGACAATAACTAAAGGGGGGAGATGTAGCATAGGCATATGTGTACAGTGTACCTACAGGGAACACATACCGTGACGGACCCACAGGAAGTGGGTGTGCCCTTAACGGATGTATATGTGGTTAACAGCGGAACGATAATAAAAAGAGGTTTAGCGACTCGTAGCATGTCTCCCGTGTCCTGTCTAGATAAGTACATATTATAATATAAGACATGTACATCAACAGTACATGTTACACTGTTCATCTATGCCTATAACATAAAGGCAACTAGGTCCATGTACATCAAACTTGTTGCAAAGATCCATTTTATCAGGTACTTAAGTTTAATAAGTTTTATGGTCTATCTCAACAATGATTTATACAGCAAATCAACTCAACTCTAATGTCTGTATGAGTGTTTTTTTTTCCTCGGACTCTATTTGGGGTAGAGTCTAACCTAATTTACAGCAGTCTCCTGGCTGGCTTGCCACTTTGTAGCCCCTACTTGCACCTGTTACTTTAAGACAGTGTAATATCAAACAAGAAAATTAGGGCTAACTTTAATTCTAGACCCGATGAGGAGACCGCTGAGACTCACCTGACTCATTACCGGATCAGACCTGCAATATCTACCCCAATGACACACGGAACAACACACTGAAGTTTTAAAGGAGTTATATTGAAAGCAATAAAGACCTTTCGCAGCACAGTATCTCAAAAAAAGTAAGTAACTTAAAGTGAGTACTGTGGAAGGAAAAAAAAACAGTACCTAGTACATCATCACTTAAAGTTGGATTCGAGGTATACAGTTGTTTTAAGTACCCTTTGTTGTTTGATTTGAACCAAAAAAAATTAAAATAAAAATAACAAAAAACCGGCGGCACGGTGGTGTAGTGGTTAGCGCTGTCGCCTCACAGCAAGAAGGTCCTGGGTTCGAGCCCCGGGGCCGGCGAGGGCCTTTCTGTGTGGAGTTTGCATGTTCTCCCCGTGTCTGCGTGGGTTTCCTCCGGGTGCTCCGGTTTCCCCCACAGTCCAAAGACATGCAGGTTAGGTTGACTGGTGACTCTAAATTGACCGTAGGTGTGAATGTGAGTGTGAATGGTTGTCTGTGTCTATGTGTCAGCCCTGTGATGACCTGGCGACTTGTCCAGGGTGTACCCCGCCTTTCGCCCGTAGTCAGCTGGGATAGGCTCCAGCTTGCCTGCGACCCTGTAGAAGGATAAAGCGGCGAGAGATAATGAGATGAGATAACAAAAAACCTCTGAGATCTCAGGTAGTAAAAAGTAAACTGTCCCAAAAGTTTAAATGAATAGAAAAAAATAAATAAAATGAGTGCACTCAAGTCCTCCCGCCCTCAACAATGAACGTCCAATGGTAAGTATTGCAAGGGGGTGAAGATGTGGATGGCTGGGGAGTAGCAACCAGGATGGAGATGGAGATGAACCGAGGACCAAGGGCCCAAGTGAAGGACTCTATGGAAAAAAAAACAACCAGCCTACACATCCATGCAGACAAATTACTCATTTTGTCTATAATGAAAGTCCATTTGAATAAAGCTACTGCTTTTCAGTGTCCATTTTACTTTGTTATTACTACCATTTTTTTAAATATAACTTCTCCCCATGAACTTGTAATATTCATCATAACCAGTGGCGGCTGGTAGTCTTTCAAACAGGGGAGGCTGGTCGGTTACGATATTTCCAGATTTTAAAAGAAAAAACATCAATTTTGCCCATACTCTTGCCTCTGATCTGGCTGATTGTTGGCAGGGTCACAAACTGTGAAATAACAGGTTCTTTTGGCCCATTAGCCTACTGTCCAATATACTTGATGGTGGTGTTGGGGGGGTACATTTTAACATTTTATATTTTAAAATTGTGGCATGTTGTTTAAAAATTGATCATTATTGAAAGCAGCTCTTTGTCAGGAACCTCAGCAGTAGAGCTGGGTGCCACACATTTCATTCAATGACACTTTCCCTATATTTTACTTATTTTGACTGAGAAATGTTTTATTGGCAATTTTGATAACCCTTCACTTTTAATCCAGGTCTGTAGTGTGAAATGTTCTCGGCTGTGTTTTTGTTTAAAAATGTTTTCCAAATTGTAGCTGTGTTTAATTCATATCCAGAAAAATATATATTCCAATATAATATACTCAGCATAAACATTTTAAATAGATTCTATATTTTTAGTCCATCCATGACATATTACTAAAGTAGCCTATTTACTGTTGTTGATGTGGGTCACTTGCTGTTAGCCAATTCACTTTCTCGTACCAGGAGAGCTGAAAGGAACGAGTATTATTCCCTACCTTTTTCACCAAGTCAATTTGAGGTGTTGGTCTCTTTAATTTTTTCCTCGAAAGGAAGACTGGCAAATGGCTTCGCCAAAATTAAATCAGCAATGCTTGGCATCCGTGCGCAGCTTTCTTGCTAGCTGACTAGCCCCCTCAAGTTCAAGTTCAGTCACTCAAACGAAATTTCTGGAACTAAGATAGCAAACTTGACAACACTATATTTACACTTTATTTACAATGAAAATATATACAAACTAAAAAAGCTGGTAGAAACCGTATGTAACGAATGAAATCGAAATGTAAGCTGAGCTCTTACAATACA
The DNA here is from genome assembly GCF_027579695.1 of Neoarius graeffei. Classification (NCBI taxonomy): domain Eukaryota; kingdom Metazoa; phylum Chordata; class Actinopteri; order Siluriformes; family Ariidae; genus Neoarius; species Neoarius graeffei. Next base: position 110,598,396 of record NC_083571.1, on the reverse strand, counting down.
CCACAGCACTTGCGAATCTGCATGGGACTGAACTGAGATTCACCGCTGCCTGTCTATAGTTGAAACAAGCTGTCAATCAAAGAAAATATCCGGCCGCTTTCACCAATCACCAGTCTCCTCGCGGAACCTGCCATGTCCCTCCCATGTGAGGCTCGGAGTCCGTAGGCGGGCGTTTTCGCAGTATTTGTCCAATAACTGTCTTGCATTTTGAGATTGAAAAGCGCAGCGCTCCCAAATGCCATTGAAGTCCACTGAGGCTGGGAGTCCGTGGGAGTCCGTAGGCGGGCGTTTTCGCAGTATTTGTCCAATAACCGTCTTGCATTTTGAGATTGAAAAGTGCAGAGCTCCCAATGCCATTGAAGTGCACTGAGGCTGCTCTGCATCGCGCTGTCACGAGGGGGAGAAACTCACGCGCACGTTAAAGTTATAAGGGCATTTTTAGAGGAGGCTGAGCCTCCCTCGTTGTCTTAGAGCAATCGCCCGTGATCATAACTCAGTAAACAAAACATGAATTCGCATTTAGCATTTCAAAATAACCTCCACTTTTAGCATATAGCTCGTAGTATTTACATAAATTACATTAAATCCATTGCTCACACAATGAAAAACACTTTTTTTTTTCAACTCAACACTCTCGTCAGCTTAGCTGCATGAATTTTCTACCGGGGCCTAGCACCGGTTTAGCCAGGGCCACGTTAACCCTTGCCGAGGCCCTGGGCAGACACACCCCTGAGGCCCCACCCCCGCCTGTTGTCAACTGCGCTCAGCAAATTCACCCCCTCAGACGTGCCTGTCTAACTAGACATAGAAACTTAAATAACGACAGTGGCACAATTAGAAATACTATTGAACGATACAACTTTATATCCATCAACACCTATTTAATCGAGAAAAAGCAATGGTGAAATAGGCAACTGCATGGTGAAAAAATCCATCAGACATCACGGTTAACAAGTCTGGTTAACTAAAGTTTAGCCTCAAGAAGCCTTTGAATGAGTGAGTCAATGAACAACATGTCAAGAACATAACCTAGGCCTACAACAGTTTCTTTAGTATTCAGAACAAGAACATTCATTTGGTATATAACCGTTCATTTTCATTTTGGAATCCAGGCGACTTTTAACTTGTGAAAACAAAGAGCGATAACAAAGAAAGAAAAATATCTTGCTTCTCAGAAATAAATCTCAAAATGTTAGGCTATGTGAAAACATTTCATCCTTTCACACACGTAATGTCCCAAACAGCAGTGGCACACAGCTTTGTGCTTTCAGTTTGACAGCCATGGGTCAACTTACAAGGGCACTTTCCTACTTTTCTGGAAAGCGACGGGACAAGGTGGGCTTCCTTACGGGTGGCGAAATGCATAAAAAATTTTATCAATATGATCAAAACCATACATGTCAACCTATACGGATTGTCCGGAAATTATACGGATTTTAGCTCATTTCAAGGGCGTACGGGCGTAAGTCTTATGGATTTTCAGTATTTTCTGACCTAAATTTATTTTGTGTATCTTACTTGAACATCGTCAGCTGATCGTCGCAAAAACATACAAACACTCGATTTATAGACAAAGAACAGCGTGTATGCAGGGGCAGATAACCCAGACTATGTGAAACCGGATGTTTATTCCTCAAGCCTCGTGCAGACTGCGAGACTTCGCTCGTTCCGGTCATGCGCACGATCTGCATTTAAACGCGCCAAACAGTCATTGTTCGAACGATTTTCTCATTGTGCAGAGTGACATTGTTTACACCTGAGAGATTTTGAATAGCGTCTGCTGAGTGAAAGAATGGGAACACCGAGAAAGAAAATGAGATATGGCTGGCGGTATCTTCCTGAATGGAAGGAGACATTTAATGGTGTCATTGTTCAGGCGAAAAATGAGGAGTACGCGCACTGCACAGTTTGTGTGCGAGATATAAAAGTTGCGGCGTCTGGAGTTTACGACGTGAGGGAACACATGAGGTCCAAACTACGTCAGCGAAATTTGCACCAGAAACAGAATCAGCCGCAAATGACGATGTTTGCAAAGCCTAAGACCGATGATCAACCAACAAGTGTAATAAGAGCAGAGGTCAGGAAAATCCACACTGACTGCAGAAAAAACCTGGGCACAGACACCCTTACTGCACTACTGCAATGCAAACTGAACACAGACTTCTGTTGTGACATCACCCCCACAGAAAGGCAGTTACAGCTGGCAAAGAAGGCTGCCAGTGATTATAATCAAGATCATATGTAAACATGACTGACTGTGGACAAAAATGGTGACGTTTGAGTGCTTTCTCTGGCTATATGAAAAGTTGACTGTGGACAAAAATGGTCTCTGTGAAAAGTATCCCATTGAAATGGGAGCAGCCTACACTTTGACTAACAGTGCACAGACAGTGGAGTTTGAGTGTTTTCCCTGAGTCTGTAAAAAGTATTTTCCTTTGGAGTGGGAGCAGCCTACCCTATGGATTTTTAAGTTATTTCCAGTGTTTAGCACTCTGATAGCGAGTTAGCATGCTAATGTAAACGTCGATCGTGCTAGTGTTGCCACCTGTCCCGGTTTTTCCTGATTATCCCAGATTTTCATGGTCTGTCCCGGAAAAAAAAAAAATCCGGGACACTGAATGTCCCGTTTTTTTGTACATGATGGGCAAAATGTGTATTTCAACTTGCGAGCCAGCTGAGAACCAGTTTGCTTTTCCATAGCTCGCCGTGCTAAGCGGAGCCACGTCATTACATCGCTGAATACATCATTACGTCGCTGTATACATCAGTTACGGCGCTACGTTTACATAAACCTTGGCGCAAATATCAAAGCAAAAACAACACGGAAGAAGCAGCAGCAACAACAACAATAATAATAATAATAATAATAATGGATGACTTCGCGTTTGGGGCGGCACGGTGGTGTAGTGGTTAGCGCTGTCGCCTCACAGCAAGAAGGTCCTGGGTTCGAGCCCCGTGGCCGGCGAGGGCCTTTCTGTGTGGAGTTTGCATGTTCTCCCCGTGTCCGCGTGGGTTTCCTCCGGGTGCTCCGGTTTCCCCCACAGTCCAAAGACATGCAGGTTAGGTTAACTGGTGACTCTAAATTGACCGTAGGTGTGAATGTGAGTGTGAATGGTTGTCTGTGTCTATGTGTCAGCCCTGTGATGACCTGGCGACTTGTCCAGGGTGTACCCCGCCTTTCACCCATAGTCAGCTGGGATAGGCTCCAGCTTGCCTGCGACCCTGTAGAACAGGATAAAGCGGCTAGAGATAATGAGATGAGATGAGATGAGACTTCGTGTTTGTACAGCTGCTGCTTCTCGTCGCTTAAAAATGGCGATCTTTCGCGGTCTTGTTATTGTTGTTGGTCTTAACAACTCCGCCCCCCCCCCCCGCTGACGTAAGCAGTTCTTTCCTCTGGCCCAGCAGAGAGTTGGTGCTAGCCTGGAACCGGTTTTTCTGGCCTCAGAGCCAGTTCTTTGTCAGTGGAAACAGAAAACCCGGTTCCAAACTAAGCACTGGCCCCGAACCAGCCCTGGAACTGCTTTGGTGGAAAAGGGGCAATGGAAGATGCTTGGACTGATAAAAGAAACAGACTCTCTGTTGCAATGGTGAAGGCTGAGCTTCAAGTCAGGCTAAACTTTCAGTTGTCCTGTACTGAGTTCAAGACATTCATTGAAAATCAGCCAGGACTCATAGCAGCAGCAAAGAAAAACACCAAATATAAATGGAAGATTAGGTAAGGTTTTGGTGAATTAAATGAAATAGTGTAGTGTAGTACATACTCCTGTATGTGCCCAGTTATATCAGTTACATGTCCTCCTATGTATTTGTTTAGCCAAGAGCAGCAAGCAGCAGAGGCACAGGCAAGCACAAGCAAAGCACACACCACACTCTAAGCAATCAGGTAAGCTGTTTGACACGACACCTTACATTGTTACATTCAGATATTCTAAAAATTAGATTATTTATTTTTATTCCACATAAGCAAACAAACAGAACTTAATTATGTATTCCCCTTTTACCTGTGCCCACTACTGCCCCCAGGTGTCCACAACCAAAAACTGTTGGAAATAAACCAAAATAATGAAGACCTGCTATATTCTCATCTCATTATCTCTAGCCGCTTTATCCTTCTACAGGGTCGCAGGCAAGCTGGAGCCTATCCCAGCTGACTACGGGCGAAAGGCAGGGTACACCCTGGACAAATCGCCAGGTCATCACAGGGCTGACACATAGACACAGACAACCATTCACACTCACTTTAGAGTCACCAGTTAACCTAACCTGCATGTCTTTGGACTGTGGGGGAAACCAGAGCACCTGGAGGAAACCCACGCGGACACGGGGAGATTTGATTTGATTTGATTTGATTTAGGTTTTCCACATGTACATTTACAATAAAGTACACATTTAATTATTGTAAAGATGTAAAAAAAACCAAGGATGACACAAAAAAGTCTAATAAAATGACTTATTTCCATTGTGGTCCTCATAAAAAATTACAAAATGGTGACAATATGATAGAGGACAAAAATTACAAAAATGTATAAGTAAACAAAGTGTATAAAAATAACATTAATAATATTATTAATAAATAAATTTAAGAAATATAACTATCATTTTATATATCATAAAATATCACAATTGTTATCACAGAAATTGAATAACAATTTACAAACATATTAAAAGTACATGAGAGAGTCCATTTTTAATGATTCTAATAAAAACCTTTTGACTTGTTTCTTAAACGTTTGTTTATTGGTGAGCGTTTGAACACTTGTAGGTAGGCTAGTCCAGTCTGCAGCTCCCGTGTACCTGAATGTGCTCTTACCCAGTGTGGTCTTAAACCTGGGTAAGGCCAGTGACCCGACACTTGCTCGAGTTCGGATGTTATGGACTTGGCTGACATTGGTACAAAACGAAGAGAGATAAGAAGGGGAGGTATTATTTACAATTTGATGAGCATGATTTAGCTTTAGTTGGACAACCCGTTTTTCTATTGGTAACCAATTAAGTTGAATAAAGTGGGCAGGAGTAATGTGGGTACGAGGATGGAGTTTTAATACAACACGAATTAACTTATTTTGACACGTTTGAAGTTTGTGCTTAGTTTTTTTAGTAAGACCACTGTACCAAGAAGAACACGAATAGTCGAAGTGACACTGAGCCAGAGCGGTAGCCAATAACTTCATCGTCTCGCCATCCAGGTATTTTGATTTACGAGCCAGATATTTGGTCCTGGAGCTGACCTTTTGAATAACTGATTGGGCCATATCTTCGCCAGAAACGTAATTATCAATGATACATGCAAGGAGAACATGCAAACTCCACACAGAAAGGCCCTCGCCGGCCCCAGGGCTCGAACCCAGGACCTTCTTGCTGTGAGGCGACAGCGCTAACCACTACACCACCGTGCCGCCTACCTGCTATATTGTAAAGCAATTAACTAAACAAATAACTAGCAAAAGCATCGTTTTTACTAATTAGAGCAATACAATTTCAGTGTAGAAGGGCAATTTTTGTCTTGGGTTAGATGTGCGAAGGGCGCCGTTGCTTACAAGCGAAAAGGTCGATTGGATGGTCGAAATGTCCAGGATTTTTGTCAGACACAGGTGGCAACCCTAATCGTGACTCACCGGGAAATAAATCTCATCTCATCTCATTATCTCTAGCCGCTTTATCTTTCTACAGGGTCGCAGGCAAGCTGGAGCCTATCCCAGCTGACTACGGGCGAAAGGCGGGGTACACCCTGGACAAGTCGCCAGGTCATCACAGGGCTGACACATAGACACAGACAACCATTCACACCTACGGTCAATTTAGAGTCACCAATTAACCTAACCTGCATGTCTTTGGACTGTGGGGAAAACCGGAGCACCCGGAGGAAACCCACGCGGACATGGGGAGAACATGCAAACTCCGCACAGAAAGGCCCTTGCCGGCCCTGGGGCTCGAACCCAGGACCTTCTTGCTGTGAGGCGACAGCGCTAACCACTACACCACCGTGCCGCCCGGGAAATAAATCGTTTACTACAATTCACGTCGTCCTACTCGAACTTGCAGCACGCCGATAGTCTCTTCTGACTTTCAGTTTTTATCAGTTCAATTCTAAGTTTTCCTCTTTATTCTCTTCTCTTCCAGCATCTACTCTCACACACACACACACCCCAGGCATCGGTCCAGAGGGACTCGCAGAGATCGGCGCTAAGGTGAGATACACACTCCTGTCAGCTTTCTTTTTTTGCTCACCGAAAACAGCGCCTAACAACTGCCACCTAAATTAAAGGGATAGTAACACATATACAGGTTTGTTTTTTAGAAGATACACTACCGTTCAAAAGTTTGGGGTCACCCAGACAATTTTGTGTTTTCCATGAAAAGTCACACTTTTATTTCCCACCATAAGTTGTAAAATGAATAGAAAATATAGTCGAGACATTTTTCTGGCCATTTTGAGCATTTAATCGACCCCACAAATGTGATGCTCCAGAAACTCAATCTGCTCAAAGGAAGGTCAGTTTTATAGCTTCTCTAAAGAGCTCAACTGTTTTCAGCTGTGCTAACATGATTGTACAAGGGTTTTCTAATCATCCATTAGCCTTCTGAGGCAATGAGCAAACACATTGTACCATTAGAACACTGGAGTGAGAGTTGCTGGAAATGGGCCTCTATACACCTATGGAGATATTGCACCAAAAACCAGACATTTGCAGCTAGAATAGTCATTTACCACATTAGCAATGTATAGAGTGTATTTCTGATTAGTTTAAAGTGATCTTCATTGAAAAGAACAGTGCTTTTCTTTCAAAAATAAGGACATTTCAAAGTGACCCCAAACTTTTGAACAGTAGTGTATTTTTACTGCTTCCCTCTCATGGAAAATACTAATGAACTGAGATTTGAGAGAACACTTAGAACAGGGGTCACCAAACTTTTTTCTCTGGGGGCCACATTGTCGTTCCTGACTGTGATGGGGGGGCGGGGGCGGGTCAGCTACAGTATATAACATAGAATTGTATGACCCAGACAAATATGACCACCAGCAGGCCTCATTGTGTAGTAGAGATTACTAGCCTGGCACAGCCATCCCCACTACTATATCCACACTACTATATCCCCATTACTGTATCCCCACTACTGTATCAACACTTGATTCCTGGCACATATTTGTTTATCTTTACTAGTGGTTTGCAAAAGTAGTAATCAAGTCTTCACACTTTGTTTTTTTTTTTAAAGATATTTTTTGGGGCTTTTTTCACCTTTATTGGATAGGACAGTGTAGAGACAGGACAGGAAATGAGCGGGAGAGAGAGACGGGGAGGGATCGGGGAAATGACCTCGGGTCGGACTCGAACCCGGGTCCCTGGATTTATGGTATGGCGCCTTAGCCACCTGAGCCACAACGCCCCCTTCACACTTTGTTTTAATTTGAAATACCACAGATATTCCATTTATTTATCTCATCTCATCATCTCTAGCCGCTTTATCCTGTTCTACAGGGTCGCAGGCAAGCTGGAGCCTATCCCAGCTGACTACGGGCGAAAGGCAGGGTACACCCTGGACAAGTCGCCAGGTCATCACAGGGCTGACACATAGACACAGACAACCATTCACACTCACATTCACACCTACGGTCAATTTAGAGTCACCAGTTAACCTAACCTGCATGTCTTTGGACTGTGGGGGAAACCGGAGCACCCAGAGGAAACCCACGCGGACATGGGGAGAACATGCAAACTCCGCACAGAAAGGCCCTTGTCAGCCACGGGGCTCGAACCCAGGACCTTCTTGCTATGAGGCGACAGTGCCACCCCCATTTATTTATTTTCTAATAAAAATAACATCAAAGCTGTCAAGGTAAGAAACATCTGCCTAGTTGAGGTGATTGACACTGGCAAAGGTGAGTGGAAAATTATAAATTGTAGGTAGGCCTGTTGATATTATTAATAATATTAATAATAATTGTGTGCAGCACTTAATAAAGGTCAAATAAATAGGCCTATAAAATAAATACATTAAAAAAACAGTGAAATTATAATAATATGATCAATAGATCAGCAGTTGTGCTGTGTCCTGCATGTCATTGCTCTCATCCATGGCCAAAGCAAAAAACTCGAATTCTGACGCGTTCTCATTCAGCTGGTCATACACGTTGTCCCCCAAATCTTCGGTTCGTCTGGTCATAGTAGGTGCGGAGAGACTCACCGCGTTGAGCACATCCTTCTTGTCGGGACACACCTCCTCGGCCACAGCAAGCATGCATACTTTAACAAAGTCCCCATCAGTAAACGGCTTTCCATGGGTAGCTAGTAGGTGAGCTACCTTATAGCTAGCTCGGACAGCAGCCTGGTTGATCTGGGTTTGGCGAAGGAATACATTCTGTTGTGCAGCCAGTCCGCATTTCATCCTCCGAATCCTGTCTTCTCTTGTTTGCCCTCGCAAACTAGCATACTCTTTGTGGCAGGTTTCGTAGTGATGACGCAGATTATATTCTTTGAAAACCGACACACTTTCTTTACATACAAGACAAACTGCACGGTCCTTACACTGAACGAAAAAATAATCGGTGGTCCATTGTTCTTTAAAAACTCTGCACTCTCTGTCAGCTTTTTGCTGACCGCTAGCCATTTTGCTGTCCTGAACACTGACAGTTCTCTGCGCGTGCGCTGCCTGTCACTGCTTGATCGCGAGCATATGACGAAAATTCGGAAAATATGAATAGTTCATTTTATAATTAAATATCAATTTTAATTGATCAAATCAACAAAATACAAGATGCAGACATGTTATTATTTGCCAAAAAGCAATTTAAAAAAATAGGCCATGACCACTTTTGGGGATTGCCTCATAGGGCCGGTTCAAGTGGTGGGGGGCAGAGGGGCTGGGGGCCGGTCAAAGGGGGGTGGCGGGCCGGAGTCGGCCCGCGGGCCGTAGTTTGATGACCCCTGACTTAGAACATTAATACATAATGTACAGATAAATAACTACAAACAACCTGGGGTTTAATTAACCCTGGTTACACGAGGGATGTACAGCAGGTAAGAGTGATGAAAGATGGAAATGGAAATGTGCTGACAAACAAAGAGAGTGTATTAAGAAGGCAGAAAGAGTACTTTGAGGATTTATTAAATGAGGAGAATCCAAGAGAGAAAAGGTCAGATTCGTTGGAGACAGCAAATCAGGAAGCAGAGTTGGTTAGTAAGGATGAGGTGAGGGCAGCCATGAAAAGAATGAAGACTGGGAAAGCAGTCAGACCAGATGGTATCCTGATTGAGGCTTGGAGATGCTTGGGTGAGACGGCTGTGGAGTTCCTAACGAGATTGTTTAATAAGATCCTAGAGAATGAGAAAATGCCAAATGAATGGAGAAAGAGTGTGCTAGTCCCAATATACAAGAATAAGGGAGATGTACAGAGCTGCAGTAACTACAGAGGAATAAAATTGATGAGCCACACCATGAAGTTATGGGAAAGGGTATTGGAGGCGAGATTAAGAAGAGAGGTAGCAATCTGTGAACAGCAGTACGGGTTTATGCCAAAGAAGAGCACGTTGGGTGCAATTTTTGCTTTAAGAATGTTAATGGAGAAGTACAGGGAAGGCCAGAGAAAGCTATAATGTGTGTTTGTAGACCTGGAGAAGGCATACGATAGAGTGCCGAGAGATGAGTTATGGTATTGTATGAGAAAGTGTGGATTGAATGAGAAGTATATTAGAGTGGTGCAAGACATGTATGAGAACAGTAAAACAGCAGTGAGGTGCGCAGTTGGAACAACTGAATGGTTCAAGGTGAAGGTGGGACTTCATCAAGGATCTGCTTTGAGCCCTTTCTTGTTTGCCATAGTGATGGATAGCTTGACGGACGAGGTGAAGCAAGTGTCACCATGGAACATGATGTTTGTGGATGATATTGTGATATGTGGTGAAAGTAGAAAGGAGGTTGAGTTGGGTTTGGAGAGATGGAGGTATGCGTTGGAATGAGAAGGAATGAAGGTGAGCAGTAGCAAAACAGAATACATGTGCATCAATGAGAATGGGGATGAGAGTGTAGTGAAGATGCAATGAGTAGACATAAAGAAAGTTGGTGAATTCAAGTACCCGGCGTCAACTGTGCAGGAAAAATGGGGCTGTGATAGTGAGGTGAGAAAGAGAGTGCAGGCAGAGTGGAGCAGTTGGAGAAGGATTTCGGGAGTCATTTGTGATAGGAAAGTCCCAGCAAAAGTGAAAGGTAAGATATATAAGACAGTAGTGAGACCAGCTATGATGTATGGATTGGAGACTGTACCCTTAATGAAGAGACAGGAGGCAAAGTTGGAGGTGGTGGAGTTGAGGATGTTAAGGTTTGCGATGGGAGTGACAAGGTTGGACAGGATAAGGAACGAGCACATCAGAGGGACAGCACATGTGGATAGCTTGGGAATTAAGCTAAGAGAGATGAGACTGAGATGGTACGGGCACATCCTGAGAAGAGATGCAGAGCATGTTGGAAGGAGAATGTTGAGGATGGAGCTGCCAGGCACACGAAAACGAGGAAGGCCAAAAAGGAGATACATGGATATGGTGAGAGAGGACATGAAAGTGGCAGGTGTGGTAGAGAAGGATGCGGAAGACAGGGAGCAATGGAGACGAAAGATCCGCTGTGGCGACCCCTCATCGGGAGCAGCCAAAAGAAGAAGAAAAAGATTTTACTCAAAAACAAATGGTATTCATTATAAACTCCAAAAAGGAATGTCAATCTTGTGAAAATGACTAAGTTGCTTAAAATGTGTTATCCAGTGTGGCAGCAGGGGCATGGTCGAGTGTCAGTTGTGGGCGGTGAGGAGTCAGGTAGAACCAGTCGCAGTGTGTGTGTGTGTGAGAAGTAGAAAGAGAAATAAAGACAGTGAAAAGTAAGTAAGTTAAAAATGAAATGCACCTTGAGTTGTCAAGCCTGTCTCCCAGTTCCTCATTCCCTGAGATGCTACATCCAAAAATAGGTGATAATGAATATTTTTAAAATACAGGAGATGAAAGACTAACTCAAACTCAACACAAGGGTTAAACAAGACCAACATTTTGTCAGTGAGACAAAGTCACAGACAACCAAATTATAGAAATGCAAGGATAGACAGGGGAAAGAACAGCAAACTATGTGAATTTTCAAAAAAGAAAATGTAATTTCCATAAGTTTTTCCCATTTCCATTGTATGCCTCAGGTGTGTTTGGACAAGTGTTGCATAAACACACTCATTGTGACTAGTGGTGGACACTGATTTCCATTTTCAATTTCCCTAAGAAAGAAGCGCTGACAAGTCATCCATAAATTTCAGCAAAGAAGAGACAATGAAAGAGTTTTCAGGGTTGTAGGAAAAAAACAACACTGAAAAAAGGGGAAAATGGGGGTTGTGAAATTTACAAAAATGAAATTAATGAAATGCATGAAATGATTTCTTTATGCTACCTCTCTGAACATATATAAATCATGTAGAACTGATTGATTTTTGATTCAAGTGAACATGATTTTAATGTGTGCAACCGATGTACATGATTTTTTCATTTTAAATCCACAGCAGTGGCGGCTGGTAGTCTTTCAAACAGGGGAGGCTGGTCGGTTACGATATTTCCAGATTTTAAAAGAAAAAACATCAATTTTGCCCATACTCTTGCCTCTGATCTGGCTGATTGTTGGCAGGGTCACAAACTGTGAAATAACAGGTTCTTTTGGCCCATTAGCCTACTGTCCAATATACATGATGGTGGTGTTGGGGGGGAGGGGTATATTTTAACATTTTATATTTTAAAATTGTGGCATGTTGTTTAAAAATTGATCATTATTGAAAGCAGCTCTTTGTCAGGAACCTCAGCAGTAGAGCTGGGTGCCACACATTTCATTCAATGACACTTTCCCTATATTTTACTTATTTTGACTGAGAAATGTTTTATTGACAATTTTGATAACCCTTCACTTTTAATCCAGGTCTGTAGTGTGAAATGTTCTCGGCTGTGTTTTTGTTTAAAAATGTTTTCCAAATTGTAGCTGTGTTTAATTCATATCCAGAGAAATATATATTCCAATATAATATATTCAGCATAAACATTTTAAATAGATTCTATATTTTTGGTCCATCCATGACATATTACTAAAGTAGCCTATTTACTGTTGTTGATGTGGGTCACTTGCTGTTAGCCAATTCACTTTCTCGTACCAGGAGAGCTGAAAGGAACGAGTATTATTCCCTACCTTTTTCACCAAGTCAATTTGAGGCGTTGGTCTACCCTGCTCTTTAATTTTAATTTTTTCTTCGAAAGGAAGACTGGCAAATGGCTTCGCCAAAATTAAATCAGCAATGCTTGGCATCCGTGCGCAGCTTTCTTGCTAGCTGACTAGCCCCCTCAAGTTCAAGTTCAGTCACTCAAATAAACGAAATTTCTGGAACTAAGATAGCAAACTTGACAACACTATATTTACACTTTATTTACAATGAAAATATATATACAAACTAAAAAAGCTGGTAGAAACCGTATGTAATGAATGAAATCGAAATGTAAGCTGATCTCTTACAATACACCACAGCACTTGCGAATCCGCATGGGACTGAACTGAAATTCACCGCTGCCTGTCTATAGTTGAAACGAGCTGTCAATCAAAGAAAATATCCGGCCGCTTTCACCAATCACCAGTCTCCTCGCGGAAACTGCCATGTCCCTCCCATGTGAGGCTGGGAGTCCGTGGGCGGGCGTTTTCGCAGTATTTGTCCAATAACCGTCTTGCATTTTGAGATTGAAAAGCGGATAGCTCCCAAATGCCATTGAAGTCCACTGAGGCTGGGAGTCCGTGAGACTCCGTGGGCGGGCGTTTTCGCAGTATTTGTCCAATAATCGTCTTGCGTTTTGAGATTGAAAAGCGCAGAGCTCCCAAATGCCATTGAAGTCCACTGAGGCTGCGCTGTATCGCGCTGTCACGAGGGGGAAAAACTCACACACACATTAGGCGAACTGGGGAAAGTTATAACAGAATGATTTCGCACTGTAGTGGGTTGAGCACATATATTTCTATGATTTTGGATCTGAAATAGCAATGTTATAAGGTCGGCTATAACATAAGCCTAGCGCAATTCATCATACACAATGTTCGTCATTTTTAGAGGAGGCTGAGTCTCCCTTGTTGTCTTAGAGCAATCGCCCGTGATCCATAGCCTATTTTTTTCAGTGAAATGGAGACATTTGAAACAACAAACAAACAAAAAAATAAATAAATGAACAAACTAGAGTGGCATTCAATAGAGTGCCTACCTCTGCCAAGCCACATAGTAGAATATCCATGTTTAATATGTTTTCATACAAATCTGGATTTGCATCAAAATCTAATGAATTGCTCCTTGGTCGATGGCCCACCTTTCCTCAGAATTTCATCAAAATCTGTTTGCTACTTTTTAAGTTACACTGGGAACAGCCAAACAAACAAACAAACAGAGGCAAAAACATAACCTCCTCCAGTAAAATTGGCAAGGTAATAATGTTGCAAAATGGTAGGAACTAGATGAATCCTTTGTTTTTTATTAGGTATTGATTATTTGGTTTCATAAAGACATCAATACCAATGTTAATATGCTTGGTAATTTTACTGCTGATGATGTATTAATGCTAAAGTTCTTGATTTAGTGCTGTCTGAGGGATCAGAAATCACCCTTGCTCTTTACAAACTGAAATTCATCCAGATTCCTTGAATGACATTATGCACTGTAGAGGATGAAATATCCAAATCCCTTCCTATCGTTCTTTGAGGGACATTGTTTTTAAACATTTCAATAATTTTCTCATACATTTGTTGATAAACTCCAGGAAAGTGTCCTTTCCTGGAGACTGATTTAGTCCCAAATCATGATTACAGTCACCTGTTGACATCACCTGTTTCAAATCACATCGTTATTGAATCATTTTACCTCATTACTATCCCTAAATTGCCATCACAACTTTTTTGGAATGTATTGCAGGCCTGAAATGCTGCAATGAAGGTTAGGTTAATTGATGGCTCTAAATTGACCGTGAGTGTGAATGGTTGTTTGTGTCTCTATGTGGGTGTCAGCCCTGCGATGAGCTGGCAACTTGTCCAGGATGTACCCTGCCTCTCACCCATGGTCAGCTGGGATAGGGTCCAGCTTGCCCCCCATGACCCTGCATGGGATAAACGGTTACAGATTTTAAAAAAATTAAAAAAATTCTGTCTGCAATGACATACAAGTCATTGCATGTCATCATCATCATTTACAGTTGGTTGGTTTCGACAAGGACTGTTTATGGTGGCTTGATGTTCTTTCTCCAGACCGGCTTGTTTTTGGCTACTTGCTGCCATGAGCGACTGTCAATGTTTCGCCATTTCATGTTCCTTTTCATAGCATTCTTGAATCTCAGTTTCAGTCGACCACAATTTCTCATTCCCTCACAAAGCTGGGAATACAACAACTGTCTTGGTAGCCTCTCATTACCCATCCTGTGAACATAGCCTAGCCACCTCAGTCCTTTTGCGATAAGGATATCCACCATGGATGGTAGATCTGCTCAATTTAGGATGTCAACGTTGGTGATCTTGTCCTTCCATGTGACTCCCATGCTTGCCCTCAGGTGTCACATCATGAAGACATGAAGTTTTTTGACTTAGTGGCAATAGATGGTCCAGGTTTCTGCTCCGTAGAGTAAGGTTGATAATACAATGGCCCTGTAGACTTTGCATTTCGCTTTAATAGAGACATGTTTCTTGTTCCATAAACGATTTTGCAGTTTTGCGAAAGCAGCGCAAAAAGCTTGGTTTCTTGTCAAGTTCAAGTATCTTTGGTCTCCGGGTAATGCTGTTTACTGCTTGATGGTCTATGTCACTCGGTATGTTTAGTAGCTGACTGAAGTGTTGGGCAAATCTGTTGAGTATTTGGTTTTTGTCATCTAAGATCGTTTCCCCATCTACATCCAACAGCTGTGTCGTACTCTTCTTTTGTGGTCCGTACACCTCTCTTAGGCCAACGTAAAAGGGCTTCATGTCGTTCTTGTCAGCAGCTAGTTGTAGTCCTTCAGCTTTCTTTTCCCACCACTGTGATTTAAGCTTTCTTGTATGCTTTTAAAGCTTCCTTCGAGTTTCGACGAGTCTAGCTCTGTCCCTTCTTGTGCTTACTTGTAGGTATTTCATCTTCACCGTGTTACGTTCCATGATCAGTTTATTTAGCTCCTCATCATCGTCGTCGAACCAGTCTTGGTTTTTCCTTTCTGGTCTCCCGAGGTGTTCTTTGGCTGTATCAAGTACAGCAGTCTTAAGTGACTCCCATTCACCTTCTACGCTTGTGTCCGGGGTATTCAGTTCATCCATTGTCTTGTCCATGTGTTCTGCAAAGCTCACCTGAAAAGCCTTATCTTTCAGCCTTTGAATATTGAGTTTGGTCGGTGATCTGGCCCCAGTTTTTGATCGCTGTTTTTTCAAGAAGGCAAACTTTGATCTTATCATGTTATGGTCAGTTGAGCAGTCAGCACCCCTCATCACTCTTGCATCGAGGATATCTGAGTGGTCCTTTTGCTTTGTGATTACGTAATCTAGGAGGTGCCAATGCTTTGATCGTGGGTGCATCCATGTAACTTTATGGTGGGGTTTGTGCTTAAAGACTGTGTTGGAGATAACTAAGGAATGTTCTGAGCAAAAGGTTAATAGCAATTCACCATTTGAATTGCACTTTCCTATTCCGTGTTGCCCAAGAACTCCGGGCCAGTTTCCAGTGTCTTTTCCGACCCTGGCATTGAAGTCACCTACTAGGATCAGTTTATCATTCTTTGGGACATGTGTCATGGTCTTTCAAAGCTTGTTGTAAAATTCCTCCTTTGTCTCCTCAGGGTTTATCATTGTGGGGGCGTATGTACTGATGATGGTTGCAAAGGTATTTTTCTGTAGAGGGAGTCTCATTATCGTGAGTCTGTCATTTATCGGTACCGGATATTGTTCAAGTTTCAAGGCAATTTCATTTCTCATTGCAAAGCTGACTCCTGATTCATGTTTTTTGTTTTCATTTCTTCCGCTCCAGAAAAATGTGTATCTGTGATCTACAAGGCTGCCATGACTGGCCAGTCTTGTTTCGCTTAGTGCTGCTATGTCAATGTTGTATCACTTTAACTCTTTGGCAACTAATGCTGTTTGTTGTTCTGGTCTTTTGAAGCTGTCAAGAAGTGTCCTGACATTCCATTCTGCGATATTGAACATTTTTCGTTTTCCTAGCTTACTTTTCGCTGGACACCGGAAAGTGGATGTACCAGCGCGAACCTTTTTGACCCGGGCAACATTCAATCCAGTATGAGAAATAATATCTATGTCCATATCCATAAACTGCATGCAAGTTTGTTTTTAAGTGAGACTGGCTTTTGCGTTACCAGAACCACTCTCTCGGCATGACTTGACTGTGGTCTAACTGGCAGGAAAGTTGATCAAGACTTGTTAGCAGTTTCGACATGCTGCAGCGGTTGGCCGGATGATAGGTATGTTTATCACCGCCCTAAGTGCTACCACAGGGCACTGGCTAGGTTCAGCATACGACATGTGTAGGTTTCGCGAAAGAAAAGCTTCACTGTATCCCTAGCATGGGTGGCTGCTGGGTGCTATGCCTTGCCAAAGGGCACCCCAGGAATTTGGTCTGGGACAGCTTATTTCCATATTCACTGCTAACCTCATGGAGGCCGTTCCCCTATCCGCCACCTGGGGACCCGGTGGATGGGCGTTATCTTCACCACACCACCATTCCCTCCTGCTCTCCCCAGCCTACACCCCCCCTCAGACGCAGAGCCAGGCCCACCACAAGGACCATCACAACCTGGCCTGACAATGCACTCTCCAAACTACAGGACTGCTTTAAATGGACAGATTGGGACTTATTTGAACACCAGGAGCTGGAGACATTCACAGGAACGGTGCTGGACTATATCAAGTTCTGCATCAGGAATGTGACGGTGGATAAAAACATCCGGGTCTTCCCAAACCAGAAACCCTGGATGACCAGCCAGGTCCGCTCACTCCTCAGGGCTCGCGATGCTGCCTTCAGGTTAGGTGATAGAGCTCTGTACAGAGCTGCTCGAGCTGATCTGAAAAGAGGAATAAATAAAGCCAAGGCGGACCACAGGCTGCGCATAGAGTCCCACCTGTCCAGCAACAACACACGGGAGGTGTGGCAGGGCATTCAGGACATCACAATGAATTCTTTGCTCTATTAGTTCTGATGTTGGGGTATCTATATCTGCGACCAGAAGGAAGTATCTGGAACTTCACTGAGAGTGGGTGGGTAATGTCAGTACAAATTTTGTCTGCTTTCTGGGTCAGCCTGGACAGGTAGACATGATAAAGATCAGTCTGCTGACACCCAATTATTTTCCCACTTGTTTTAACAATTTTTCCCAGCTTACTTTTATGTGTCACCTTAGAATGTCCATACCAGCAATACAAATGTCATAACAAAGAATACTTTCAATAAAAGACTTATAAAACAAAGTCGGGGCAGCACGGTGGTGTAGTGGTTAGCGCTGTCGCCTCACAGCAAGAAGGTCCGGGTTCGAGCCCTGTGGCCGGCGAGGGCCTTTCTGTGCGGAGTTTGCATGTTCTCCCCGTGTCCGCGTGGGTTTCCTCCGGGTGCTCCGGTTTCCCCCACAGTCCAAAGACATGCAGGTTAGGTTAACTGGTGACTCTAAATTGACCGTAGGTGTGAATGTGAGTGTGAATGGTTGTCTGTGTCTATGTGTCAGCCCTGTGATGACCTGGCGACTTGTCCAGGGTGTACCCCGCCTTTCGCCCGTAGTCAGCTGGGATAGGCTCCAGCTTGCCTGCGACCCTGTAGAACAGGATAAAGCGTCTAGAGATAATGAGATGAGATAAAACAAAGTCATAATTGTGTTATCTACATTAAACAATTTAATCTTCCTGAGGAAATATAAACGTTGTTGGCCCTTTTTAAAAATCGCATCTACAAATCTATCCCACGATAATTTATCTATAATAAGGCCAAGATATTTATATTCTGTCACCACTTCAATCTCCTCTCCTCCAATAAGTGAGGGGGGAGCTGGCGAGGATTTTTGCCTGAAATCAAAAACCATCTCTTTCGTCTTGGATATGTTGAGGTGCAGGTTAGAGACTTTACACCAATCAACAAATTCATCCAACACTGGACCATGTTTGACTTCATCATGATTCAGTAAGCTAACCAGGGCAGTATCATCGGCATATTTAATTATATGACGATCAAAATAGCTACTATGACAGCTGTCTGTATATAAAATAAAAAGTAAGGGTGATAAGACACTCCCTTGTGGAGTGCCAATAGATGTAAAACGCACATCCGACAAGATGTTTCCTACCTTCACCTGCTGTGCTCTGCCCTGTAAAAAGTCCAAAATCCATACAATTAATTTAAAATCAAAACAGAAGTCTTGTCTCAGTCTTTCAGCCAAGATGTGTAGGTGTATTGTATTAAAAGCTGACGTAAAATCCGCAAATATGACACGAGCATGTGTCTTGGAGTCTTCCAGGTGCATGTACAAAGAATCCAATAGTGTGACAATGGCATCATCTGTTCCTCTGTCAGGCCTGTAGGCGAATTGTAATGGATCAAGGGCCTGCTTGCATGAGTTAATAATGTGAGTTTTGACAATCCTCTCAAATGATTTGACGACGAGAGAGGTGAGGGAAATGGGTCTATAGTCCTTGGGAGAAGACAGATGAGGGACTTTGGGAAGAGGGGCCACATATGATTTTTTTCTAGAGGGAGCTTTGGAATGACAGCCTGCTCCTCTCCTACTGTGTCAGCCTTTGGAGTATCAACCCAAAAAATTTTTATGGGGGTCCTCCTTCCCTAGAGCCTGGATATGAGGATGGAGGGGAGAGAAGATGGGAGTGAGCTTCCCTGCACGGTGTGTTTGTGTGTGTACACGTGCATGTGTGCGTCAGAGCAAAGTCACTGAAACCTGACAAGCTTACATAACAGGTGCCATAGTAATAAACCCACCTGTCCCAGTGTTTCAGTGTTCCACCAGTCCTGACGAAAGTACTACACTGGTACCGAAACCCAGGAATGCTGAAGAGAATCACCATCATGGAGTCCTCCCTGTTCAAAGAGCTGTTTCCAAAACCATCTACAGTGGTGCTTGAAAGTTTGTGAACCCTTTAGAATTTTCTATATTTCTGCATAAATATGGCCTAAAACATCATCAGATTTTCACACAAGTCCTAAAAGTAGATCAAGAGAACCCAGTTAAACAAATGAGACAAAAATATTATACTTGGTCATTTATTTATTGAAGAAAATGATCCAATATTACATATCTATGAGTGGCAAAAGTATGTGAACCTTTGCTTTCAGTATCTGGTGTGACCCCCTTGTGCAGCAATAACTGCAACTAAACGTTTCTGGTAACTGTTGATCAGTCCTGCACACCGGCCTGGAGGAATTTTAGCCCGTTCCTCCATACAGAACAACTTCAACTCTGGGATGTTGGTGGGTTTCCTCACATGAACTGCTCGCTTCAGGTCCTTCCACAACATTTCTATTGGATTAAGGTCAGGACTTTGACTTGGCCATTCCAGAACATTAACTTTATTCTTCTTTAACCATTCTTTGGTAGAACGACTTGTGTGCTTAGGGTCATTTTCTTGCTGCATGACCCACCTTCTCTTGAGATTCAGTTCATGGACAGATGTCCTGACATTTTCCTTTAGACTTCGCTGGTATAATTCAGAATTTATTGTTCCATCAATGATGGCAAGCCAGCCTGACCCAGATGCAGCAAAACAGGCCCAAACCATGATACTACCACCACCATGTTTCACAGATGGGATAAGGTTCTTATGCTGGAATGCAGTGTTTTCCTTTCTCCAAACATAACGCTAATCATTTAAACCAAAAAATTCTATTTTGGTCTCATCCATCCACAAAACATTTTTCCAATAGCCTTCTGGCTTGTCCACATGATCTTTAGCAAACTTCAGATGAGCAGCAATATTCTTTTTGGAGAGCAGCGGTTTTCTCCTTGCAACCTTGCCATGCACACCATTGTTGTTCAGTGTTCTCCTGATGCTGGACTCATGAACATTAGCCAATGTCAGAGAGGTCTTCAGTTGCTTAGAAGTTACCCTGGGGTCCTTTGTGACCTCGCCGACTATTACACGCCTTGTTCTTGGAGTGATCTTTGTTGGTCGACCACTCCTGGGGAGGGTAACAATGGTCGTGAATTTCCTCCATTTGTACACAATCTGTCTGACTGTGGATTGGTGAAGTCCAAACTCTTTAGAGATGCTTTTGTAACCTTTTCCAGCCTGATGAGCATCAACAACACTTTTTCTGAGGTCCTCAGAAATCTCCTTTGTTTGTGCCATGATACACTTCCACAAACATGTGTTGTGAAGGTCAGACTTTGACAGATCCCTGTTCTTTAAATAAAACAGGGTGCCCACTCACAATCTGATTGTCATCCCATTGATTGAAACCACCTGACTCTAATTTCACCTTCAAATTAACTGCTAATCCTAGAGGTTCACATACTTTTGCCACTCATAGATATGTAATTTTGGATCGTTTTCCTCAATAAATAAATGACCAAGTAAAATATTTTTGTCTCATTTGTTTAACTGGGTTTTCTTTATCTACTTTTAGAACTTGTGTGAAAATCTGATGATGTTTTAGGTCATATTTATGCAGAAATATAGAAAATTCTGAAGGGTTCACAAACTTTCAAGCACCACTGTACATCAGCTCCACGTCATTGTCACATGGAGAGTGGGGAGTGCGCCAGCCCTTCCTATTCTCTCAGGGATTCCCTAATGGATTTCCCTCTGGAGCAGGCACAAGATGAATCTCTGCATCACGCGTTTGACCAAGTGAGAGTAATCATTGGTCAGAATCTCCAGTCAAATGTTGCACTTTCCCACCCATACTTTTCTATCATTTCAGATAGGCTGTATTGAGTGACGCAGGACACTCAAACCAGAGAGCAGGTAACACAATTATTGATTCCCAAAAGCCGCAGGGAACTCCTTTTCCATGTGGATCATTATAACCCAATGATCACCTGGAGCAAGATAAAACGCTAACCCGATTCATGACCCGGTTCTATTGGTCAGGGATTCACAGGGATGTCCGCAGGTGGTGTGCGGCATGCTGCGGGTGCCAACTGGTAAATCAATGTGCTGTGTTTTCTCAGTGACAAGGAGCTGATAAAAGAATGCAGAGAAGAAGGAAGAGAGCTTTACTGCACATCGTGTTTGCGTTTGTGTGCATATGTGTCTGAGTGAAGTCATTGAAAGTCAAAAAAACTTAAATCAACAGTGCCATAGCAACAAACCTGCCTGTCCCAGTGCTTCAGTGTCCCACCACTCCCAACAAATGTACTACACTGCGGTGCCAAACTTGTAAATCTTATTTAATTATGATCAGAGCTGCTGAGGGTCTGCCTGCTAAATACAGTTTCCTTCCGAACATGAAATATGATGACAATTTTATCTCGACCTCTTTAGCGAAAAAGTGTTTTACGTCAAATATCAAAGGAAATAAAACATCATGATGAATTTAATCTTTATAGTCTTCATTAACCATCGAGGATAAACTTGCTGTTAATGCCAGCCAGTGATTGACTAAAGGCTCAGAAAATGCAGTGTAATTTTGAAAGCTGGTGAATTGCTCGATTTGCATGATCGAAACCTAAATCTGTTTTGATTTCCTTCCCTTTTTTCTTTTTAACAAAGTTTAGTATGACTGTCAGTTTTGAAAAAGGGAAGCTTCGATCACTTGATAGTGGCTTAGAGTCTAAGCCACTATCACCACCTGCGGACATCCCTGTGAATCCCTGACCAATAGAACCGGGTCATGAATCGGGTTAGCGTTTTATTTTGCTCCAGGCGATTATTAGGAAAATCAGACTCCAGCGTCTAAGCCTTAGACGCTGGAGTCTGATTTTCCTAATAATTATCTATTTGTTCTTCTCTTGAATTTTGCCAGGTTCCATGTCACATTAAACGTGGAATACTAGGTGATTTTATCTTGATTTTCTAGCTTCTCATCACTACAACCTGTGCTTTCAGTGAGGGTGTGTAGACTTTATATCCAGTGTATGCTATCCTTATGTTAACCATTAAAATATAGTATTCTTTTAACTTTTATATGAGAAATACAAATCACAATTATTATTTTTTTTACACCTTGAGAAATATTATCCTTTACAATCATATGTATAGACTTTTGTGCATGAAAAGTCCCAGATGATCAAAAGTTTCTGAAATATTCAAAATCACCCTGTCTGAGTACAAATAACCATGCCACCATCAACATCACTGAGATTTGATTCCATTTGATTTGATGTGAAGTGAAGGTTTTGGCCTGTATCTGTGCAATTTTGTGCATGAACTGCTGCCACATGACTGGCTGATTGGATGAATGTGCAGGAGTTGCTGACTGTCAGGATTCATATAACTGCAGTTGACAACAACAACAATACAGTGGGGCAAAAAAGTATTTAGTCAGCCACCAATTGTGCAAGTTCTCCCACTTAAAAAGATGAGAGAGGCCTCTAATTTTCATCATAGGTACACTTCAACTATGAGAGACAGAACGGGGGGAAAGAATTCAGGAAATCACATTGTAGGATTTTTAATGAATTAATTGGTAAATTCCTCAGTAAAATAAGTATTTGGTCACCTACAAACAAGCAAGATTTCTGGCTCTCACAGACCTGTAACTTCTTCTTTAAGAGGCTCCTCTGTCCTCCACTCGTTACCTGTATTAATGGCACCTGTTTGAACTCGTTATCAGTATAAGACCCCGTCCACACGTAGCCGGGTATCTGCTAAATCGAAGATATTTTTCTACGTTTTGGCCTGTCATCCACATGAAAACACATCAAAAACGAATATTTTAAAAAACTCTGGGCAAAGTGAAGATTTTTGAAAACTCCGTGTATGCCTTTTCGTGTAGACAGAGATAACCGGAGGTTTGCGTTTTAGAACGTCACAATCTGCGCCAAAAAAATGACAACAAATCTGCCCTGACGTCAAACGTGCGACCTTTGTTTACTGCAGAAGCCAGATTAAGCATGGACTTAAGCTAGCCGCACACTATGGCGATCCACGTGGTACCGAACCGACCCATTTCAGAGCCGACTCCCGACAGGGCACGCACATATCCCCCAACTGTTTACGAGTGCAGTCGCGATTGAAGCGACACGTGACAACTTAATAGCTTTGTGATTGGCTATTGGATATCGTTACTGTTAAATCCAACACTTGAAGATGCTACAGGCTGAATTACAAATGACACAACATGGAATATGTAGCGCACTATCTAGGCTGCATGAGCTATTATTTCCAACCTTAAATAGTGCACTTATATAGGGGAGTTAAAGCGATTTGGAATTCAGCCACACAACTTGAGCAGAGTGGCTTTCCAGCCCACTGTGTCTATGGATAAAGCTTCAGTCTATGGAATTACAGTATATACCTGCATTAGGTGCTACCAACACGTATTTCTCGCGCTAGAAATTGTGTTTAATGATGTCACGTGTTATATGCGAAAGATATGATTGGCTATTTATTGCTAGCGACTCTCGCCGATCAGTCTGGTTCCCGATTAGTTTTTCGAATCGGCTGTGAGATGAGTCTGTACCAATCGAAAACTAGTCTTTACGCCTGACTCGCGACTTCAGTTGGCTCGGTACGCTGAAAATCGGTGTAGTGTGCGGCTAGCTAAAGAGTAATGGATCGGAGTAGTGCCTTGAAAGTGTTAATTATTGTGCAGGTGCTATTTACATGTTTAATTTTAGAAGCCCAACTACTGCTCCAAGAGCACAGGCGATGTGATTAGGGGGTAGGATTTGGGGAAATAATGCCATCTACAGGTTTGGAATGCTTATGAATGTGATTGAAAACGCAGATGTTCGGTTATGTGTGGAAGGGATTTTTTTCGAAGACGAGGTGGTGTGGATAAAACATTTTTATAAACGGAGGGGGGGAAAATGTTCGGTTTTAAAAATACCCGGCTACGTGTGTACATGGCATAAAAGACACCTATCCACAACCTCAGTCACACTCCAAACTCCACTATGGCCAAGACCAAAGA
This sequence comes from Neoarius graeffei, assembly GCF_027579695.1. Classification (NCBI taxonomy): domain Eukaryota; kingdom Metazoa; phylum Chordata; class Actinopteri; order Siluriformes; family Ariidae; genus Neoarius; species Neoarius graeffei. Next base: position 110,574,323 of record NC_083571.1, on the reverse strand, counting down.
GCTGTCAAAGGACACCAGAAACAAAATTGTAGCCCTGCACCAGGCTGGGAAGACTGAATCTGCAATAGGTAAGCAGCTTGGTGTGAAGAAATCAACTGTGGGAGCAATTATTAGAAAATGGAAGACATACAAGACCACTGATAATCTCCTTCGATCTGGGGCTCCACGCAAGATCTCACCCCGTGGGGTCAAAATGATCACAAGAACAGTGAGCAAAAATCCCAGAACCACACGGGGAAACCTAGTGAATGACCTGCAGAGAGCTGGGACCAAAGTAACAAAGGCTACCATCAGTAACACACTACACCGCCAGGGACTCAAATCCTGCAGTGCCAGACGTGTCCCCCGGCTTAAGCCAGTACATGTCCAGGCCCGTCTGAAGTTTGCTAGAGAGCATTTCGATGATCCAGAAGAGGATTGGGAGAATGTCATATGGTCAGATGAAACCAAAATAGAACTTTTTGGTAAAAACTCAACTTGTCGTGTTTGGAGGAGAAAGAATGCTGAGTTGCATCCAAAGAACACCATACCTACTGTGAAGCATGGGGGTGGAAACATCATGCTTTGGGGCTGTTTTTCTGCAAAGGGACCAGGACGACTGATCCGTGTAAAGGAAAGAATGAATGGGGCCATGTATCGTGAGATTTTGAGTGAAAACCTCCTTCCATCAGCAAGGGCATTGAAAATGAAACGTGGCTGGGTCTTTCAGCATGACTATGATCCCAAACACACCTCCCGGGCAACGAAGGAGTGGCTTCGTAAGAAGCATTTCAAGGTCCTGGAGTGGCCTAGCCAGTCTCCAGATCTCAACCCCATAGAAAATCTTTTGAGGGAGTTGAAAGTCCGTGTTGCCCAGCGACAGCCCCAAAACATCACTGCTCTAGAGGAGATCTGCATGGAGGAATGGGCCAAAATACCAGCAACAGTGTGTGAAAACCTTGTGAAGACCTACAGAAAACGTTTGACCTCTGTCATTGCCAACAAAGGGTATATAATAAAGTATTGAAATGAACTTTTGTTATTGACCAAATACTTATTTTCCACCATAATTTGCAAATAAATTCTTTAAAAATCAGACAGACAATGTGATTTTCTGGATTTTTTTTTCCTCATTTTGTCTCTCATAGTTGAGGTATACCTATGATGAAAATTACAGGCCTCTCTCATCTTTTTAAGTGGGAGAACTTGCACAATTGGTGACTGACTAAATACGTTTTTACCCCACTATAAAAGAATACACAAAATTTAAGAGTATTTTGAGAAGTTCCTTTTTGGAATTCTGCCATCAACTTATGGTAAAACGTTTTTTAGAAAATAAATTCTCAATTTAAAAAATGTCAGTCATCCCTCTAATACAGTTCCAGAGACTGGGAAAATTTTGTAGATATTTCCCAACCATAAGAATATCAATGGCATTATGTTTATACTTATGAACAATATTAATACACACTGTAAATACACAACAGTTTGTGTCAGAAGTTTACATACATCATGGACATGAATGTCAAGGCAACATTGGGCTTTAGTGAGTCATGATCAGTAACAGGAATTTGACACCTTGGTTGGCAAGTTCTGATATTTTGGTACTCCCAGCACTGCTGAATTAATAATCTAAGTGGGTGTGTGTATATTTTTGACCCTGTCTTGATTTCAGAAAACCAAAAATAAACTAAAAATTCACAATTAACCCAATGTCCAATATTGCCGTGACATTCATGTCCATGATGAGCGTATGTAAACATCTGACCTCAACTGTACATCAGGAAAAACAGAAGATTGATGGACAGTGATTACTGAACAGCCATGTTTAAGTCACAATAACATATCTAACATGAATATATCAAAAATGTTTCAGCTGGTGTGTTCTAGACTAAATTCCTTACAACTACACAATTTACAGTAGAAAGAGAATGTGTGTATCTGCTTTAAAAGGGCATGTTGCATATATTCTCATCAGGAATATAAAAATGCATCAATGAATTAGTCATTAAATAAATGACGAAAATGGCCAATTTAAGGACAAGCTGAGCATTTTAGAAACCATGTTTCACCATTGCAAATTAATTTCACAGTACCTGCTAATAGTAGCTGCTGTTTATGAGACATATTGTGATATTTAATGTGCACGATATTACTGTAAAGGCTTCACTAGCCCTTAAGGCCAATTTATACTGACAACCCAGTCCTCGCAGATGGCGTCGCAGATAGCATCTGCGTAGCCCCCCCCCCCCCCACCTTCGCAGACGCTCTGCGCGCACCTCCCAAAAATTGTGACCACCGCAGAAGCCTCGCAGACAGCGTCGCAGATTGGTCCACTCTACATCCGCTGTACACGCACTTCCGCTTCCTTACTTTCCCGGTTTGGTTTGTTTTCACGACCGCCATTTTTAAAAACACGAGCGAAGATGGAGCAGCACGAAGAGCGGTTGATCGAGGAAGTGAGGAAGTACGTACATCTATACGACTCCAGTTCTAGTCATTATAAGTAACCGGAGGATAAACATTCTACTAACCACACCCACCAACTACTCCTAGCGATTTTGTGCCCCCTTGCGTTGTGGCGGTGAATAACATCGCGCACGCCTATTACTCCCCGCTCAACGATAAATTACAGCTGTCTGCGAAAAGCTATCTGCAAAAGCCTTGTCGCAAGAGCATGCAGAGGCCCTTATGAGGCTGGCAGGACAGGTAGTATGTTTTGGCACCATGTCAAACATGAACTTAGTCTGATTTGGAAGGACAGCGCTCTTCAAAGTGTTTTCATATCAGACGGGTAGGTTTCCCGAAAGCATCGTAGCACAAAGATCATTGTTAAATGGTAGAGCGAGCATCACAATGAACACTCTCCTAGTTAAGATGCTCTTTGCGTTAAGAGGCTTGTGGGAAACCCACCCCAGGTTTGAAAGAACATCATGTACCCTTCTTCACTAAGGCAGGTTTTACTTATCCTTATCCCACATACACATGTAGCCTCCTCCCAAATCCAGCATTTGGCTTCGTAACAATGTTACGCTTGATAAATATCTCAATATATTGTATAACTGATTAAACTGCACAGTCGTTACTGTAATTTATTAATATAGTTTACTGACATTGAGTGTCAGCAAACCAAACCTTAAAGTTCCTGTGTCCAAAACATTCAAAATTTCAGTGTTTATTTCATCATACATTTAATAATTCAGCTTCAACCAACAATTTAGCAAAAAGAAAAAAAAAATACACATTTGTAAAATGTTGCCCTTACACCAGAATGTTTTCCATAGAAAAAAAACCAAAACATATTTGAAGCTTGAAGTTTACTTATTTAGTTTTGTCCTGGAGCTACGAGGTTAATGTAGTCAACAAGGCAAGTGTAGCAATCCAGTTTAGCATTGTGCATACTGCATGTTGAAATCAACTCACACTTGCTTCAATACATCACAAAATTAAATTAAAGAGCATAAAATAAGAATGCATCCAAATTCATAAAAAGAAGGTCAAATAATGCCCTTTTGCCACACCTCATATACAAGTAATACAGAGTAAACTAAACTACATGCTGAGGAAGAACTTATTCTGGCTTCAAGATGGCCACCACTAGTGCTGTTTAACTCTGACGTATTGAACTTTTAATGATAAACATCATTTACACTTGGTTGTTTCATGTGTATCGGAATTACATCTGGATAGATACAGTATGTTTCACATAAAACTGAACGTAATGATCGCTTAAACTACTTTAGGTGGTCCGAGACACATTTTAGCCACATTTAACAACCCAAACCAGCCCCAATAGATACAGCTCAACAACTTTCAGTGGAGTTTGAATGTCATGAGCTAATTTGTATAACAACACACAGAGCTATCAGATTTCAGTCTGTCTGAACGGTACAAGTGTAAATGTATGTAATAAAATTCTCATGAGAATACAATCCAGATACAAGATGCGTGAAATGGCCAGGTGTGAATCGGCTCACTGTGTCAGAAAACGCGCAAGCCTGTTTGAGACACTAACCAACAAAAAACCCTTTGAGGTGAGCATTTCACATAAATAAGAGAACGGATGTACTGTATACATGTAGTTTTGCATGATGCTAAATTGGAAATAAGCTAAACAAATGGTGTACGTTCAATTTCTGGCCAAAATGCTGCATTGATTTATATTGCGCAGACGGAAAGCGATGAGGACTTTGTACTGCTTAAGACCAGCTTAAGTATTACAGCATGAAGACAGACAGGAGATCCAAACAACTAGGAACTTTAACTCTTGTTTGCATGCTTAAACTAAGGAGATGAAAATAAAACAACTGACACGAGACCTGAATAACTGTGGCTAAACACTGAGCTTAAAAATACATGTCCTCCTGTGTGCGTTGATGAACAAAATGGTGGTCATGCTTTACTGCCCTGTTTACAGAGCTCAGCATTACTGGAATCAAAGAAATCTTATGCTGCATACCTTCTAGTTTTCAATGCACCCTTGTTGACTTTCGCTCGACTTTGCCACAATCACTGGGATGTGCACTTACTGCACAAGGGGAGGAGTGTGTATTGGGGAGCAGACTGAAAGAGAGAGGAACACACAACACAGGCACCAAGCACACCACGTTTACATCCACACCAGTGCTTCATAAATTATTCTGAAACTGATGGTTGGTTCCTATATGATCATTAAATGACACAGTCTGATTCTCACAGTCAACTTACAACCCTGATTCCAAAAAAGTTGGGAGAAAGTACAAATTGTAAATAAAAACGGAATGCAATAATTTACAAATCTCAAAAACTGGTATTGTATTCACAACAGAACATAGACAACATATCAAATGTCGAAAGTGAGACATTTTGAAGTTTCATGCCAAATATTGGCTCATTTGAAATTTCATGACAGCAACACATCTCAAAAAAGTTGAGACAGGGGCAATAAGAGGCTGGAAAAGTTAAAGGTACAAAAAAGGAACAGCTGGAGGACCAAATTGCAACTCATTAGGTCAATTGGCAATAGGTCATTAACATGACTGGGTATAAAAAGAGCATCTTGGAGTGGCAGCGGCTCTCAGAAGTAAAGATGGGAAGAGGATCACCAATCCCCCTAATTCTGCGCCGACAAATAGTGGAGCAATATCAGAAAGGAGTTCGACAGTGTAAAATTGCAAAGAGTTTGAACACATCATCATCTACAGTGCATAATATCATCAAAAGATTCAGAGAATCTGGAAGAATCTCTGTGCGTAAGGGTCAAGGCCGGAAAACCATACTGGGTGCCCGTGATCTTCGGGCCCTTAGACGGCACTGCATCACATACAGGCATGCTTCTGTATTGGAAATCACAAAATGGGCTCAGGAATATTTCCAGAGAACATTATCTGTGAACACAATTCACCGTGCCGTCCGCCGTTGCCAGCTAAAACTCTATATTTCAAAGAAGAAGCCGTATCTAAACATGATCCAGAAGCGCAGACGTCTTCTCCAGGCCAAGGCTCATTTAAAATGGACTGTGGCAAAGTGGAAAACTGTTCTGTGGTCAGACGAATCAAAATTTGAAGTTCTTTATGGAAATCAGGGACGCCGTGTCATTCGGACTAAAGAGGAGAAGGACGACCCGAGTTGTTATCAGCGCTCAGTTCAGAAGCCTGCATCTCGGATGGTATGGAGTTGCATTAGTGCGTGTGGCATGGGCAGCTTACACATCTGGAAAGACACCATCAATGCTGAAAGGTATATCCAGGTTCTAGAGCAACATATGCTCCCATCCAGACGACGTCTCTTTCAGGGAAGACCTTGCATTTTCCAACGTGACAATGCCAAACCACATTCTGCGTCAATTACAGCATCATGGCTGCGTAGAAGAAGGGTCCGGGTACTGAACTGGCCAGCCTGCAGTCCAGATCTTTCACCCATAGAAAACATTTGGCGCATCATAAAACGGAAGATACGACAAAAAAGACCTAAGACAGTTGAGCAACTAGAATCCTACATTAGACAAGAATAGGTTAACATTCCTATCCCTAAACTTGAGCAACTTGTCTCCTCAGTCCCCAGACGTTTACAGACAGTTGTAAAGAGAAAAGGGGATGTCTCACAGTGGGAAACATGGCCTTGTCCCACCTTTTTTGAGATGTGGTGTTGTCATGAAATTTAAAAATCACCTAATTTTTCTCTTTAAATGATACATTTTCTCAGTTTAAACATTTGATATGTCATCTATGTTCTATTCCGAATAAAATACGGAATTTTGAAACTTCCACATCATTGCATTCCGTTTTTATTTACAATTTGTACTTTGTCCCAACTTTTTTGGAATCGGGGTTGTACAATTTTCAGCAGAATCAGAAGACACAAAAAAGTGATCAGACTAGGTAATTTCTACTTCAGTGATGCAGACTCTGACACTTCACTTCAGCCGGTAGACTGATGCAACAGCACTTAAGATAGCAGCAAGGATTCAGTCAAGGGAAAGTCAGTGAGGGCGCCTTAAAACCAGTTCCGAAACACAGCCACATAGTGTTAATATTACCTACACTATTGATGTTTGGTCATGCAAGAATTGCAGGTACGAAAGTTTAAGAAACTTGAGCCAAATGTTCCTCATCATTGTTCTGAACCGTCCAGCATTGTTCAACACTGCTTTTAATGCTTCAACACATGCTTACAAGTCACGCTCAGGTGACAAGAACATCACGACTCATGAAGCATCAGCATTTCCCATAAATTAGGGAACAAAGATTCCAAAATGCATTTCAGCATTAAAGGTTTGCTGAAACGGTGCTCAAACCGCATTAATCTGTCAGAAATATAACAAGTCTCAGCAGCACAGTTTCAGTTTCAAATAGTCGTAAAAATAATCTACCTTACAGTACAGTTTCTTTTAAAAAGAGGCTCACGTCCTTTTTTTTTTTTTAAACAATTTAGCAAATCTAAATATATTATAAAAGTCTCTGAAAAGGAAAACAAAATCATTACTAATAAATTAAACACAAATTATTATTTGTTCATACTGGATGTATCCAGAAGGGAAAAATAATACGTATTTATAATAATAAAACAAATCCTTAAACTTGAGCCAGCAGCTGGATTTTGCATGCGTGTGTTGCACTAGATCCACAAAATAACGACGACACAGCAGGTTCTCAAACCCAAGAGGCTTCTTGCATAGACACATACACACACATGCTTAGACTTGGACGACGCTTCAGAAACACGGCGATCACAACGCGCACACATGCAACAGCAGGCCTGATTCGAGGTCAGGAGCCATCAGGCAGTGACGGCTCAGAGTTTAGAGTGTGTACGTATCATGTAGAATGTGTTTCGACCCAAGAGCAAAGTTTATTTCACTTGTCAAAACAGCCATTAGGAAATATCTCTTATGAATCTTTTTCCAGTCGAGTCACTCCAGGTTGGAAGTGAAAGACAGCTCTCTTGTTTCATTTCACTCTCTATCGACACACCGATCCCCTTTTAGGTTCTGGATCCACTGCGTCCCTGACCAGGATGAAGTGGTTACTAAAGATTTCAATGTCAGTGTCTCCTGATAGCATAAAAATTAGCAACGTATCAAATGAGGTGTCAGACCAGATCCAGTACGATCCATCATTTCCATACTGATGCTCCGTATCGGATCAGTGCATCCCTCTTTGTCTCAAATGGCTCCGATTTTCTAATTTGTCAACTGTACAGGTCCTTTTGGATAGATTTATGGTTTCTGGTGTCTTTATTAATGTATTCTTTGTACTCATTCGTCCTTATAAAGACAAGTCCACCTCACTGGGGATGGCCACGTCCTTTGAAGCCACTTGAACTTTAGGCTCGCTTTCCAGAGACTCACTGATGACCTCTAGAGTGGTGGAGACAGGGAGTTCGGCTTCACTCTCGCTCTCCATACCTGTGTTTTTGTTGTCGGGGGCTTTGGCATTTTGACAGCAGAGTTTAGTGGCGCACTGTGTGCGGCACGAGAGCTCACAGAGTGAGGCGTGCGACTCAGAGCTCACCACGACGAACTCAGGCTGGATGGTGGTGGCGTGGATGCCTTCATCATGAAAGAAGGCCTTAAGACGCTTGGCCACACTCATGTAAGAGGCGGGGTCTCGGCATTTGATGTGTGCCGTGGCGATGATGCGACTCCCAGCGAGCTGCCAGATGTGGAGCTCGTGCACAGCCAGAACACCATCGATCTGGCGCAGACGAGTGCTTAGGAGATTCACATCGAACTGTTTGGGGACAGTCTGCAGCAGGATAAGCGCTGACTCCTTCAGGAGTGGGTACGTCGTGTACAGAAGAATGCAAACCATGATGAGGCACAGAGTTGGGTCCAGGTACAGCACCCAGCAGGGCCCGGCTATGGAGAACGGGGTGCTCGTGCTGTTGAGTTTTTCCTCACCAAAACCAACAAGCGTGCGGTTAAGGTGATAGTGGTCACTGCACTCTGCGTTGGCAACGCACGGGTTGTTGCAGGGAACGCCGGGCTCACATGGACGCCATACAAAAGTAAAGATGATGGCATTGACCACGACGATGACAGAGCCAAGAGCATCACCCAGAACATGAAGGAAAACACCACGCATGTTCAGCTGGGACGCTGAGGACTCGTCATTCTCCTGCTCAAGGTCGTGCTCGTGATCCAGCTCGCCGTTCAGCTGCACAGTTGATAACTCTGTCACAACAACACAAAAAACACCACAGTTAGACAAAGCACAAAGAAAAAACATAACACACATAAGTAGTTCATGATCAAAATTAAGATTAAGTAAACGTCTCCAACTGTTAATTCCTAACAGTTAATTTAAACAAATGAACCAGTATTAGTCGATCAAACTACAAAAGGGAATTTTGTGAATAAATTATGAACAAGATGGCGATGATAAAAATAAAAAAATCTTCTCAAACACCTGAATTGAACAAGAGACAAGTTAATATTTAAACCATGTTTCATTAGTTTAATTAGATGGCAAATAAAATATAAAAAGATACATCTCTTGCACATAAATGATCCTTTATTTTTTAAATAATAATCAAGAGAATTCAGTTAAGAAACTGAATCAGCTGACTTCACATAGCCAACGTGTTTGGGGGCATTCAGGGAAAATGGGTTGTGGAATCCAATGACGTTTTCAAAACAATCATATGGATTTTTAAGATTTTTAGTTAATAATATAAAGGGGGGGGGCACGGTGGTGTAGTGGTTAGCGCTGTCGCCTCACAGCAAGAAGGTCCGGGTTCGAGCCCCGTGGCCGGCGAGGGCCTTTCTGTGCGGAGTTTGCATGTTCTCCCCGTGTCCGCGTGGGTTTCCTCCGGGTGCTCCGGTTTCCCCCACAGTCCAAAGACATGCAGGTTAGGTTAACTGGTGACTCTAAATTGAGCGTAGGTGTGAATGTGAGTGTGAATGGTTGTCTGTGTCTATGTGCAGCCCTGTGATGACCTGGCGACTTGTCCAGGGTGTACCCCGCCTTTCGCCCGTAGTCAGCTGGGATAGGCTCCAGCTTGCCTGCGACCCTGTAGAACAGGATAAAGCGGCTACAGATAATGAGATGAGATGAATATAAAGGGGGGAAAGCACCACATGCCTCCCAAAGGTTAAATGGAACGTGACCCAAAAAAAAAAAGGAGTAGCCAAAAATTCATGCAAAACCATCAGTGAAAGACAAGCCAAGAATTCCCAGAAACATGCTGAACAAATTGGCAGGCAAAGACCAAAGTACAACAGTGAAACAAGTGTTTTATTAATAAACTGAAAAGTATTAAAACACTTAAACCAGCACCTGATGAGAACGTGCAAACCAAACAAGCTAATAATCATGTAATGATCACATAATTAATCAAGTTTTTGACATGGTATAATAAGAATTTCTTAAGAAATCATGTAACAAATAACTTGAAATATAACCATAATTCTTGAGAATTAATGTTGTATAGGACCAAACATTTAGAAACCTCCTAAAAGTCGACCCAAAAAACATTATGCTGCTTACTAACATTATTTACTGAATGGATTCACAAAAAAGAAAAATGTATTTATGCAAACAAAATAACATTAATTTCTAATTATTCACTATTTACACTAACTACCACTGTCCCATAGGATTGGACTAATTCAATTAAAATAATAGATATTAGTCCAGAAAATAGTGACGTTAGGGTACATAGTCTGACCTGGCAATATAATATCCTTCACTGTTAGAAACAGGGGTACAGCAGGAGTACAGCATTTCTGTCCCCCAAGGTACAATTTACACTAATTTACCCCTTAGGCAGGGCTCGAAATTAACTTTTTTTCTTTGTGTCCCCCAGTGGTCCCGAATTCTGTGTTGTATTGTCCCGAATGGAAGCAGTAATGTCCCCATTTTTTTCCTCTCTGAAATAACCAGTGGTTAATATTATCATATGAAGTTACTATTATATTTGTAACTATGCGATTTTGAACCCTTTATATCATTTTTACAATAAGTCACAAGACACAAGCGACACATGTCCTATACATCATCTACTTCAAAATTACAGTTATTGCATTTTCAGTTTATTAAACTTTGGCGATCTCACTGTATGAATAGATACCCGTTTATTTAAAGGGGCCAACTAGCTCATTCAGAAAATGTTTCAACTCCCTACATCTGCAGTACACTTTAGTTGAAAATAAGACCCCTTTTATGTTCATTTCATCTACTTATACCTTGAATATCTGTTGGCACTTATAAGGCCAACTTATAATTTTCACCATTACCGTTATCCATAGCCCTGTGATGACCTGGCGACTTGTCCAGGGTGTACCCCGCCTCTCGCCCGTAGTCAGCTGGGATAGGCTCCAGCTCGCCTGCGACCCTGTAGAACAGGATAAAGCGGCTACAGATAATGAGATGAGACCGTTATCCATTTTATGAACTTTCGCTGCCGAAACGTGGGTGTAAATGTTAGCAACATCAACATAGTGGCAGGTCCGAGCCTAGTTGTGCTGCTGACTGACTAAACTTTCTGAACTAGAAAGACACCAAGAAAACTCACTTATTCTGTTGAACGGTATCTTCCGTCAATATCATCCACATCATTCCTGTTGTATTTTATAATGTGTCTAACAGTGTTCATTAAGTTCATTCAGTTGCTAGCGTTGCCTGCAGACCAGGCGAGGACACTTTGGATCCTGAAGGTCCCGGAGACGTTATGTCTGGGCTTTCAGTTTCTTCCCCGCGGTCGGTCCGCTTCAACCACTTAAGCATTTTTGTTCTGGCAAGAGTCGGCGCAGCGTGTGCGGTAGCAATTCCATTCCAAGTCCATATAATGCGGACTCCGGCCGAAGATTCTAGAACAGAATGCGCTGCTCTGTAGCCTACGGATGCAGGTGCATCGAAAGTGTAGCTACTATGTATTTTTCGCTGTTAACGTTTTAAAATTAAAATTGACAAATTAGGTGAATGTCTACGTATGTGTTACGGCTTTGTAAATAATATTAATGTAGAACTTTTTTTCTAGATCTATTTTTTTCCGTTGTCCCGGGATTGTCCCAGATATGATAATTTTGTGTCCCGATGACATTTTTTATGGTCCCTGGGACGTCGGGACACCGTTAGTTTCGAGCGCTGCCCTTAGGGCTCATTTTTGGACCCCAAGGTAACTATATATGTACCTTTTTAGGGCCAAATATTCCCAAGTATGTCCCAGTGACGATGTGGTGGTGAATGTACAACCTTGTATATACGCACACTCTGGATTTTTACCACAACTGCACTGTGTGAACAGCAATTTAATCACTTCTCAATTACTTTTTCAATTAATTTTTTTCTTAAACTTAAAGGGAGGCAGCACGGTGGTGTAGTGGTTAGGGCTGTCACCTCGCAGCAAGAAGGTCCGGGTTCCAGCCCCATGGCCGGCGAGGGCCTTTCTGTTACCCCTTTTCCACCAAAGCAGTTCCAGGGCTGGTTCGGGGCCAGTGCTTAGTTTGGAACCGGGTTTTCTGTTTCCACTGACAAAGAACTGGCTCTGGGGCCAGAAAAACCGGTTCCAGGCTAGCACCAACTCTCTGCTGGGCCAGAGGAAAGAACCGCTTACGTCGGGGGGGCGGAGTTGTTAAGACCAACAACAAGACCGCGAAAGATCGTCATTTTTAAGCGACGAGAAGCAGCAGCTGTACAAACGCAAAGTCATCCATTATTATTATTGTTGTTGTTGCTGCTTCTTCCGCGTTGTTTTTGCTTCGATATTCGCGCCAAGGTTTATGCAAACGTAGCGACGTAACTGACGTATACAGCGACGTAATGACATATACAACAACATAACTGACGTATACAGCGACGTAACTGACGTGTCTTCTCTTAGCACCGCGAGTGATGGAAAAGCAAACTGGTTCTCAGCTGGCTCGCAAGTTGAACGAGTTGTGAACCAGCACCAGCACTGGCCCCGAACCAGCCCTGGAACTGATTTGGTGGAAAAGGGGTATGTGCGGAGTTTGCATGTTCTCCCCGTGTCCGCGTGGGTTTCCTCCGGGTGCTCCGGTTTCCCCCACAGTCCAAAGACATGCAGGTTAGGTTAACTGGTGGCTCTAAATTGACCGTAGGTGTGAATGTGAGTGTGAATGGTTGTCTGTGTCTATGTGTCAGCCCTGTGATGACCTGGCGACTTGTCCAGGGTGTACCCCGCCTTTCGCCCGTAGTCAGCTGGAATAGGCTCCAGCTTGCCTGCGAAAATGTATACTGTTCCTACTTATTCAGGTGACATTGGGCATACCTAACAACCTGTGTTTTCTCCTCCCCCCAAATCTGTCCCTCTGAGTTACATGTCAATCCTGAGAATGAGATGCTGACCGCTTCTGCTCCTCGGACCTGCCTGATCCATCCTGATGCCCTATGCCTGGTTGGAGTCTCATCACATCGCTCCTGTGGAGGACGGCCCCATATGGACAGTTGAAAGTCATACTTGGAGGACGCTCTGGACTCTTACAGTAATGCTTTATGGCTACAGTTGACTTGCTAACTTTCGGACTGCAGTTGTCATGAACAGTTTTGCACTCAAATTTCCATCAATGAAGAGTTTATAACATCAATGAAACTGACTTCATGTTAAAACTGTTAATATTATAGTTATGCTGTCTGTTGTTGCCCAAATGAGGATGGGTTCCCTTTTGAGTCTGGTTCCTCTCGAGGTTTCTTCCTCAGGTCGTCTGAGGGAGTTTTTCCTTGCCACCGTCGCCACTGGCTTGCTCATTGGGGATAGATTAGGGATAAAATTAGCTCATGTTTTAAGACATTCAAATTCTGTAAAGCTGCTTTGCAACGATGTTTATTGTTAAAAGCGCTATACAAATAAACTTGACTTGACCAGCTAGCCAGCTAAATAGTTAGCAAAAGTCATTAGCTAGGGAGTCCACAGTGCCTGGTTGCCTAGCAACCGTATTCACTCATTGAACACTGAGTGATTCCTTCATTTCCGGCTCATAACACACCTGAACAGGTATTAAAAGGTGACAGGATTACCTGTAAAAATAGTGAAGTGGGTAAAAACCCTCTGATTTGGAGTAAATCTGATTTTAAATCTAATTAGGCTCTTTATTCCGGAGCACATGAATGAAAAGTAAGGCGAAATGTGAAAGTGTGAACTAAAGGCCTCTGCATGCTCTTGCGACAAGGCTTTCGCAGATAGCTTTTCACAGACAGTTGTAATTTATTGTTGAGCGGGGGAATAGGCGTGCGCGATGTTATTCACCGGCACAACGCAAGGGGGGGCGAAGTCGCTAGGAGTAGTTGGTGGGTGTGGTTAGTGGAGTGTTTATCCTCCGGTTACTTATAATGACTAGAACTTTTTTTTTTTTTTTTATAATGACTAGAACTGGAGTCGTATAGATGTACGTACTTCCTCAATCAACCGCTCTTCATGCTGCTCCATCTTCGCTCGTGTTTTTAAAAATGCCAGTCGTGAAAACAAAAACCGGGAAAGTAGGGAAGCGGAAGTGCGTGTACAGCAGGTAGAGTGGACCAATCAGAGCCCTCTTGTCTGCGGCGCTGTCTGCGAGGCTTCTGCGGTGGTCACAATTTTTGGGAGGTGCGCGCAGAGCGTCTGCGAAGGTGGGGGGGCTACGCAGACACTGTCTGCGACACAGTCTGCGAGGACTGGGCTGTCAGCATAAATTGGCCTTAAAAGCTAAAAGTTGGTGAACTGGGATGCATGGATGCTGTCAGTCCCCCACTCGCTTGCTCACTCGAGTGTGTTGACGGTGTAGTGGCTGGCTGCTTTACAGTACGTCCCGGGGCTCCGTCATGCCTGCGCTACCTGAGGACTACAGTTGACTTGCTAACTTTCGGACTGCAGTTTTGCACTCAAATTTCCATCAGTGAAGCGTTTATAACATCAACGAAACTGACTTCATGTTAAAACTGTTAATGTTATAGTCATGCTGTCTGTTGTTGCCCAAATGACGATGGGTTCCCTTGTTCCTCTCGAGGTTTCTTCCTCATGTCGTCTGAGGGAATTTTTCCTCGCCACAGGCGTGCTCATTGGGGATAAATTAGGGATAAAATTAGCTCATGTTTTAAGTCGTTCAAATTCTGTAAAGCTGCTTTGTGACAATGTTTATTGTTAAAAGCGCTATAGAAATAAACTTGATTTGAACAGCTAGCCAGCTAAATAGTTAGCAAAAGTCATTAAGGTAGTATTTCACTGGGCTGCGACAGCCTGCGACTAGTTGAAGACACAACAATCGTGATAAAATATGCGAATTCAGTTCTCGCACTTCCTGTCTCACGGAAACTGACTTGAGAAGGGTTCGTGACAGGTTTGCAGCTATTTTGAGAGAAATTTTGTCGCACGAATTTTTTGAACATGTTCAAAATTTCAGCGACGAAGAAGCGACACTTTGCGACTCATGCGAGGAAATTGAGAAGCCCTGCAAATGTTTCAAGACACTTTTGAAACTCTGTTGCGCAGCCCAGTGAGATACTGGCTTTAGCTAGGGAGTCCACAGTGCCTGGTTGCCTAGCAACTACATTCACTTATTGAACTCCTTCATTTACGGCTCATAACACACCTGAGCAGGTATTAAAAGGTGACAGGATTACCTGTAAAAATACTGAAGGCGGAAGAAAACCCGATCGGGTTAAAGTAATTTGGTATTCAAACCTGAACAGCTGAAAAACAAGATGAAAATCTATAAAAACACAGTCAACTTCAACCTGTTGTGTCACAGGTAACCCAGGCTGACGATTTGTACAAGATGTATGTACTAGAGGTCTGCGCGGGTCGGATTTTTCGCTCCCGCCCGCAAAGAATTATGATTTTCAGTCCCGCTCCCGCCCGCCATATTTTGTCCCGCTCCCGCCTGCAAATCCCGCATGATGCAGACGTTCGCGTTATTTCTCAGGAAAGTTCTTGTCTTGACACAGCGTGATGGTGCCCCGCCCCCTACTTTGAGTGGATTTGAGCATAAATATCTACAGCTCACGTTCGTTATTATTTACCTTGTTTCTGAATTCGGAATGTTGAAATGGCAGCATGTAGACCTAATAATAATAATTATTTAAGTAGGCTAATCATTTAAGTATGCGCTCTCCCGTGGTGCATCTCCTATGAATAATTAGTGTGAAAGGAGAGATGGATCGCACTCTTGAACTTATTCTTTTAGTTACATTTCTTTTCAGTTGTTTTTAGCAGCAGAGGGAGACAAACGTTTCGGCTGTTGCCTTCGTCAGTGTCTCTAATAATAATAATAATAATAATAATAATAAACAATAAAAAAAAAAGACAGGCGAGCACGTAATTCCAAGTGGAAATTTGGTATATTTATTGTTCAGCCATACAAAACGTTTAGGCTAACCCAGTTTACATTTGTAAAGCATTTCTAACTAAAATGTCCGATTTCAGGACTCTTGACTTTTTAACGGTAAATGTACCTCTTTTTAAAGCAGCACTTACTTTTGAAGCACTGTGAGCTTCAGTAGAGGAGCTCTGCTCTTCTGCCATGATCGGAGATCTCAAACACGGAAGAGGAAAGGAATCGGAAACGTACGAGAGATATTTATCCTCTCCTGGATCAGAATCAGAATTCTGATGACCAGCTCATCTAAGGTGTCATTGAGGCATCATGTTAGTGTGGGTCACTGGAGGCTGGGTGTGAACGGCGAGTCATTAGAGTGATCAAAGGATTTCCCGTTAGGGTGATCAATGGCAAATTTAAGATGCCATTCCTCACTCAATCTGGCAATCTGACTCTGCAAATTTAGGCATCTTAAAATGTTTTTATTAATGCCAAATAAAATATCCAGCACAAATTATATATGATAGACACAAATTAATAATTTATAAATTTTATTTTAAACACGTTTTTAGTTAGCGGGACTGCAGCTTATCACCGCTCCCGCCCGCACCCGCATATGTGCACTCCTGCTCCCGCCCGCAATGAGCTTTCAAAATTTGTCCCACGCCGCACTGCTTTGCGGCGGGTCCCGCGAGTCCCGCGGGACTCCCGCGGGAGTGCAGGGCTCTAGTATGTACTGTATACAAATTAATATAAAAAATAAATAAACGATACTCTTCTGTTACCTAAAAAATAACAAGGTTGGAGACTCCAGCGAACCACCACGCCAAGTCAGTTTTTTAGGTAACAGAAGAGTATGGGGTACCCAAAAATGGCTCAAACACGCTTATACGTGCACGAAACGGTAAGTACACTTGTTTTCTTGCAATCTAAGCTTTATTCGTGAAATTTGGACAATCATTTATTTATCTGTATACAGTACATACATCTTCTTATACAAATCGTCAGCCTGGGTTACCTGTGGTTGTGTCAGTGGAAAGTTAAGGAACAAAAAAAGCTCCAGTGAACAGCCAAAATATGATCGTATACAGAGAATAAAGAGACTTGTTTGATTCTGTACTGTGGGGTATGTGGATGATTTTTTTTTCCTTAAAATTAAAGGGGTCTCCAAGCACAAAGGGCATAACAGCTAGTCAGCTAAACAGTTCACAAAAAGTCCACAGTGCCTGGTTGCCTAGCAACCGCATTCACTCATTGAACTCCTTCATTTCCGGCTCATAACACACCTGAGCAGGTATTAAAAGGTGACAGGATTACCTGCAAAAATACTGAAGAATTAGAAGAAGAAAGCGCTCTGGTTTGGAGTAAATGTGATTTTAACTCTAAATAGGCTCTTTAAAGGGCTGATGACATGAACATGACTCTATGCAATTTCTTAAATAAACTATACAAATATACAACTATACAACAAATCTAACAAACATGTTAGATTTCTGTTATAATTACGTGAAAAGAAGCTGTTGTTACGCAAATATCCAACTTTTAATTGCACAGCGCAAGAAAACTGGGTCCGTGGCTCGCGGCCATGTTGTGACGTCAGCGGGAGAACACGCTGCGGTTCACTGGCTGTTCTACTCTGGTTCTACTCAATGGAAATGGCGCATGAAAACGCCGGTGAACTCTCTAGTGCTAGCTCTTCCTCTTCTGGGAGTCTAGAATTGTGTTGATCTCTTCCGAATAGAATCTATGATAGCCTACCCTCTTTACCCTTTGCCTCTCGTTGCTAGGCGGCAGTTACATGAAAGCCGCAAGCTTTCACAAGCAAATACATGACTGATATCACGCCGACTTTATGATTACATTTATGATTATCATGTAGAATCTATAGCTCTACGTACCTTTATCTTATGTCGTTTCACAACACATGTTCTGACAGGAGGACTGTCTTTGGATCCGGCATAGCTACTAGTAGACGCCCTCCGGAATACTGGCAGTGTTGCCAGATTGGGAGGAATCCCGCCCAGTTGAGCAGTTTCAAGTGCATTTTGGTGGGTTTTGAACATATTTTGGGCTGGAAAACGTCAGCAGTATATATGTTCAAAACCCACCAAAATGCACTTGAAACCGCTCAACTGGGCGGGAAACCTCCCAATCTGGCAACACTGTGTAGGCACTGCTGATGGTAGTAACACACGTTTGTGCTGAACTGAACACCCAAGAGATTCTTTTAAGCTGGGAAGGGTGTCAAAACAATCCAAATCGAAGTGTTCAGAGCACAGGACGGATGTTGGTGAGGGCTCCCACTTGTCACGAGTGCGCCTGACTTGCTTCACCCACTTCGCATTGCAGCTCGGGATCTCTGGGAAACTTGAATAAACTTACCCCATCCTTGTAGATTTTGGAGCAAAAGCCGGCAACACAACGCGAAGGCATAATAACTATATATATAATGTATAATAATAATACTAATAATGACAAACTGAACACCTGTCGCATCAACAACAAACTGGTAAGTTAGGAGGAAGGTTCTTTCGCTGACGTCATATAGCTCCTCCTCCTCTTTCGTCTCCTGGGTGCTGCAGCCCGTCAAATTTGCCCAAATAGCCGCGTTTTTTATCATAACTTGTAAAATAGGCGCCTTCGTGAATTAATATACGGATCATCGGGAATTACTTTTCATGTTATAAAACATCGCCAAAGATGTCAAAAACGTGTCATCAGCACTTTAAGGCGGAGCACATGAATGAAAAGTAAGGTGAAATGTGAAAGTGTGAACTCAAAGCCCACTCTCACCAGCTGCTCCCCTGCTGTCGGGGTTCACGCCGTTCGGGCTGTTCCTCCCGTGAGCTTTGGTGACCAGGTTGTTGGTCTCCTCTCCAGCAGATCCGCAGTCAGTGGACGTCTCGCTCTTGCTCGTCTTGCCGTGGCTGTGTGAGTGCGCGTGGCCGTGGAAGAGACACAGCCCCAGCAGGTTCACCACGAGCCCCGCGACCCCGACGGTGATCACCACGATCGGGTTCTCGATCTCGTGCGGCTCAGTGAAGCGCTCGATAGCCTCGAGCACGATGGTGAAGCAGAGCGCGGTGAGGAACACGGCGTTGACGAGGGCGCCCATCACCTCGGCGCGGATCCAGCCGAACGTGTTCTTCTTGGTGGACTGCGTGCGCTCGGAGAAACGCACCGCCACCAGCGCCACGATCAGCGCCATCACGTCCGACAGCATGTGGAAAGAGTCCGAGAGCATCGCGAGCGACGACGTGAGCTGGCTCACTACCACCTCGACCACGAAAAAACTGAACGTTAACGACAGCATGCACAGCAAACGGGCGCGGTTGGGTTCACAAGCCATGGTTTCCTCCGCGGGCGAGAGCTCCTCAGCGACAACACACACAGCACACGAACCGGCACCGGACAGCAGATTCACCCAGTCACACGAGGTTCCGCTCAGTTCCGAACACAACCCGAGACGGCTCGTGCCTTGTCCGAGTGAATCGTGACAGAGGGAGGGGTGAAAATCACCGAGCCGCGTTTTGCAGACGGAGTTCAAACTTTGCACCCGGACCGGCAAAGTTTCCACACGAACCAAGACAGATGCTCGTAACCACGCCCACTGAGTCACACGTCATTGGCCAACTCTTAGGGACCGAGAGTAAATTACAATGTAGAAAAAAAAAACGTGAGTTCCTAGAGTTGCCGAACTAGAGCGTGACGTAATATTGCGCATGCGCATAAAATTGGTTGGCAAGAACCATTCGGAAAAGTTGCATCATCACCTAGTTTTCGTAGAACGCAAGTTCGTTGCCAACTGATGCTAAGCAAAGACATGCAGCAAAGCTTCTGTACAACACCAGGCAGAGCATTTTTTAACATAGTTGCTGAGTGGCCAGATTTGGGCCCAATCCCAATTCTAATTTCTACCCCTACCCCTCCGCCTTCCCCTCCGCCTTCCCCTTGGCCCTTCCCCTTGAAACTGAGCTACAAGGGATAGGGCTTGAAATTCAACCCTTACGTATTGGGATAGCCCTTCAACGATCACATACGTCATCGCGTACCTCCGTCAGCGTTTACGTTAGCAAAACGCGACGTGTCATTGGCTGCGACCAGCCGCTACAGTCAGAGCCAGAGGCAGAGATCTCTGCTGGCAGGGTGTGATTTGTTAACTAACACCACTGAATGGGATATCTTTGGCGCTTCGTGCACCACATCCGACAGAATGAGGTGTCAGAACACTCATGTAAACAATAAAAGCGAGAATAACAGAACAAAACGTACGCAGTCAAGCAACCGAAAACAATACTCACTCCCAAAGCTTTTTAGCAGCAGCTTGGATTTCAGAAATCGCTGCTCATTCTCAGCTCGAAAGCGAATCAAGCGGCGTGTTTCCTCTGGATAACAACTTAAAACACGTAAATAATGGAGAAAATACATTTATGACAATCTTTCGCCGCGGGAACCGCCATCTTTCTGAAATCCGCATGAAATCTCGCTGAAATCCGCATGGCATTGTGGGAAATCACTCAAACCCCTTCGTTCGGAGTCAGCTCCAGGAAAATCTCCGTTTGGAGGGGTACAGAAGCCCTACGCCTTCCCCTACCCCTCCGCGTTAACTGGGATTAGGATACCCCTACCCCTTCACGTGAACGCGCAAAATGGAGGGGAAGGGCTAAGGGGTTGGTCCAAGGGGTGAAATGGGATTCGGCCTTGGTCTCCTAGTCAATGCCAAACCAGCTTCACTGGGAGACCAAATTTTAAACCAAGTTATGTCTTATCATTTGGTTCAATCAGTTGCAATTAATTAACCAAGTACCATGTAAGTATATATTTAACAAGGAAAATGAAGATCTATGTTATAAGATATACACACAAGATCATGTTGGTTAAGAAAAACAAAACTAAAATTTGGTTACTGAGATGGATGATGTCAGAATCCGATGTCATTACTGTGTAACTTTCGCTACGTTCACACTGCAAGGCTTAATGCTCAATTCCGATTTTTTTGTGAAATCCGATTTTTTTGTGAGGTCGTTCACATTAACAAATATATGCGACTTGTATGTGATCCTCAGTATGAACGAAAAGCGACCTAAAAGTGTTCCGCATGCGTATTGCAGGATACGACGACGTCACACGTAGTGAGCATGGCCAGTGTTTACGGAAGTAAAACCGCCCGGTTGCGGTATGACCCATCCAATCTAGCTTGAATAGCTGCATCCCCCCAAATGGAAATCAGCTCCCTAACCTCTGCGTCCTTCCATTGAGAAGGTTCAGAACCTTCACAGCCTGAAGCGTCCCTCGCATTGATGTCATGCGCAGGGGCGCAGATACGTTTTTGGAACTGGGGGGGACAAAAAACTGGGGGGGGGACAAAGCTGCCAGCAAACCAACCCCAAACCCCGATATGCCTGTCAAACTTGTTGTGGGTTACTATAGCAACCAAGCTCGAGCTCGCAACCTGTGCAGTCTGCGCAGCTCAACCAACCGAATATCAGTCTTTGTTTTATGTGAGTTGTTGCAACTATGTATACACTGCTGTGCACCTCAATAAACCGAATGGTAATTAGTCTTTTGATTTTTCCGTGAGGTTTGCCTTATGCAAAGAAAGACAGCATAGACATTTTTTCCTCCCTATAAGTGGGGGGGACCGAGCGAGGTGAATTTAAATCTGGGTGGGACGAGTCCCACCGTCTATCTGCGCCCGTGATTATGCGCCATGTTGTTGTAACTTTTTTTGAGAGACCCGCCGCCTACTTCAGTGCAGAATAGTGACGTTTGTGGCTTGTTGATGACGTGTAAGTCAGATGAATGCGACCTGGCGGTTCAGACTGAAGTCGCATATGAAAAGAGCGGATAGGGATCGGAATTAGGACCACATATCCAAACGGCCTGGGTCGGATTTGAAAAAATCGGATCTGTGTCGTTCATATTGTCAATAAAAGATCGGATACAGGTCACATATGGGCGAAAAGATCGGATTTGAGTCATTTCAGCCTGCAGTGTGAACGTAGCCTTTGAGTGTCTTTGACATAACATTTGTGCTTGGTAATTGCTCTTGATAGCTGTGTAGTCACTGTAGTGTGTTTGTTTGTATGGTAATTGGTGAACCACTTTGCATCACAGAATATGTCGCAGCGGTGCAGCTGCATGGACTCTGGGGCCTGTGATTGTATTGCCCAGACCAGTTGGTCTCCTAGTGGAAAATCCTTAAAAAATGCTCTGACACCGTGGCACCAAAGTTTTGCCTGATCCTTACACAGTTACGGACAGATCGGACACAAATCCAAGCACCTGACCTGACCTGACCTTCGGCGATATCTACCTATGTGATTGACACGCCTTCAATCAGGGGCGTAGCCATCATTTTAGAAGTGAGGGGGACAAATTGTTCAGAGGTCTATTGAGTGATTTATCATCCTCTTGCATTCAATTGCACCTCTCCTTAGCAGCTAAAGAACCCCATAACCACAAACAGCACAGCACCAGGGAACTGACTTTAGTTCTTTAAAATGATATACTATCAAAATCTAAAGTCAAAATCTATAAATCTATAAAGTAAAATTTATAAATATAATTAAGAATAGTAGTAGTGACATAGCTAGTTATATTCTCTTCTCACCTGTGACCCTGCATAATCATCCCTGTTGGCCTCTGGTCCACTGTCTCCTCTCTCACCCTGCTCTTTCTATTGTGGCAATAAAGATTAAAAAAATATGTGGAAAGCAACATTTTGAAATAGAATTAGGAATACAGTAATAATAATCAGCAAATTCATGTACTTTAAACTTTACCACAAAAATAAATTAAATCTTTACAAAAATAACAGTCAAAGGAACACAAATACGTTTATATTCTTATTTTCTACCCAGAAGTGAGTAATCTTAGAGTAGCCAAAATAGTAACATTACTCAAGTAAGAGTATTGTTACTTTAGAATAATATTACTCAAGTAAAAGTAAAACGTATTTTGCAACAAAACAACTCTTAAGAGTACAATTTATCCAAAAAGTTACTCAAGTAAATGTAACGGAGTAAATGTAACTAGTTACTACCGCCTCTAAGTTTGCTAGCTAGCTTAACTAACTAAATTGACATCTATTTGTCATCTTTTAGCTAAACATTATTTACATTCAACAGCATTACTCAACTTACACGGTTTGTTTGGAAAAAACTGTCTAAAGTCTTTAGCCTCTTGGCTGGTTTGCTGAACATACAGAAGCGCTGCCCAGATCTGAATCGCACCAAAGATACTCATACAATATTTTCTAAAGCGTCTCTGATCACACACGACAGCGGGGTTTGTTTGCTGCCTCCGCTCCGCCTGCTCATGATGCGTTTAGAGGCGGCTCGGAAAAATGCGTTTCCACATGTTAAAAATGAATTGAGTGGTTGTAATGGCTGTAAAAAGTGCGGGGGACAGAGAGCACAAATACGGGAAGTGCGGGGGACATGTCCCCCGCGTCCACTACGCCCATGCCTTCAATATACACAAAAGAATCAATGAAAGCCTACAAGTCTCTTAATGCATACAAGTAAGTGTTAATTATTCAGTTGTTTTACTGAAATACTCATTTTTATTTTTTTCATCAAATCCTGTGCTCTGATTGGCTGGCGAGCGGGTCTGTGTCTTACGATAAGGACCCCAGTTACGGACCTCTGGCGACTCGCTCGCTCACAACAACAAATGTAGTAGCATTTTTTGTCAACATTTATCTTTTTTTTTTTTAAATAAGATTTATTTATAAGATTATCAAAAATCTTATACATTTTTGCCAGCATTTCTCAGGAGAATAGCATGAATTTTACAGCATAGATAGCGATAACGACAGTGTTCACAGCGAAAGCGAGTTTTACTACCCTGAGGAAGAAGAAATAAAAGAAAACATTTCAGGAGAAAGCTAAAAACCTGTAACTGTTGCTAACGCCGAGCAAAAACATGGCTGAATCCTGAATGACTCCTATTTGTATAAATAGGGGACTACATAGGCGGCAAAATGTAGTTTTTTTCCTGCCATGGAAGTGCACTTGTATACCGAGGAGGAAGCAATTTGCATTACAGCCGTGAATGAGGATTCAAAATGGTGGCTCGGCTCGGGTTTTCCCTTTCGGGCGCTCTCGTTTTCTGTTAGAATTTGGTAAAGAAAAAAATAAATATATTATTTACCAGCCTAAGGTCGGTCCGTATGGTGAAATACCGTGACCTTGGCCTTGAATACTGACCTCGGCCCAGAGGGCCTCGCTCAGTACTTTCAAGACCTCGGTCACGGTATTCGATACGGACCTCCCAGCTGGTAAATAACATACATATATATATATATATATATATATATGTGTGTGTGTGTGCCTAATAATAAAAAGCCATAAAGATTAAATAGGCACAATATAGTCTTTGGAACATAAGTTAATGTTGTTGCTTCACACGCACACACCAAAGATATACAGTACAGTACTAAACTTAAAGTGCATATTCTGGACCAATTTTGTGTTTTTTTATATGAAAGTATGTCCCTTTACACACTCATCCAGAAGGGTAATTTTGCACAAGGCCATCTGTCTACAGCAGAAAAAAGTAAAATAACAAAACGCGTCTGGAAAAATCCCAAGGGAGTCTGGAGCCAGATTCGTGACGTCACCTGCGGAAGCACCAGCAGGCTGCGCGAGCTTTGCATGGTTTCAGTGCACAGCCTGTGTAGACCAAGCGCTCCCATTTCTCTCTCATTGTCCGGTCTTTTGGGAAACGATGAGTACTAATCCCATCATGATTGGTGTTTCTACACCCTCCTACAATACATCTGTTAACCATTTTAATAATTACGTGATAACATTGAAGAAATTTGCAGAAAACCACCAGGTTGTTTTCTCATAAACAAACCAGCGCTGACATAGGATTCGGAAGGAGGCGTCCCACAGATGCTGTCATGAAAATCAATGTTTGCCGGGAAATCCAAATGCCAAGTTTTTTCAGAAGCGGACCAATTCGCCTCAAATGGCTTGATTTCAACTGAATGTTCTGCAAGAACATAACAAAAGCTCACAAACCAATGCGCACTGCCATCTTGTGACTAAGGTTTACTCCCATTGTGCATTGTGTAACGCCTTCTGTTCATGGCATATCCTTGATTACAACGGTTCCGCTGAAAATTGGTGAAAACGTGGGCCGGTTCAAAGAATCCTGAATGGAACCGGTTCAAGAACCCGTTCCTTGTTGGTAGAAAAGGGGTATATGTGAAAGCACCCAACCACCCATCCGTTATCTGTAACCGCTTTATCCTGTTCTACAAGGTAGCAGGCAAGCTGGAGCCTATCCCAGCTGACTACGGGCAAGAGGCAGGGAACACCCTGGACAAGTCGCCTACAGTCAATGTAGAGCGTAGGTGTGCATGCCTTTGGACTGTGGTGGAAACCCACGCGGACAGCATGCAAACTCCACACAGAAAGGCCCTCGCCGGCGGCTGGGATCGAACCCAGGACCTTCTTGCTGTGAGGCAACAGTGCTAACCACTACACCACAGTGCCACCCCAGCACCCAACCAATGTTGGATTTTTTTTCACCAGTATAGGAATTTATACACAGTCCCTAAACCCGACCGTCATAATGAAACCAGAATCGGTTCTGATTGGCTTTCAGTCGCTGTCACGCGCCTGTATTTATGCAAGTGGCACCAAGGAAAAGCAAAACACAGAGCGCGTGCACAGCTTAAACCGAACGCAAGTCTAGACGGCTCGTGCCTTGTTCGAGTGAATCGTGACAGAGGGCGGGGCGAAAATCACCGAGCCGCGTTTTGCAGACGGAGTTCAAACTTTGCACCCGGACCGGCAACTGGGAGCAGAACCACCGGCCAGTGACGTGTGGAACCTTTGCCGGTGTCACGTGATCTGATATCGACATGTGATAGATATTTACAACAAACTGCAAAACTATACTTTCCGAATGGAATCGAAAAATCTGAATATTTCAAGCATGTCTTTTTTTTTTTTTACAGTGGTGCTTGAAAGTTTGTGAACCCTCTAGAATTTTCTATATTTCTGACCTAAAACAACATCAGATTTTCACACAAGTCCTAAAAGTAGATAAAGAGAACCCAGTTAAACAAATGAGACAAAAATATTATACTTGGTCATTTATTTATTGAGGAAAATGATCCAATATTACATATCTGTGAGTGGCAAAAGTTTGCTTTCAGTATCTGGTGTGACCCCCTTGTGCAGCAATAACTGCAACTAAACGTTTGCGGTAACTGTTGATCAGTCCTGCACACCGGCTTGGAGGAATTTTAGCCCATTCCTCCATACAGAACAGCTTCAACTCTGGGATGTTGGTGGGTTTCCTGACATGAACTGCTCGCTTCAGGTCCTTCCACAACATTTCCATTGGATTAAGGTCAGGACTTTGACTTGGCCATTCCAAAACATTCACTTATTCTTCTTTAACCATTCTTTGGTAGAACGACTTGTGTGCTTAGGGTTGTTGTCTTGCTGCATGACCCACCTTCTCTTGAGATTCAGTTCATGGACAGATGTCCTGACATTTTCCTTTAGAATTTGCTGGTATAATTCAGAATTCATTGTTCCATCAATGATGGCAAGCCGTCCTGGCCCAGATGCAGCAAAACAGGCCCAAACCATGATACTACCACCACAACGTTTCACAGATGGGATAAGGTTCTTATGCTGGAATGCAGTGTTTTTCCTTTCTCCAAACATAACGCTAATCATTTAAACCAGAAAGTTCTATTTTGGTCTCATCCGTCCACAAAACATTTTTCCAATAGCCTTCTGGCTTGTCCACGTGATCTTTAGCAAACTGCAGACGAGTAGCAATGTTCTTTTTGGAGAGCAGCGGTTTTCTCCTTGCAGCCCTGCCATGCACACCATTGTTGTTCAGTGTTCTCCTGATGCTGGACTCATGAACATTTAACATTAGTCAATGTGAGAGAGGTCTTCAGTTGCTTAGAAGTTACCCTGGGGTCCTTTGTGACCTCGTCGACTATTACACGCCTTGCTCTTGAAGTGATCTTTGTTGGTCGACCACTCCTGGGGAGGGTAACAATGGTCTTAAATTTCCTCCATTTGTACACAATCTGTCTGACTGTGGATTGGTGGAGTCCAAACTCTTTAGAGATGGTTTTGTAACCTTTTCCAGCCTGATGAGAATCAACAACGCTTTTTCTGAGCTCCTCAGAAATCTCCTTTGTTCGTGCCATGATTCACTTCCACAAACATGTGTTGTGAAGATCAGACTTTGATAGATCCCTGTTCTTTAAATAAAACAGGGTGCCCACTCACACCTGATTGTCATCCCATCCTCAATAAATAAATCTCATCTCATCTCATTATCTCTAGCCACTTTATCCTGTTCTACAGGGTCGCAGGCAAGCTGGAGCCTATCCTTTAATAAATAAATGACCGAGTATAATATTTTTGTCTCATTTGTTTAACTGGGTTCTCTTTATCTACTTTTAGGACTTGTGTGAAAATCTGATGTTGTTTTAGGTCATATTTATGCAGAAATATAGAAAATTCTAAAGGGTTCACAAACTTTCAAGCACCACTGTACATGCTAGGAATTTAATTCTGGTCTAATTCTATTTATTGCAATAGGATTCCAAATACTCTGTAAGCATTCCATTCTTATGAATCAGGAAAAAATATATCTAAATCACAGCACTTTTATTTTTTTTAAAGTACTTAATCTACTTCAACAATGTTACCCAAAGATCGATCCATAACAGTTGTTAATGTCACTTAATTCCACAGCGTGTCGATAATGGTGGACACCAGTGAAAGTGATCACTATTTTCGACACCTCACACACGTGACTTCTCAAACGCGCCTTTAGATACAAAATGGTGACTGTCAAATGAAAGAGTAAGAAACAAAGTAGGTTTCGACAAAGAGATCATGAAATATCGTGAATTTGATTAGTAAAAACATGTCCATGATCTTTCCACCATGCTTACCTGCGATGATAACGTCCGGGTTTTCCTCAAATTGCTGATCGTGCTGAAAAAAAAATCCATCTCAGGTAATGAGCTGTCATCGGACAACAAGACCAAAGGGTGGGGTGGGGGGGGGGGGGGGGTCTTCGGGTTGATTAATTAACCAGTAATAACTGAAACTCACCTTTGTAAAATTGTTTTTTATTGGTAAATCTGAAAAGGTGTCGATAATTATGGACTGTCGATAATTGTAGCCACCGCTCTATCTGATTGAGACCATTAACAGAAATGACTGCTTTCTTGGACAGGTGTGTTTTAAAACACATTAATGTAACGGATCCCATCTGAAAGACTCATCAGTCCACACAATCATTTTCCATCATTCAACGACTCTCCAAAAACTGTGCGACTTGTTGCGTATTTTCGGGGAAGGAAGAAGAGCTGTGACAATGTGGTGCAGACTTCCCAACTCTCCCGGAAGTTCTTGGAGTCTCCTGCATTTTGAAAGTGGCTCCATGACGCCCGCAAATTAGATACAATATCCCAGAATCGAGAGAGTGACTTACATGCAATGTGAATTGTATCACACTGTATTGTCAGGGCTATTGGTGCCCAATCCATGAAATTAGTTTTTGCAGGGTGGGATTTCTGTAAATGAAAATAATGCAAATAAATAAGCAACACTTTGCACATCTGTGTCATCAGTTTTATAAATGCAACACCTTTTTCTACTTTGACAAGCACACCACAACACACATCATTTGTAGATCATGTGACTTTTGGCTCCATTAGTTCGCTTGTATGAGTTGCAAATGCGGTGGCACAGTGGTGTAGTGGTTAACACTGTCGCCTCACAGCAAGGAGGTTCTGGGTTCAAGCCCAGTGGCTGACAGGGTTCTCCCTGTGTCTGTGTGGGTTTCCTCCGGTTATCCCCACAGTCCAAAGACATGCAGGTTAGGCTAATTGGTGGCTCTCAATTGACTGTAGGTGTGAGTGTGAATGGTTGTTTGTGTCTATGTGTCAGCCCTGCGATGATCTGGCAACTTGTCCAGGGTGTACCCCGCCTCTCACCCATAGTCAGCTGGGATAGGCTCCAGCTTGCCCACGACCCTGCACAGGATAAGTGGCTATGGATAATGGATGGAGGTGCAAATGCCCTTTTTTCACAAATGGGCTGATCCCTAATACAGCAGGTGGCACCAAAGGGACATCTAACTTCCATTCAGCTCATTTAGTATTTCAAAAGAGTTGCTTCAGATTTCTCCAGATCCACTAAATATCACTTTATTAACTTTGACTTTTAATACCATTAGATGAACATTTGTTTAAGTTAATATTAGTTGCAGTGATGAAAACAACACATTATCTGTTTTATTAAGGTTGCTAAACTCATGATAGATGATTGACTGTCCTATTGGGGAAGAATGTTTTGAACGGTTTTGTGCTCTGCATAAAAAAAAGTATACTGTAGTATCCAGTAATTTCTAACACACTTGTCTCCTCCTACCTTGATACTTCCTGAACCACATGAAGAAGAAACCTTTATTTGTCACATGCACACTTCAAACACAGTGAGATTCATCCTCTGCATTTAACCCATCTGAAGCAGTGAACACACGCACACACACCCAGAGCGCCCGGGGAGCAGTCAGGGGTCAGGTACCTTGCTCAAGGGCACCTCAGCCCAAGGCCGCCCCACGTTAACCTAACTGCATGTCTTTGAACTGTGGGGGAAACCGGAGCACCCAGAGGAAACCCACGCTGACGCGGGAAGAACATGCAAACTCCACACAGAAAGGCCCTCGCCGGCTGCTGGGCTCGAACCCAGAACCTTCTTGCTATGAGGCGACAGCGCTAACCATGACACCACCGTGCCGCCCATGTTTTATCCTGCCTGCAAATTGTGGGGCATTTGTAAAACTTTTTGGCAGCTTTTTAACGCCATACAATAGACAAAGCATTAATTGTTGGAGACTTTAAAATGCATCTTGTTTTTCACAAGACCCTTTGAGAACATTTGTGTCTGATTCAGTAGGGGTGAATCAGAACGTAAAAGGAACCCACTCATAACAGTGGTCACACTCTCGATTTAATACCAACAGTCAAATTAGATCTAATAAAATATAGTCACACTTCTACAGTCTGAATCTATCAGATCATTACTTCGTCTCACTTAAAATGTGTCTTCGCAATAATATATGCATTTTTCCCCACACTACCGCATCAAAGCGTATGTTCACATCAGCTACTGAATAAAATGTTATGAATAATTCCCCAGTCTGCAATGGAGACCCTTGAAATACTTTCAGCAAGCTTACAGCAATGAAGCAATGAGCTGAGCAAAGTGTTTTGAGTGGCATTCACGCATTCAGAGGCACAGAAATCAGAATTTGCTGATGATCCTGATGCACAATGTGCTCAATTCCATAGACATTTTCAAGGATTGTGTTTGTGAAGCATTTCAAGGTTCTTCATTGCCGAGGTCACAAAAATGCATCCAACACTTATATGCATCAATCACTTATACAAGAAGGGACAGAGCAGGCTATACTTCCTTAGGAGGCTGCGGTCCTTTAACATCTGCAGGAAACTCCTGTGGATGTTCTATCAGTCTGTGGTCGCCAGTGTCCTGTTTTACACCGTGGTGTGCTGGGGGGGGCACATCCAAGAAGGACACATCCAGGCTGGACAAACTGATCAGGCGGGCCGGCTCTGTGGTCGGCATGAAGCTGGACTGTCTGGTGATGGTGGCAGAGAAGAGGTCTATGGACAAACTACTGAACATCATGGACGATGCCAGTCACCCTCTACACATCGGCATCAGCAACCAGAGGAGCCTGTTCAGTGACAGAAGGCTCCTTCCCAAGTGCAGGACGAACAGACTTAAAAACTCCTTTGTCCCTCACGCCATCAGACTGTACAACTCCTCTCTGGGGGGGAGGAGGGGTAACAGGAGGACAGAGGATGGGAAGGAGCAGTAGCCTAGCCTGACAATAAGCAATACCGGACAATGTGCAATATAAAGTGCAATATTTTTCCTGCCCCCCCCCCCCACACACACACACACTTACCCTAACCCCACTTCTCCCCCCTTCCCCATATCTTATTCTTTTATATTTGTATATGTAAATACGGGGCGGCACGGTGGTGTAGTGGTTAGCGCTGTCGCCTCACAGCAAGAAGGTCCGGGTTCGAGCCCCGTGGCCGGCGAGGGCCTTTCTGTGCGGAGTTTGCATGTTCTCCCCGTGTCCGCGTGGGTTTCCTCCGGGTGCTCCGGTTTCCCCCACAGTCCAAAGACATGCAGGTTAGGTTAACTGGTGACTCTAAATTGAGCGTAGGTGTGAATGTGAGTGTGAATGGTTGTCTGTGTCTATGTGTCAGCCCTGTGATGACCTGGCGACTTGTCCAGGGTGTACCCCGCCTTTCGCCCGTAGTCAGCTGGGATAGGCTCCAGCTTGCCTGCGACCCTGTAGAACAGGATAAAGTGGCTAGAGATAATGAGATATGTAAATAATTAATTTTTAATTTATCTAAAAGTTTTCAATATTTCTTTTCTCTGTTTATCTGTAATGATGCTGCTGGAATCTTAATTTCCCTGAGGGAACCCTCCCAAAGGGATCAATAAAGTTTTATCTAATCTATCTAATCTAATACCGATCCTGATGTTAATAGCACATCATCACGTGGCATTGTGAATCACAAAAGTAAATGTTCACCCGTGCTGCACACCTATGACCGTGCCGTGCTATATTCGATTGCAAGAGGAATGGTCTCGAGCTTTTTGACAGCACCTTGTACAGTAATGTGGAGGGGGTAAAAAGGATTGAATCTCTCCAGATTAGGTGTATGTAAAATTTTGGCCTCAACTGATGATCAAGTGAAATTTTAGTACGAGTCCTGTTTTCCCGTAATGTTTTTTTTTTTTCATTTAATAATACTGTAACTGCACAACAGGCAGCCTGGTGATGCAACAGTTAGCAATGTTGCCTCGCAGCAAAATGGGTTCCAGGTTCAAACCTGTTGATCAACTGGGACTGTTCTGTGTGGAGTTTGCATGTTCGCCCCATGCCTGCGTGGATTTCCTCCCACAGTCCAAAAACAAAAGATTAAAAGTAGACTGCCTTTCGATTCCATAAAATCTCTGAAATTTGGTTCTCTCTAAAATTTGGTCATTCTGATGTGTTTATTTCTGTAATATCTTTAAAAAAAAAAACAGGCCATTCTGTGGCTGGGAAGTTATTTAATATTTGAGAGGATTAAAGCAAATAATGTGCATGAAACTGTTCGCTTTGCGCAGTCAAGCAGACAGAGGAAGTCCATGTGCACATGCGCACTCTTACCTGAGCTGTCGTCTTCTTCGTCTTTTGGGTTTTACGGCAGCTGGCATCCACAGTGTTGCATTACTGCCATCTACAGGTTTACCTTTGAGCGTGCGCTGAGGGCCTCTGCATGCTCTTGCGACAAGGCTTTCGCAGATAGCTTTTCGCAGACAGTTGTAATTTATCGTTGAGCGGGGAGTAATAGGCGTGTGCGATGTTATTCACCGCCACAACGCAAGGGGGCGCGAAGTCGCGAAATCGCTAGGAGTAGTTGGTGGGTGTGGTTAGTGGAGTGTTTATCCTCCGGTTACTTATAATGACTAGAACTGGAGTCATATAGATGTACGTACTTCCTCACTTCCTCGATCAACCGCTCTTTGTGCTGCTCCATCTTCGCTCGTGTTTTTAAAAATGGCGGTCGTGAAAACAAAACAAACCGGGAAAGTAGGGAAGCGGAAGTGCATGTACAGCGGATGTAGAGTGGACCAATCAGAGCCCTCTTGTCTGCGACGCTGTCTGCGAGGCTTCTGCGGTGGTCACAATTTTTGGGAGGTGCGCGCAGAGCGTCTGCGAGGGGGGGGCTACGCAGACGCCATCTGCGACGCCATCTGCGAGGACTGCGTTGTCAGCATAAATTGGCCTTGACAGTTCCATCATTCTGTCGCTAAACGAACAGCTGATCACACCGAGGTGCTCGCTGAGCGCCCATATTTATTAGTTTGGTCCTGCGTTTCCTTTCCTTCGCAACATAACGTCTTTTCTTCTCACTTTCTGTTACTGTAGTTGGTCTTTCATGTTTCATTCGCACACTCACGTCCTCCATTTTTCTCTCCTGTTTCAAATTTCTATCCCACAATGCCTTGCGTGAACGGGGAAAGCCCACTACGTCATGCATGACGTAGTATCTTGAACTGGGTCATGGTGAAACAAGAAAAAAAAACAAAGAAAAAATGTCAGAGAATTTCAGGCCACGTGGCCTTAAATTCATTAATTGTTCTATTGAAAAAAAACCTAATAAAATTGGAAGTCTGTGATTCGAATTCAGTAGCTTTCGGTCCACTAAACAAAAATAATTGGGTGTTGGGGAAAAATCTTATGACCTAAATGTGAAAAAATCAAAGGCAGTCTACCTTTAAGCTAACCCTACTGGTTACTCCAAATTGTATGAATGTCTGTCTCTCTGTATTAACCCCATGAGAACCTTTTGACCCATCCAGGGTGTTCCCCACCTCTTGCCCAATCTCAGCAGGGATGAGCTCCAGCTCACCTGCAACCTACAGTGGATAAATTAAATCAACTGTACAACATTTTTTTTCCTAATACACGTTTAAAAAACAAAACAAAACTGCACAGCAGAAGCTATTGTGAAAGACAAAAGTTTTCTTTTATTCTCCACAATAAATACACAAGCATTTTTCACAACACTAAAAATAAAATAACTATTAAAGTTAAGCATCAACACTCAAAACACAACGTGAAAAACGATTATCCAGTGTTAGACCTTTGTCCAAATTGCACTTTCTAAAAAACAATAAAAATACATCATTTCTTGAAATCCTTGTTATTAAGCTATATGAAAAGTCACAGACTTAAAACAAGGCTAAATTTTCCAGCAAGGTTGATTTTGTGTGCTGTACAGGAAATAAATCCACAATCACAGAAGCCTTTAGCAGATCTCAGTGTTCACGAATAGCCTGCATGGGCCTCCACTTCTCCTATATTAACAGCCTGCAGTTTCTTAATGAACACGCGCTCCTGAGTTCTGATACCGACTCTCTGCTCAGATCACGTTTTCTTTGGCGTCACCCGCAAAATGGACTTTCTTCTTTCCAGGTGACGCGTTCTCACCCCCACCTGCAAGTCAAGACACGAACATGATCAGCATCACTCACCTGTAAGATAGTGAACTGGAAGAAAGCACCGAGTGTACAAGAACATGAAGGGTGCTTCAGTGAGATTTAAGCAGTAATCCTCTTAACCAGACATTTAATATGGACTCGGAGAACATTTAGAGTATTCATCTATTAAAGCCACTTGATGTGGTCCATTAATGATGTTTCTGCACTTTATTTTCTGTATCCCATTGTCACACATCCACCCCTCCGCCCTTAAATACAGCAGATATAAAAAGTCTACACACCCTGTTAAAACGATAAGTTTTTCTGATGTAAGAAAATGAGACGGGCGGCACGGTGGTGTAGTGGTTAGCGCTGTCGCCTCACAGCAAGAAGGTCCGGGTTCGAGCGCCGTGGCCGGCGAGGGCCTTTCTGTGCGGAGTTTGCATGTTCTCCCCGTGTCCGCGTGGGTTTCCTCCGGGTGCTCCGGTTTCCCCCACAGTCCAAAGACATGCAGGTTAGGCTAACTGGTGACTCTAAATTGACCGTAGGTGTGAATGTGAGTGTGAATGGTTGTCTGTGTCTATGTGTCAGCCCTGTGATGACCTGGCGACTTGTCCAGGGTGTACCCCGCCTTTCGCCCGTAGTCAGCTGGGATAGGCTCCAGCTTGCCTGCGACCCTTAGAACAGGATAAAGCGGCTACAGATAATGAGATGAGATGAGACCACGAAAAATAATTTCAAAATTTTTCCCACCTTTAATGTGACCTATAACCTGTACAATTTAATTGAAAAACAAATCTATTAGGAGGAAAAATATTTTTTTAAAAAACACACACCGTACAATAAGCTGGTTGCATAAGTGTGCACACCCTTAAACTAATACTTTGCCCTTTTGATTTAATTACAGCATTCAGTCTTTTTGGGTCAGGGTCTATCAGCCTGCCACATCTAGACTTGGCAATATTTGCCCACTCTTCCTTGCAAAAGCGCTCCAAATCTGTCAGATTGCGAGGGCGTCTCTTGTGCACAGCCATCTTCAGGTCACCCCACAGATTTTCAATCAGATTTAGGTCTGGGCTCTGGCTGGGCCATTCCAAAACTTTTTTGGGGTCATTGTCGTGCTGAAAGATTAAATTCCTCTTCATCTTCATCTTTCTAGCAGACACCTGAAGGTTTTTGGGCCAAAATTGACTGATATTTAAAACTGTTCATAATTCCCTCCATCTTGACTAAAGCCCCTGTTCCAGCTGAAGAAAAACAACCCCAAAATATGATGCTGCCACCACCATGCTTCACCGTGGGTATGGGGTTCTTTTGGTGATGTGCAGTGTTGTTTTTGCGCCAAACATACCTTTTGGAATCGTAGCCAAAAAGTTCAACCTTGGTTTCATCAGACCATGACACATTTTCCCACATGCTTTTGGGAGAGTTGATTTTTTTTTTTTTGCAAAATTTAGCTGGGCCTGGATGTTTTTCTTTGACCCTACCTCATAGTCCAGACATATGGAGAATACGGGAGATTGTTGTCACATGTAGTACACGACCAGTACTTGCCAGAAATCCCTGCAGCCCCTTCAGTGTTGCTGTAGGCCTCTCGGCAGCCTCCCTGACCAGTTTTCATCTCGTCTTTTCCAGGGCTTTGAACCGGTTCAAGGAACGAAAACGAAAACCGGGAACTTTTTCTATTTCACATGGAACAGAAACGAAACCAGAAACTTTATTATTTTTTATGTTCCGGAACAGAAACGCTTATTAAAAATAATGGTAACCGGTTAATACCGGTTTTTATTTCGTTCCTCAAAGTTTCCGTAGCCTACAAATAAAAAAGCCATTCTTCTCCTGCGCAAGTTTCTATGACCCGCTGGGGTTCACTTCCTGTGTGACGTTCGCTGACTGAATGGAGAGAGCGGGAAGGTGGACTGCTATCACGTCTCCATGTGATAATAAGTGAATTACTGAGTGTCTGAGCAAAGAAGAGCCTGAACGTTGCAACCTCCCTATTGGCTGTTTGTAAAAATGTATCAGTTGTTGCCCTTCCCACGGGAATCATCGCGGGCTCGAGAGACGAGACCTGACGAGTTAGTTCGTTGGTAGCAGAACAAAATGTCTGGACACAAATCGGGTTTTCAGAAAAGGAAAGAAAATAAACGGAGGGTCGAAAATACAAAAAAGGAGGCAGAAAATGCAAAACGAGTTTTAAGGTAGGACAAATGGTTACTTTTCTGAGGCAGCCCGCCGTGGCTGCAGGCTTTCAGTTGTCATTGAATGGTTACTTTTCTGAGGCAGCCCGCCGTGGCTGCCTGAAGCCTTATTTATTATAGCCCATTTAGTTAAAATAGTTGATATAAAATGTTTATAGTTATAGTTATGTGATGGTTGTCCTGATTTAGACTGGGTTTTTTTTTTGGGGGGGGGGTTTGCGCGATGTTGCACCCGGGTCCAGATTAGGGCAGAACCGGCCCTGGCTACATTTCAGGTGTAGTGTGTTTTATGTATGTATGTACTTGCATAGATGTGTACTTGGTCTTCCAATATGGCGCCTAACAAAATCTCACGGCGCGGTGACGTCATGCGGTAGCCCTCTATAGGGCCTGACTAGCCTTTGGTAACACACTAAACGAATTATCTTTCATTTTTGGCACTTTTTCTGTTTGTGTAGATGGGAAGACATACTGAGAATCCAAATCGCCAACATTTGAAATAATAATTGTTTTGAATTATTTCTTGTCTTATTTAATGAAGGTTGTAATAGAATTAGCCTACATTTGGCTTAAGCTGGATGAGACAGAGACATAATTTTATAGCCATTTGTTAAACAGCTGACAGGGAACGTAATTAACCGTTCCGGGAAT
The DNA here is from genome assembly GCF_027579695.1 of Neoarius graeffei. Classification (NCBI taxonomy): domain Eukaryota; kingdom Metazoa; phylum Chordata; class Actinopteri; order Siluriformes; family Ariidae; genus Neoarius; species Neoarius graeffei. The sequence goes on along the minus strand of NC_083571.1, from coordinate 110,537,673 downwards.
GACATTTTTTTGTTCTAACCGGTTCGGGAACGTCTATTTAATGGTGGAACCCAAAACCGGAAACGTTAAAATTCCGTTTCTGTTTGGAACGAACCAATAGGAAAAAAATTCTGGTTCAAAGCCCTGGTCTTTTCATCAATTTTGGAGGGACGTCCAGTTCTCAGTAATGTCACTGTTGTCCCATATTCTCTCCACTTCTTGATGACGGTCTTCACTGTGCTCCATGGTATATCTAATGCCGTGGAAATGTTTTTGTTCCCTTCTCCTGACTGATACCTTTCAACAATGAGATCCCTCTGATGCTTTGTAAGCTCTCTGTGAACCCTGGCTTTTGCTGGAGGAGGCAACTGAGTAAATGTCTGAACTTTATTTGGGGTTAATCAGAGTCGTTTTAATTGATGGTGGGTGTGAACCCAAAAAGACTGAATGCTGTAATTAAATCAAAAGGTGCTTCAACAAAGTATTAGTTTAAGGGTGTGCACACTTACGCAACCAGCTTATTGTACGTTTTTTTTATGCCCCCCCCAATAGATTTGTCTGTTTTTCAGTTGAATTATACAGGTTATAAGTCATATTAAAAGTGGGAAAAGTTTTGAAGTTCTTTATCGTGGTCTCTTTTTTTTTTTTAACATCAGAAAAACCGATCATTTTAACGGGATGTGTACACTTTATATCCTCTGCAGTGGATACAATGAAAAATTAAGCGTACTTGTATGATACCAAGCACTAATCTTAAATAAATAAATAAAAACCCTGCCTGTTATTTAGTTTTCTATAGCAGCAGCTCTGACTGATTGTGCCTGCAAGGATTATATTAAAGGCACTTGTTCTCATACTAAATCTGTAGTAACAATGTGCAGTGTCATGTATGGTAGACATACAGTGGGGCAAAAAAGTATTTAGTCAGCCACCGATTGTGCAAGTTCTCCCACTTAAAAAGATGAGAGAGGCCTGTAATTTTCATCATAGGTACACTTCAACTATGAGAGACAGAATGGAGGGAAAGAATCCAGGAAATCACATTGTAGGATTTTTAATGAATTAATTGGTAAATTCCTCGGTTAAATAAGTATTTGGTCACCTACAAACAAGCAAGATTTCTGGCTCTCACAGACCTGTAACAACTTCTTTAAGAGGCTCCTCTGTCCTCCACTCGTTACCTGTATTAATGGCACCTGTTTGAACTCGTTATCAGTATAAAAGACACCTGTCCACAACCTCAAACAGTCACACTCCAAACTCCACTATGGCCAAGACCAAAGAGCTGTCAAAGGACACCAGAAACAAAATTATAGACCTGCACCAGGCTGGGAAGACTGAACCTGCAATAGGTAAGCAGCTTGGTGTGAAGAAATCAACTGTGGGAGCAATTATTAGAAAATGGAAGACATACAAGACTCCCTCGATCTGAGGCTCCACGCAAGATCTCACCCCGTGGGGTCAAAATGATCACAAGAACGGTGAGCAAAAATCCCAGAACCACACGGGGGGACCTAGTGAATGACCTGCAGAGAGCTGGGACCAAAGTAACAAAGGCTACCATCAGTAACACACTACGCCGCCAGGGACTCAAATCCTGTAGTGCCAGACGTGTCCCCCTGCTTAAGCCAGTACATGTCCAGGCCCGTCTGAAGTTTGCTAGAGAGCATTTGGATGATCCAGAAGAGGATTGGGAGAATGTCATATGGTCAGATGAAACCAAAATAGAACTTTTTGGTAAAAACTCAACTTGTCGTGTTTGGAGGAGAAAGAATGCTGAGTTGCATCCAAAGAACACCATACCTACTGTGAAGCATGGGGGTGGAAACATCATGCTTTGGGGCTGTTTTTCTGCAAAGGGACCAGGACGACTGATCCGTGTAAAGGAAAGAATGAATGGGGCCATGTATCGTGAGATTTTGAGTGAAAACCTCCTTCCATCAGCAAGGGCATTGAAGATGAAACGTGGCTGGGTCTTTCAGCATGACAATGATCCCAAACACACCTCCCGGGCAATGAAAGAGTGGTTTCGTAAGAAGCATTTCAAGGTCCTGGAGTGGCCTAGCCAGTCTCCAGATCTCAACCCCATAGAAAATCTTTGGAGGGAGTTGAAAGTCCGTGTTGCCCAGCGACAGCCCCAAAACATCACTGCTCTAGAGGAGATCTGCATGGAGGAATGGGCCAAAATACCAGCAACAGTGTGTGAAAACCTACAGAAAACGTTTGACCTCTGTCATTGCCAACAAAGGGTATATAACAAAGTATTGAGATGAACTTTTGTTATTGACCAAATACTTATTTTCCACCATAATTTGCAAATAAATTCTTTAAAAATCAGACAATGTGATTTCCTGGATTCTTTCCCCCCCATTATGTCTCTCATAGTTGAAGTGTACCTATGATGAAAATTACAGGCCTCTCTCATCTTTTTAAGTGGGAGAACTTGCACAATTGGTGGCTGACTAAATACTTTTTTGCCCCACTGTACAACATTTAAAAGTGTATAGTCATCAATATGAAGTTTTATGGGCGTAGAAGTTTATGTGGCTAGTGGAAGAAATCTCCAGTATCAACACTTGGTACTAATAAATCAGTAACGCTGTAACCAAGTTTAAATACACGGAAGAAAGTTTTTAGGATAAAGGGCTTTTGCAGTTTCTCTAACAGGACAAGCAATTTTTTTTCTTTTTTGCATTATTTACTGTGAGCGAGAGGAGGGAAGGGAAGCTGCTGAAAGGATCATTTTTGATACAGTAGCCGCTGGAAGGTAAATGATCACAGGAACTTGTTTAACAATGCAAATGAATAAAAAAAAAAGTCACATTAATCAATAAAAACATTCGTGTCCTTGTCAATTGCTGTGAGATAAGAAGAATAAAATGTCCGGGTGTGCTGGTGTGGGACGACAAACAACAAAAAACCCAACCCCACCCAGACTTGTTCCTACAACTGCACGTTTTATTCCTGATTCATGACAAAGAATGGTTTTTATTCTGATTCAGAGCTTTCTACATTTTAAGCATTATAAATCCATTTTATCCTTCTTATGCAAGCTCACGAAATGAAATGCTCTGAGATGAAGGATAATTATGATCTTAATCCTGAGAGTCATTGATATTCAGTGTTCTGAAGATCATTTAACAAACGAGCAGCTTGTCTGGAATCTTAAAAATCTTTGTGGCCCTTTTGCAGTCAGATTATGAAATTTTATTAAAAATAAGTTAAAAAATATATATAGATTTTTATATCCACACACGGCACATTCAAAACCATCTAACATTCACATACACAAGCCAGTTAGCTGTTCTGTGTTCAGACTGTACAGCGGCTTCCGCGTCACCTCTGTACCTCTGTGTTCTGTAAACAGTGGAGAGTGCGCCCTCTGCTGCCTCACCACGTTATAGGCCTTCATCAAACTCTCTGCTCTAGAGAGAGAAAGAAAAGAGAGAGAGAGAGAGAGAGAGAGAGATGAATGGACGTGAAGCTGAAGTATACTACTTTAATGGCTAATATTAAACTAATAGCAGTGGTGAATACAAAACACCAACTTGCATAACAGTAAATACTTTTAACCTTCATCCTACCAAGTGGGGTCCATCTGGACCCCGCACCTATATGCTTGTTTGCCATTTTAAAAATGTGTGACATACTGCCTCACCGTTTTATGAATTTGTCGGAATTTATGTCTTAATTAAAACACTAAAGCACCGGAAGATCAGCTTTTTGCATTGTGAAGGTATAATTAATTTGTTACTGGGGTCCAACCGGACCCCAGAGTAAAGTTTATCTGTCTTTCATTTCATAATTGAATAGCACACTGAAAGTTAACTTCTTTTATTTCTTTTATGTTCCATAATGAAACTACCAAGGCATTCCTTCTTGGGGTCCGTGTGGACCCCACTGCTGCAATAAGCACAGGCTGCAAAACAAAAGCCCGAAATTATTTTACAATTACTTTTTTGTTTTAAATTCTGTAAGAAAAGACCTAAGTTGTAATCCAGAATGTTTTACAGCTGCATGAGCTGCAAAAATCATGTATATAATGCCAATTTTTTTTGTGGCGCTATAATTTGCTACGTGTATGCTAGTTATTGCAATATTATTGCAATGTTATTGCATTTATAATACATCATTGATATTCAGCCATAGTGGATTTTGTTCTTCAATAAAGTTATGTCTGTTTGCTGCATTGAATTGGTTCTTACTGCATTGATTTCAAGGTATTCCCTCCTGGGGTCCATACGGACCCCGCCTGGTAGTTTGTGTATGTAAAATTGGCTGGTAGGATGAAGGTTAAGTGTGTTCTTTATGCCTTGGGCCCTTTAGTGTATTGCTGTTATTAATACAAGATGTTCTGAACAAAACTTATCTGGTGATTTTGTCTTTATAAGCTTTAATTTTAAAGAAAAGTATTGGGGTCCAAACGGAGCCCACATGGTAAGATTAAGGTGTAAAATAGCATGGTAGGATGAGGGTTAATTTGGTACTTGTACTAATAATTCAAGTAAATAAAACAAAAGATGAAAATATACTTTATACACTACCATTCAAAAGTCTGGGGTCACTTTGAAATGTCCTTATTTTTGAAAGAAAAGCACTGTTCTTTTCAATGAAGATCACTTTAAACTAATCAGAAATCCACTCTATACATTGCTAATGTGGTAAATGACTATTCTAGCTGCAAATGTCTGGTTTTTGGTGCAATATCTACAGTTGTGCTCAAAATAATAGCAGTGTCTTTAAAAAGGCGAGTAAATGTCAAAATTCTTCAAATCAATTGTACTTTAATGAACACAAATGCATTGGGCATACTGCACATTCTATTTCAAAGCAAGGAAATTGGAAAAAGTAATTACGTTTCATAATATTTCACAGAAAGTCAAGAAATGTAATGTTCAAAAAAAAAATAGCAGTGTTGACATCTTTCTTTGGAAACTCAAAAATGTACCATACAAACTAAGAAATTCTTGAAAATTCAACTTTGCTGAGTATCCTAAACTAATATTTTGTTGCATAACCATGGTTTCTGATAACTGCTTCGCATCTGTGGTGCATGGAGTCGACCGACTTCTGGCAACGGTCAACAGGTATTGCAGCCCAGGTCAATTGTAGTACGTTCCACAATTCCTCTGCATTTCTTGCTTTTGCCTCATGAACAGCATTTTTTATGTCAGCCCACAAGTTTTCTATGGGATTGAGGTCCGGGGATTGTGCTGGCCACTCCATTAGTTGGATGCTGGTTGTCTGGAACCATGATTTTGCTCGCTTGCTGGTGTGTTTGGGGTCATTGTCTTGTTGAAACACCCACTTCAAAGGCATTTCCTCTTCAGCATATGGCAACATGACTTCTTCCAGTATCCTGATGTACTCAAACTGATCCATGATCCCTGGTATGCGGTAAATAGGACCAACACCGTAGTATGAAAAACATCCCCATATCATGATGCTTGCACCACCATGCTTAACAGTCTTCACTGTGTACTGTGGCTTGAATTCTGTGTTTGCAGGACGTCTGACAAACTGTCTGTGACCCTTAGACCCAAAAAGAACAATCTTACTTTCATCTGTTCACAAAAATATTACGCCATTTCTTTTCAGGCCAGTCAATGTGTTCTTTGGCAAATTGTAGCCGCTTCAGCACGTCTTTTCTTTAACAATGGGACTTTGCGGGGGCTTCTTGCTGGTAGATTGGCTTCACATAGACGTCGTCTGATTGTACCAGTACTCACAGGCAAGTTTAGATCTTCTTTGATCCTCCTGGAGCTGATCATTGGCTGAGCCTTTGCCAGTTTGGTTATTCTCCGATCCATTCGAGAAGTTGTTTTTCTTTTTCTTCCTCGTCTTTCTGGTATTGGCTGCCATTTTAAAGCGTTTGATATCATTTTAGCTGAACAGCCTATAAGTTTCTGCACTTCTTTGTAGGTTTTCCCCTCTTTTATCCATTTCTTGATTAAAAGCCGCTCTTCATCAGAACAGTGTCTTGAACGACCCATTTTACTTGGTTTTTCAGGACCAATGCAGGACAGACAGCATATGCAATGTCAGTTGCCTTGATCCTTAAATAAGGACCACCTGTTAACACCTTTTTTTCACAAAATCAATGCCCTCCCTAATTGAACTCACCACTGCTATTTTTTTGAACACAGCCCTTTCAGCTAATCATTCAATTTCACAGAATCAGTAGCATGCACGGCAGGCCTGTTGGGTCTGTTGGTTTTCTATACCTTTACTATACCCTCCAGAAACTTGCTTGCGGTGTAAAGGTTGAAATTTTAACAAAAACAGTGATTTATCTTGCTACTGTTGAGGGACTGCTATTATTTTGAACATAACTGTACATAGGTGTATAGAGGCCAGTGTTGCCAGATTGGGCGGTTTCAAGTGCATTTTGGCGGGTTTTGAACATATTTTGGGCTGGAAAACGTCAGCAGTATCTGGCAACACTGATAGAGGCCCATTTCCAGCAACTCTCACTCCAGTGTTCTAATGGTACAATGTGTTTGCTCATTGCCTCAGAAGGCTAATGGATGATTAGAAAACCCTTGTACAATCATGTTAGCACAGCTGAAAACAGTTGAGCTCTTTAGAGAAGCTATAAAACTGACCTTCCTTTGAGCAGATTGAGTTTCTGGAGCATCACATTTGTGGGGTCGATTAAATGCTCAAAATGGCCAGAAAAATGTCTTGACTATATTTTCTATTCATTTTACAACTTATGGTGGGAAATAAAAGTGTGACTTTTCATGGAAAACACAAAATTGTCTGGGTGACCCCAAACTTTTGAACGGTAGTGTATATTTTTTTATGTCGACAGTTAATGCAACAACACTTATCTATTCGTATGTTAACTAAACTGTAGCAAGGTTGAACATTGTCCTGAAAAAAAAAAAAAAACACTAACATGCGTGTTACAATGGACCCGGTCCTCAAGTAAGAGAGTCCACGTAGTTACTTTCCATGCCCTGACGAACAACAACCACCACCACCTGGACAAACAACCCCCTAAAGATTAAGGGTGGACTATTTGAATATTTCTCATCCACATCCTATCCAGATCCAGGTCACAGGTGCAGCAGTTCAGGTAGAGATGCCTCAGTCCCCCTTGCTCCAGCCACCTCTTCCAGGTGGGGGGGAATACCGAGGCATGCCCAAGCTAGCAGAAACACAATCTCTCCAGCATGTGGGTCTGCCTCAGGGTCTCCTCCCAGGCGGACATGCCTGGAATACCCTCACCGAGGAAGCATTCTAGACGGACACCCGAACATGAACAACCGTAGCTGGTTCCTTTCGATGTGCAGGACCAGTGGCTCTCCTCCGAGCCCCTGCCAAACGTCAGAGTTACTCACCCGGTCACGAAGAGTGAGCCGAAGCATCCTTTGAAGGAAGCTCATTTCCATGATTCTCATTTGTTCGGTCACTACGCACAGCTCATGGCTATATCTCATCTCAGTATTATACAAATAAAAAGTTGTGAAATTTTATTAATGCATAATCTCTCTTTGCTCAAATGCACACTGAATAGAGTTTGAAGGTTTACCTGGTCAGCTTTAAATTTGTTAGTCTCTCTCTGATGCACAGCTCCTGTTCCTTCTCTGCAAGGTGAAGAGAAAACATGAACAATTACAGTGGAGTAACAATGCAGGATCTGGGTGATGAGCATCAGTGGACAGAAGATAGTTTCTCTGTAAAAAGCAGTTACAAAATCAGTGCAGTACAACTGAGAGAGACAGAAAGAGAGAGAGAGAGAGAAAAAAAAAAGTTTGCTGCACTAATGACGCCATTCTGCTCTGCTCATACTCAGCCACACACTTCTCACTCATCTTCACGGTGGAATGTGAATACCTTTGGTCTGAACTGAAAACATTCCATTCGTGTAATCTTAAAGGTCCCATGGCATGAAATTTTCACTTTCTGAGGTTTTTTAACATTAAAATGAGTTCCTCTGACCTTCTTAAGTCACCCCAGTGGCTAGAAATTTCATAATGTGTAAACCAAACTATGCCCAACATTTGAGAATGGCGCGTCAAAACGGCGCATTGATAAACTCTTCCCTTTACTACGTCAGCAAGGGAGATGATCCCTACGCCCCCCCTCTGGATTCCCACCCACTGTATGGATTGCCCCGCCCAGTTGTAATGAGGAGACCATAGAGGACACAACAACATGGCATCACCTAAGCGAGCGAAACATGGAAATTGCGCTGTACATGGATGTGACAACACAGAAAAGAGTCTGTTTTTACTGCCGACGGGAGAGCCCCTGAAGATGCAGTGGCTTAATTTTATTTACTTCAATAATACGCCGTCGAGTCGACCTAAGACGGTGTATGTTTGTCGGAAGCATTTTCCTGAGGAATGTTTCCACAACTTGGGACAGTACAGGGCAGGTTTTGCACATCAACGGTCACTGAAGCCTGGATCCGTACCAAGCATCCCTGCCGCATCAGCAACAAACACCGAACAAGTAAGTGTATAACTGTTAAGTCGTTTTGCCGTGTTTTAAAATCAGTGCCACGTTAGCCTTGCAATGGCTACATTAGCTGTGCAGCTAACCGCTTCCTGCAGTTAGCCAGGTACTCTGCGCTACAAAACCAAAAAGCATGCAGCATGCTCTGTTATAATAGCCAATCAAAACAGTTTTTACAAAGACACCCACATTCTTTTTTTTAAGTCACTCATTCATTTTATTTGTTTGTTCAGTAAAAACCCAAACATTTGTTGAATTTATTTTATTTCCTCGCGTCGCACCTTAATGACGTCAGCGCGCGGTATTTTTCCCTTCGCGGTTTGTTCCTTCTCTCTCGCCATAGTAAGACACCCACATCCGCTTGTTCTGACCCACTGGAGGTAGCGTCACAGTGCTGTTAGCCAATCAGAGGTAACACGTTTACATGTCATGAATATTAATGATAAGACCCGCCCCCACCCTCTACCCTTCCCCGCCTCCTGCTTCTCATTAGCAAAACGACGCACTGGGAAAAGCGCTGAAATGGGGCTTTCTCCCAGGAGGCTATATCTACGTGCCGAGGGTTCATTTCGAGAAAGGCTGCGGATATAACATCCGGAAACCTCCACGAGCCCGTTTAAAGCATCAACAAACCACCATGCCATGGGACCTTTAATATAAATGAGACTGAAACGTTCTGCGTGTAGAAATATCCAAGAGCTTTTACAAACGTCTACAAGTTGTTAGACATTAGAGGAGGCGATTCCATGCTGATGTTCTTTTCTTAATATTAAAAGGTAGACGACCTTTCAGGTTTTTCAATTGTAGGTCATAAAAAGAATTTCCCCCGACACGTAATTATTTTTGTTTAGTGGACTGAAAGCTACCGAATGCGAATCACAGACTTCCAATTCTATTTGTATTTTTTAATAGAACAATTAATGAATTTATCTCCACGTGGCCCTAAATTCTCCGCTATTTTTTCCTGCTTCACCGTGACCCAATTCAAGATACTACGTCATGCATGACGTGGCGAGCTTTCCCTGTTCGCGCAAGGCATTGTGGGATACAAATTTGAAACAGGAGAGAAAAATGGAGGACGTGAGTGTGCGAATGAAACGGGAAAGACCGACTACAGTAACGGAAAGAAAGCGAGAAGAAAAGACGTTATGTTCTATACGAAGGAAAGGAAACGCAGGGCCAAACTAATAAATAAATATCGGCGCTCAGTGAGCACCTCGGTGTGATCAGCTGTTTGTTTAGCGACAGAATGATGGAACTGTCAGTGCACGCTCAAAGGTAAACCTGTGCATGAGCACACGGAATTCCTCCGTCTGCTTGACTGTGTGAAGCGAGCAATTTCATGCACGTTATTTGCTAGAGTCCCCTCAAAGCACAGGCGATTGCTCTAAGACAACGAGGGAGGCTCAGCCTCCTCTAAAAATGACAAACATCGTGTAGGATGAATTGCGCTAGGCTTATGTTATAGCCGACCTTATAACATTGCTATTTCAGATCCAGAATCATAGAAATATATGTGCTCAACCCACTACAGTGCGAAATCATTCCGTTATAACTTTCCCCAGTTCGCCTAATGTGCGCGTGAGTTTCTCCCCCTCGTGACAGCGCGATGCAGCCCAGCCTCAGTGGATTGGGAGCTCTGTGCTTGTCAATCTCAAAATGCAAGACGATTATTGGACAAATACTGCGAAAATGCCCGCCCACGGAGTCTCATGGATTCCCAGCCTCAATGGACTTCAACGGCATTTGGGAGCTATGCGCTTTTCAATCTCAAAATGCAAGACTGTTATTGGACAAATACTGCGAAAATGCCCGCCCACGGACTCCGAGCCTCACATGGGAGGGACATGGCAGTTTCCGCGAGGAGACTGGTGATTGGTGAAAGCGGCCGGATATTTTCTTTGATTGACAGCTCGTTTCAACTATAGACAGGCAGCGGTACAGTGTTGCCAGATTGGGCGGTTTTAAGTGCATTTTGGCGGGTTTTGAACATATTTTGGGCTGGATAACTTCAGCAGTATCTGGCAACATCATTTCAGTCCCATGCGGATTTGCAAGTGCTGTGGTGTATTGCAAGAGATCGGCTTACATTTCGATTTCATTCATTACATACGGTTTCTACCAGCTTTTTTAGTTTGTATATATTTTCATTGTAAATAAAAAGTGTAAATATAGTGTTGTCAAGTTTGCTATCTTAGTTCCAGAAATTTCGTTTATTTGAGTGACTGAACTTGAGGGGGCTAGTCAGCTAGCAAGAAAGCTGCGCACGGATGCCAAGCATTGCTGATTTAATTTTGGCGAAGCCATTTGCCAGTCTTCCTTTCGAGGAAAAAATTAAAATTAAAGAGCAGGGTAGACCAACGCCTCAAATTGACTTGGTGAAAAAGGTAGGGAATAATACTCGTTCCTTTCAGCTCTCCTGGTACGAGAAAGTGAATTGGCTAACAGCAAGTGACCCACATCAACAACAGTAAATAGGCTACTTTAGTAATATGTCATGGATGGACCAAAAATATAGAATCTATTTAAAATGTTTATGCTGAGTATATTATATTGGAATATATATTTTTCTGGATATGAATTAAACACAGCTACAATTTGGAAAATATTTTTAAACAAAAACACAGCCGAGGTCAATTTTTAAACAACATGCCACAATTTTAAAATATAAAATGTTAAAATATACCCCTCCCCCCCAACACCACCATCATGTATATTGGACAGTAGGCTAATGGGCCAAAAGAACCTGTTATTTCACAGTTTGTGACGCTGCCAACAATCAGCCAGATCAGAGGCAAGAGTATGAGCAAAACTGATGTGTTTTTTCTTTTAAAATCTGGAAATATCGTAACCGACCAGCCTCCCGTTTGAAAGACTACCAGCCGCCACTGCCACAAAGGTATCCGGTTATTTAGCACAAATCCAAAAGTCTTTTAGCACAAGTTCTAAAGTCTCTGAGCACAACCATGTTCTTTAGCATAACTCTGGAAGGGGTTTATTATGATTGCTTAGGGACTGTGTTAAGCTGGGCGGCACAGTGGTGTAGTGGTTAGCGCTGTCGCCTCACAGCCCCGTGGCCGGCGAAGGCCTTTCTGTGCGGAGTTTGCATGTTCTCCCCGTGTCCGCGTGGGTTTCCTCCGGGTGCTCCGGTTTCCCCCACAGTCCAAAGACATGCAGGTTAGGTTAACTGGTGACTCTAAATTGAGCGTAGGTGTGAATGTGAGTGTGAATGGTTGTCTGTGTCTATGTGTCAGCCCTGTGATGACCTGGCGACTTGTCCAGGGT